>NC_053040.3:125928796-126242642 GCF_002575655.3 Aegilops tauschii subsp. strangulata | reverse complement strand
TGGGGAAACAAGAGTTAGGGTGGGTTTCGGACCCCTCCTCCAAGGGCCACGAAATTCCCCCCTCTTCCTCCATATATACAGCCCCTAGGGCATCGTTTAGACTTTGGGTTTTGTTTAGATTAAAAGTTCGCCATAGCCGCAACTTCGCGTACTTCGTTTGTGTTCAACGACCAGACAAAGGCGTCACAGAACCCCACCTTGATCAATAAAGCTTTCCTCTTATATTCGCAATATCCAGATTGCAATCTTAGTTTCTTGCTTGTTCTTCGTTTGCCTGCAAGAAACAGACCTTCGTGGTCAGGTTGATCGTGCTCCGGCGTGGTCAATAACCTCTCGGAGTTGGTTTAGCGATTGCTAAGGCGCGACGTCCTCGCACATTCATAGTCGGATCGTCAAAGTTGACTTCCTCCAAAATGATAGCCACCATCTCATCAAAAGACGGGACACCTCTCCTCAGGATATTGTAAACATGGAAATCGTTGTTCAGTTTCTAACTCCCAAGTAAGATATATATCAGGAACATATCTACCCTCAGATGGTGGAATATTCAATTTTAGTTTAGGGAGATGGTCATGATCTCGTACCTGAGGGGGAGCCCTAAGATTGCCATTATTTGCGTGTGGACGACCTGGTGGTTGTGGTGCTGGTGGTTGCACGTAGTTCTGATTTTGATCAACCTCATCCTCATAATCTCCCGCATAATCATCCTCCTCCACATCAGCAGCAGGAGCCACAGAAGTATCAACAGCAGCAGCAGCAGTTTGGCCAGGCTGAAGAGGGACACGACTCGCTCGGCGGAGGGCTGTTTCCCGACGTGGAGGTAGTCGTTGTTGTTGTTGTTGTTGTAGAGGTGCGGCAGGTTCAGCCGGTGGTGGAAGACGCGCAAGCAGTTCATTAAATCTGTTATCGAGCTTTGTTTCGAACATCTTCTCAAGGCCAGTGATCTTCTCCATGGCCTCTTCAAAATTGTTCAGCACATCTTGCACCTGTTGAGTCATCATTTGCTGAAACTTATCATGAAGCTCCTTGTTCGTTAAGTTCTCCCAGTCAATCTCGTCGGCTTGTGATCCTGGCATGGTTAGCAGCAAAAGAAACACACAAAAATATGATCCTATAGACTACTAACAAGTGGTGGTGGTGGGTGTCACAAATCCGTCAAGCAAATCTCAAATTCTTACCAGTTCTTACCCAGCAGCAGGCGGTGATCGGCAACCGATGTAGTCAAAACTCTCAAAGCTTGGATAGAGCGATTACCAGGGAGAGTCAAACGCACGATGTAGATGTATGTGGAGCTGGGAAGGATTATAATATGGTAGCAAAAAGGGTCAACAATAATCAATTTAGAGATGCAAAGTTGAATAAACGCTCAACGACGGTACTGTGCTGGTCCTAGGCTAGACCGTACTAGAGACGCGAGCCTAGAACACTAACAAAATCACGGCGCTGCACGTAAACAAGGGAGGAGCACACTCTGAATTTCTTTTCTTTTTTCACTTTTTTTTGCACTTTTTTTCCTCTTTTTTTTTGCTCCGCAATATTTTTTTTCGAAAAAGTCTACAAATGTCCTAAAAACTGCCTAGCCAGAATTTTCCAGACTTAGTTTTTTTTTTGAAACTGGAACTATTTTTCTTCTGCGGATGGCTCGGAAGTTGGGGAGTCCTACTCTGTCACGACTCGGAGTACCGCGTGATCTGGAAATCGAGAGCAAAGCAATAATTACTGGACTCGGACTAGGACTGGTGGCGGAGATGAATCTGGTGGAAACTCGAACTGGTGGCGGATATTTGCAGGGCAATGGAACATGGACTTGTGGCGAATCTGTGATGGAGGTGGACTCGGATTAGCGTGATGGCGGTGGATATTTGGTATATGGTAGCGGCGATGACGATGGTGGTATATGGCAGTGGTGATGACGATGGTGGTATATGAGACCGTTAGTGACTATGATGAGGAGACTTTGGCTCTTATTACACATGAAGGACACGGTGGAGATGATTCTGATCATGAGACGCAATACATGGCTGCTGAAGATGCTGACAGGTATGAATGTTTAGTTGCTCAACGTGTTTTGAGTGTGCAAGTTACACAAGCTGAGCAAAATCAGAGGCATAATTTGTTCCATACAAAGGGAGTTGTGAAGGAACGTTCTATTCGCGTCATCATAGATGGAGGGAGCTGCAACAACTTGGCTAGCATGGAGATGGTGGAGAAGCTATCTCTCACCACAAGACCACATCCACATCCTTACTACATCCAATGGTTCAACAACAGCGGCAAGGTTAAGGTAACACGTACTGTTCGGGTGCATTTTAGTATCTCTACATATGCTGATTATGTTGATTGTGATGTGGTACCTATGCAAGCATGTTCCTTATTACTTGGTAGACCATGGCAATTTGATAAAAATTCTGTACACCATGGTCGAAACAATCAGTATACTCTTGTTCATAAGGATACAAATATTACTTTGCTTCCTATGACTCCTGATTCCATTTTGAAAGATGATATTCATAGAGCTAATAAAGCAAAACAGGAGAAACATAAGAGTGAAAATCAGATTGTGGCAAAAGAATTTGAGCAACAAATGAAGCCTAATAATAAACCATCTAGTGTTGCTTCTGAAATTAAATAGAAAAGTGCATGTTTACTTGCCACCAAATCTGATATTGATGAGCTAGTTTTTAGCAAATCTGTTTGCTATGCTTTTGTGTGCAAAGAGGCATTATTTTCATTCGAGGACGTGCCTTCCTCTTTGCCCCCTGCAGTCACTAACATTTTGCAGGAGTTCGCTGACGTCTTCCCACAAGACGTGCCACTGGGATTACCACCTATTCGAGGGATTGAGCATCAAATTGACTTAATTCCCGGTACATCGCTACCCAACCGTGCACCATACCGTACCAATCCAAAGGAGACGAAGGAGATTATGCGTCAAGTACAGGAGCTGCTCGACAAAGGTTATATACGCTAATCTCTTAGTCCTTGTGTTGTTCCTATTATACTAGTGCCTAAAAAGGATGGTACGTCGCGTATGTGTGTTGATTGTAGAGGCATTAATAATATTACTATTCGTTATCGTCATCCTATTCCTAGGCTAGATGATATGCTTGATGAATTGAGTGGCTCTACAATATTCTCCAAAGTTGATTTGCGTAGTGGATACCATCAAATTCATATGAAATTGGGAGATGAATGGAAAACAGCATTTAAAACTAAGTTTGGTTTATATGAGTGGTTAGTCATGCCTTTTGGGTTAACTAATGCACCTAGTACTTTCATGAGACTAATGAACGAAGTTTTACGTGCTTTCATTGGACGATTTGTGGTAGTCTATTTTGATGATATACTGATTTATAGAAAATCTTTGGAAGAACATTTGGAACATTTACGTGCTGTTTTTATTGCTCTACGTGATGCACGTTTGTTTGGTAACCTTGGGAAGTGCACCTTTTGCACCGACCGAGTATCTTTTCTTGGCTATGTTGTTACTCCACAGGGAATTGAAGTTGATAAAGCCAAGATTGAAGCTATTGAGAGTTGGCCGCAGCCCAAAACGGTCACACAAGTGCGGAGTTTTCTTGGACTCGCTGGTTTCTATAGGCGTTTTGTGAGAGATTTTAGCACCATTGCTGCACCTCTCAACGAGCTTACAAAGAAGGATGTGCCTTTTGTTTGGGGTACCGCACAGGAAGAATCCTTCACGGTATTGAAAGATAAGTTGATACATGCTCCTTTACTCCTACTTCCTGATTTTAATAAGACTTTTGAGCTTGAATGTGATGCTAGTGGAATTGGATTAGGAGGTGTGTTATTACAAGATGGCAAACCTGTTGCATACTTTTCTGATAAATTGAGTGGGCCTAGTCTGAACTATTCTACTTATGATAAAGAATTATATGCTCTTGTTCGGACTTAGAAACATGGCAACATTATTTATGGCCCAAAGAATTTGTTATACATTCTGATCATGAATCTTTGAAACACATTAAAAGTCAAGCAAAACTGAACCGTAGACATGCTAAATGGGTTGAATTCATTGAGACTTTCCCTTAGGTCATTAAACACAAGAAGGGTAAAGAAAATGTTATTGCCGATGCATTGTCTCGTCGTTATACTATGCTATCACAACTTGACTTTAAAATATTTGGTTTGGAGACCATCAAAGATCAATATGTGCATGATGCTGAATTTAAAGATGTATTGCACAATTGTAAAGAAGGTAGAACATGGAACAAGTTCATCGTTAACGATGGATTTGTGTTTCGTGCTAACAAGCTATGCATTCGAGCTAGCTCCGTTTGTCTTTTGTTGTTGCAGGAGGCGCATGGAGGAGGACTAATGGGACACTTTGGTGTGAAGAAGACGGAGGATATACTTGCTACACATTTCTTTTGGCCAAAGATGAGACGGGATGTTGAGCGTTTTGTTGCTCGCTGCACTACATGTCAAAAAGCTAAGTCACGACTCAATCCTCATGGTTTATATATGCCTTTGCATGTACCTAGTGTTCCTTGGGAGGATATATCTATGGACTTTGTTTTAGGTTTACCTCGAACAAAGAAGGGGAGGGATAGCATATTTGTTGTCGTGGATAGGTTCTCGAAAATGGCACACTTTATACCATGTCATAAAAGCGATGATGCTGTTAATGTTGCTGATTTGTTCTTTCGTGAAATTATTCGCTTGCATGGTGTGCCAAATACTATTGTTTCAGATCGTGATACTAAATTTCTTAGTCACTTTTGGAGATGTTTATGGGCTAAGTTGGGGACTAAACTCCTTTTTAGTACTACTTGTCACCCCAAACTGATGGTCAAACTGAAGTAGTCAATAGAACATTGTCTACTATGCTTAGAGCTGTTTTGAAGAATAATAAGAAAATGTGGGAAGAATGCTTGCCTCATATTGAATTTGCTTATAATCGTTTGTTGCATTCTACTACTAAGATGTGCCCTTTTGAAATTGTGTATGGTTTCCTACCTCGTGCACCCATTGATTTGTTGCCTCTTCCATCTTCGGAGAAGGTTAATTTTGATGCTAAACAATGTGCTGAATTGATCTTCAAAATGCATGAGTTAACTAAGGAAAACATTGAGCGTATGAATGCTAAATATAAACTTGCTGGAGATAAGGGTAGAAAACATGTTGTCTTTGCACCTGGAGATCTTGTTTGGTTACATTTGCGTAAGGATAGGTTTCCTAATTTGCGCAAATCAAAGCTAATGCCACGTGCTGATGGTCCTTTTAAGGTGTTAGAGAAAATAAATGATAATGCATATAAACTTGAGCTGCCTGCAGATTTTGGGGTTAGTCCCACTTTTAACATTGCAGATTTGAAGCCTTATTTGGGTGAGGAATATGAGCTTCTGTCGAGGACGACTTCATGTCAAGAAGGGGAGGATGATGAGGACATAAATTGGATACATTTGTTTTGCTTACAAATGAAGGGCCTAGCTTGGAGAAGGATGAACATTGGAGCAAGAACAAGCATGGAGTTGATGGCATGCGCAAGGGAGACAAGAACAGAGTTTCAAGTGATGATTTCAGGACTTTGAAGCCACCATAATGAGTGCATGAAGCCTTGGACGAAATATACAAGATGCCACTTCATAATTTTCGTCCAGAGGCTATTCTAGGTGCTGCGTCACCTTATTTTGAGCCAGGCCCATGTAATTTTGAAATACTTCAATATAGGCTGTTTTTAGAGTCCGTATGTGTGGGGAAACAAGAGTTAGGGTGGGTTTCGGACCCCTCCTCCAAGGGCCACGAAATCCCCCCCCCCCTCTTCCTCCATATATATAGCCCCTAGGGCATCGTTTAGACTTTGGGTTTTGTTTAGATTAAAAGTTCGCCATAGCCGCAACTTCGCGTACTTCGTTTGTGTTCAACGACCAGACAAAGGCGTCACAGAACCCCACCTTGATCAATAAAGCTTTCCTCTTATATTCGCAATATCCAGATTGCAATCTTAGTTTCTTGCTTGTTCTACGTTTGCCTGCAGGAAACAGACCTTCGTGGTCAGGTTGATCGTGCTCCGGCGTGGTCAATAACCTCTCGGAGTTGGTTTAGCGATTGCTAAGGCGCGACGTCGTCGCACGTTCGTAGTCGGATCGTCAAAGTCGACTTCCTCCAAAACAATAGCCACCATCTCATCGAAAGATGGGACACCTTTGCCTCTATCAGATGGCAAACACCTTCTTTGTCATCCGCTCTTTCTTTGCCGTCAGCTTTATTTAAGCTGATGGCAAAGAACTTCTTTGCCGTCAGCTAGGCGACGACAAAGAGATGGCTGACGGCAAAGATCCTGATTCCAGTAGTGTGTTGGGCAATTGATAGAACTTCAAATAATCATGACGATATCCAGGCTATGATCATTACATAGGCATCACGTCCAAGATTAGGAGACCGACTCCTGCCTGCATCTACTACTATTACTCCACACATCGACCGCTATCCAGCATGCATCTAGTGTATTAAGTTCATGGAGAAACCGAGTAATGCAATAAGAACGATGACATGATGTAGACAAGATCTATTTATGTAGAAATAGACCGCATCTTGTTATCCTTAATGGCAATGATACATACATGTCGGTTCCCCTTCTGGGATCAAGCACCGTAAGATCGAACCCATTACAAAGCACCTCTTCCCATTGCAAGATAAATATATCAAGTTGGCCAAACAAAACCCAAATATCGTAGAAGAAATACGATGCTATAAGCAATCTGCATATAAGAGATCAAAGAAGACTCAAATAACTTTCATGGATAAAAAGATAGATCTGATCATAAACTCAAAGTTCATCCGATCCTAACGAACACGCCGCAAAAAGAGTTACATCATATGGATCTTCAAGAGACCATTGTATTGAGAATCAAACGAGAGAGAGGAAGCCATCTAAGTACTAACTACGGACCCGTAGGTCTACAAGGAACTACTCACGCATCATCGGAGAGGCACCAATGAAGATGATGCACCCCTCCGTGATGGTGTCTAGATTGGATCTGGTGGTTCTCGACTCTGCGGCGGCTGGAATTGATTTTCGTTGACTCCCCTAGGGTTTCTGGAATATTGGGGTATTTATAGAGCAAAGAGTCGGTTCAGGAGGCACCCAAGGTGGGCACAACCCACCAGGGCACGCCCTGGTGGGTTGTGCTCCCCTCGGAGCACCCCCAGGCACTTCTTTGGCCCACTAGATGTCTTCTGGTCCATAAAAAATACACAAAAAGTTTCGCTGCGTTTGGACTCCGTTTGGTAATGATTTCCTGCGATGTAAAAAACATGCAAAAAACAACAACTGGCACTTGGCACTATGTTAATAGGTTAGTGCCAAAAAATGAAATAAAATGATTATCAAACATCCAAGAATGATAATATAAGAGCATTGAACAATCAAAAATTATAGATACGTTGGAGATGTATCAGCATCCCCAAGCTTAATTCCTTCTCGTCCTCGAGTAGGTAAATGATAAAAACAGAATTTTTGATGTGGAATGCTGCATAACATGTCATCTCATATTCTTTTCTTTATAGGATGGACATTTGGACTTTTATATTGTTCAAAGCAATATTCTAGTTTTGACATGAGACTTAAATACTCAAGCATATCAACAAGCAACCATGTCTTTCAAAATATCAACGCTATAATAAGTTATCCCTAGTCCATCATGCTCAATCATTGATCCATTCATGAAACACACTCGCATATTAGCTACACTCAATGCTCAAGTACAATCATAGTGCCCCCTGGTTGGTGCTTTATAAGAGAAGATGGAGACTCAAATCAAAAATAAAAATTGCATAACGTAAAAGAAAGGCCCTTCGCGGAGGGAAGTAGGGATTTGTAGAGGTGCCAGAGCTCATAGAGAAAATTGAGAGGTAAAAACATTTTGAGAGGCATAATTTTCCCACCAACGAAAACGACTTAGAGCTCCCAACACTTTCCATGCTAGATATATCATAGGCGGTTCACAAACAGAAAATAAAGTTTATTCCTTTTTCCACCATACTTTCACTTTCCATGGCTAACCGTATCCACGGGTGCCCTCCATACCAACACTTACCAGGGAATTTATTATTTAACAACATAAAGTAAATTCATATTTCATTTCGGGACTGGGCATCCTTAATACCTTTGCCTTACTCTCGTGCAATGACAAGTGAATAAACACTCTTCGTGAGAATAACATATCTAGCATGGAAAATATTGTCCACCCCTCACCGCCTCGCGAGCGGTACGAGTACACAAAAGAGAAATTTATTTTGAAAATTAGAGATGGCACATACAAATTTTCTTAGAACGGCAAAAGAATACCGCGTATAGGTAGGTATAGTGGACTCATGTGGCAAAACTGGTTTAAAGGATTTTTGATGCACAAGTAGTGATCATACTTAGTGCAAAATGAAGGCTAGAAAAAGATTGTGAAGCGACCAACCAAGAAATGAATAATCTCATAAGCGAGCATTAAGCATAACACTGAATAATGCACCACAAGTAGGATATAATTTCATTGCATGACTATTGACTTTCGTGCTTGCATAGGGAATCACGAATCTTAACACCAATATTCTTACTAAAGCATAATTACTCATCAACATGACTCACATATCACATCATCATATCTCAAAACTATTACAAGGAATCAAGTTTATTTTGTCCAATGATATACATGAAAATTTTTATTATATCCTTCTTGGATATCTATCACTTTGGAACTAATTTTCATGTGTTGCTTTTGATAAGCTCAAACAAATATAAGTGAAGATCATGAGCATAATTTTTCTTTCTCTCAAATTAATTTAAGCGAAGCAAGAGAGAATTTCTCGAAAATTTTACTAACTCTCAAATAAATCTAAGTGAAGCAAGAGAGCATTTCTTCAAAAATACTAAAGCACACCATGCTCAAAAAGATATAAGTGAAGCACTAGAGCAATTCCATAGCCCATAAAAATTTAAGTGAAGCATAGAGAACAATTCTAACAAGTCATGGCATAGTTTTGGCTCTCTCAAATAGGTGTGTCCAGCAAGGAATCAAGACTTAAAACACAAAACAAAACAAGCAAAGACTAATATCATACAAGACGCTCCAAGCAAAACTCATAGTATGTGACGAATAAAAAAATAGCTTCGAGTAAAATACCGATGGTCGCTAGAAGAAAGAGGGGATGCCACTCAGGGCATCCCCAAGCTTAGTTGCTCGCTTCTCTTTGGATAATAGCTTGGGATGCCATGGGAATCCCCAAGCTTAGGCTCTTCTTACTCCTTATTCCTTCATCCATCGTAACATCACCCAAAACTTGAAAACTTCATTCACACAAAACTCAACAAAAACCTTCGTGAGATCCGTTAGTATAAGAAAGCAAATCACTACTATAAGTACTGTTGCAACCCATTAATATTTTATTCTTGCATTATATCTACTGTATTACAAAATTTCTATGGCAAAAACCCTTCAAAGAAAACCCTAGAATCATCAAAACAAGCACACAACGCAAAGAAAACAGAATCTGTCAAAAACAAAACAGTCTGTAGCAATCTGGATATTTTGAATACTTCTGTAACTCCAAAAATCCTGTAAAATTAGGACGACCTGAGCAATTTGTATATTAATCTACTGTAAAAAAATTCAGAATTTTTCGTCTCTTCTGTGATTTTTATAAATAGTAACTCTGGACGCAAAAGTTCCTATTTTTTCAGCAAGATCAAACAACTATCACCCAAGAAGATCCTAAAGGCTCTACTTGGCACAAACACTAACTAAAACACAAAATACACAATCATAACAGTAGCATAATTGTGCAAACAATCAAGAACAGAAAGCAAAAGGCAAAAATAAATTTTATTCATTGGGTTGCCTCCCAACAAGCGCTATTGTTTCACGCCCCTAGCTAGGCATAAGGCAAAGGATCTAAGTTTTTTCATCCTTATCCAACTCTTCAATCAAACACTTAGAATTCTTCAAAGATTTAGCATAAAGATTTTCAATGACAATACTCCTAGGAACAAATTTAAAGAATTCATTCTTGCCAAAGGGATCTCTTATAACTTCAACAAAATCTAGGTGAATACTAATCATCTTAAGATCCTCTTTACTGTTATTACTAGAAGTTGCACCCTTGTTCTTAGTAACTTAAGTAGTCTTGCCAATCTTTACGGGAGTTTTTTTCAATAGTTTTAGTGGAAGCAAAAGCCGTGCTTAAATTACTAAAGATTTCCTCCCGTTTATCAATGCGAGACAGGCTTTCTTATTCTTTCATGAATTATGGTCCCCTTTTCTTTTAACAACTTAAAACTTCTCCTGCTTTTGACCCAATCTTAGTAGCAAAATTATGCATCTTTTTATCCAAGTTTTCAATATGCTCTTCAGTAAGCATTTTCTTTTTAATAGCATCTAATCTTTCCATGACATGCTCAAGAGTCCAAGTTGTTTCATTAATCATAAGAGGTGGTGAGCCTACTAAATATCCCATAGCATTTAAAAGCATCAAGAGAGGGACACATCAAGAAATTTCCACCGGTAATCATATCAAGGATGAATCTATACCAAGTGTTGATGCCCAGATAAAAACAACAAAGAAGAACAATGGTAGATTGCTTACGGATAGATCTATTATGAGCATTGCAAATTATATACCAAGCATCTTTTAAATTCTCTCCTCCCCTTTGTTTAAAGTTGAGAACTTCATTCTCGGGAGTGCATGCAATAGAGGAAGAACTATCCATGATGATGATAATGGCAAACAACATTGAACTCAAAAACAGATCCGCAAGAAAACGGCGAACGAAAAAGAGGGCGAATAAAACGGTAAATTTTTGTGAAGTGGGGGAGAGGAAAACGAGAGGCAAATGGCAAATAATGTAAATTGCGAGAAGATGAGATTTGTGATTAGGAACCTGGTAGATGTTTATGATGTTTCCCCAGCAACGGCGCCAGAAATTCCTTTTGATATCTGCTAGACTACGTCGGTATTTCCCCAAAGAGGAAGGGATAATGCAGCACAACAACGGTAGGTATTTCCCTCAGTGATGAGACCAAGGTTATCGAACCAGTAGGAGAACCAAGCAACACTACATAAACAGCACCTGCACACAAATAACAAATACTCGCAACCAGACGTGTTAAAGGGGTTGTCAATCCCTTTCGGGTAACGGCGCCAGAAATTGGCAAACGGACATGAGAGAGTTGTAATAATTTGATAGATCGAACGCCAAATAAAATAAAGTTCAGCAAGATATTTTGGTATTTTTGGTTTAATAGATCTGAAAATAAAAATAAATAAAATAGATCACAAAGGCAAATATATTAAAGAAGAGACCCGGGGGCCGTAGATTTCACTAGTGGCTTCTCTCAAGAAAAATAGCAAACGGTGGGTACACAAATTACTGTTGGGTAATTGATAGAACTTCAAATAATCATGACGATATCCAAGCAATGATCATTACATAGGCATCACGTCCAAGATTTGTAACATCCCAAATTTTCACTTTGGAATGTTATACATAGATCATCCATGCATATCATATTTTATTGCATTTTGTGATCCTCGAAATCCTAAGCAACTCAAGGACCCTCGGAGAGAGTTGGGTATTTCATTGTTTTCATATTTGATTTTATCAAATATTGAAACGAGGATTTTGGTTTAATTATTATTTTCTCCAAAAATATTTCATATTAAAATATATGAGAGGAGATAATATGACTTCTCCAAAATAATAGAAATATTGGAGGAAAAATATTAAAATCAAATATTCGATTTTATTCGGATTTTATTGCTATTTTATTTGCATTAGAAAAATTGCATGTTTTTCAAAATTGCATTTTAGGGCCAAGAAAATGTTCATCTCGTTAAATATTTTATTTAGACGGTGAAAATTTGTTTTGGTATTTTTAGATTTTTATTTTATTTTCTAGGATTTATTTAAGTTCCGGCAAATTATTAAAAAAAAATCTCAGCGCATGACTGGGCCGAAACCCAGCTGAGCCGGCCCGCCAACCCCGCGCCGCCGTTTCCTTCCAGGAGACCGGGAGGCCGCCGCCGCCGCGATGCCGAGTCCGGCCAGGACTCCCGCGCCGCCTTGCCCCCTCCCCCAAGCAAGCACTCCCTCCTTTAAATACCCCGCCCCGAACCCCCCCACCACCAACCCCGCCGCCTGCCTCGCCCGCCCCGTAGCGCCGCACGCCGCCGCCTAGCCGCGTCGCGTCACCGCCCTTTGTCGCGCGCCGTTGCCGCCTGCCCCCGCCCCGCGCCGCCCGCCGCCGCAGCCCCGCCTCGCCGGAGGTAAAGCCGCCGTTGCCGCCACCGTTTTTTTTAGAGAAAACCGATTCGGTTTTTTTTAGAAAAACCCTAGTTCGTTTTTTTAGATCGGTTCGCCGATTTTCATGGTTTAGTTTTTATAGCGGGCGTTCGTCCGTACGTTCGTTTTAACGAAAGGTTTTCATTCGTTAGTTACAGACAACGAACTTCGTTCGTTAGCCTGTTCGTCAGTTTTCTTTTTCTCGGATTTTCCGCGATTATTTTCGATCGCGATTTCTGATCCGATTTTCGTTTCAGTTTATCTTTTCGCTCGTTTATCGGAATCATGCGATTCAAGCGCCTAGATCTTCGTCTCGAAACCCTCTTTCTGTTTAACCAACTTGAACGAGATTTTGGTACTGTAAAATTTGACTTTAGTTCAGATTAGTAAACGGATCTTGTTTCTTTCGTAGTTTGAGTTTCGTTGCTCCGTTTGATTTGATTCTTTTTGCAAACCGGAGTTCTTAAGTTAAACTTTCTGGTCAATTCTTCTTATTTGAGTTTTTCCCATGCATCTTTGCTTGATTTCTTATGTACGCTATTGTTTGTTTGCGATAGAATTCCCGGAGTGCGAAGCGTGCTATTACGAGTCCCTAGGTTTTGCGAATCGTCAACAAGGCAAGTAACACATTGATCATAATCTTTTCATACCCAGTTTTTATGCATTAGTTCCAAACCTCAAATATTGCATGATTAGGATGTGATTAACATGTGGGTTGGGAAGTAGTTGATGAGGTAGAACCTATTGCCCTGTTATATTCAAACCCTTGGGAGTTACTTCTACGTATTGCCTATATTGCTATGCTATGCTTGTAGACATGGATTGGGTGAGTGAAATCCATGACAGATGTGAGATTGTTAATTAATGGTTCAACTTAAGGTGGCAACTTTAATACACATTTGGGCGGATTGCTTGTCGGGCACCTGGAGAATCCAGTGTTGTCCTAGGATATCCCTGAGTACCCGTGTGATCATCCTAAGGTCCGCCACCCAGGCTCAAAGGGAACTGAGATATTTTCATGCTAGAAACTTCCGTGTGCAGCCACAAGCTATTATGGGCTCTAGCATAGTTGAGTAAGTTGCATGAGCTCTTGAAGAGGTGGATCAGCAGGTAGAGGGATGTAGGTTTGGTATGGTCTGCCCGGAGTAAAGAGTTAATGTTTCTGAAAGACTGTGTCTCGGTCATCCGTTTCTCAAACACCATGTAGTGCGAGAAATCCAACGGAGGAGATTGAGTCTTGTGGGGAAAAGTGCGCAAACCTCTGCAGAGTGTACAATCTAATCATGGTTAGCCGTGTCCCCGGTTATGGACAATCTTGAGTATCTAGTACTTGGAGTATCCTAAGTATCTCATCAGTCTTAATTAATATTGTTGGGTTGATAATTACTTTAATTGGGATTGAGTTGGAGGAACCTTCTTAATGATGTTTCAACTACCATGATAGTTAAAATAAAACTTATTTCTTTGTTGTAGGGAAAAATTTGCTTTTCGCAAAACTATAACCATAGAGCTTTCCACCAGCCAAATATGCATGTAGTGAGAGCATTATTCTGTTCTTGCTCTACTGTGTTATATTGCCAGCATATTCCATGTGCTGACCCGTTTTCGGGCTGCAACGTATTATGTTGCAGACTTTTCAGACGAGGGGTAAGGTTCGTTAGGTCGTTGCCGTGCAGCTCAGCTATGCCGTTGGAGTTGATGGACTCACTTTATCTTCCAAGCCTTCCGCTGTTATCGTATTAAATGGCCTTAAGCCATATTTATTGTAATAAGTTCTCTTTTGAGACATTCGATGTAATAAGTGTGTGATTGCTACTCTGTTATAAATCCTTCGAGAACTCTGTGTGTCAGCATTACCGATCCAGGGATGACACTGAAGCACAGAGACTTGACCGTTTGAGGTCGGGTCGTTACAAGATGGTATCAGAGCACACGCTGAGTGTAGGGCACGACCACTAAGATAAGCCATAGGTCACTCTTCTCTACTCATTCTGACTCCTCTCCATTTTCTACTCTTTAGGATGGCAGATTCGAAGAACAAGTTTGCACAACCGGATGAAGACACACCCTTTGGACGCCACTTGAAGGAAGTCACTAGGTACCTGAACATCAGAATACCAAGCTTCACCGGGACTTACAACGCCACTTTACCAAAAGAGGAGCGCTGGATGATTCAAGTTCAAGTTCCAGGAAGGACGTTCTCGCCAACCACTAAGCCCATAGAATTCTCTTTTGAAGCACCCACCTGGAGCTTAGGCAAGAGCATGGCAACCCACATTACCATGGGACACATTGGAGAAGTCTACAACAAGGATCTTAAGGACACTATCTACCAGATATGTGGGCGGCGAGATGAGTAATGGGAGATGATCAGCACCAAGAAGGACAGATCCATTGCAGCTTTCATCCAGGAGTTAAACCAGCACATTCGATGCCAGGAGAATCAGATGTGCGCAGACATGATAGATTTGAAGAAGGCGAAGACAGGGATCATCGAGCTGGAAGAAGAACTTAAGTCTACACACGATGGATATGAGGAGGAAATTGCAACACTATTGGAGAAGAATGACGACCTGATAAAGAAGATCGGAGTATTCATGGGAGATCCCGCGCCAGGAGGAGAGGACGACGATTCCACTTGCCCGGAGAACTACATCATCATGGACGACACCGACTCCGACCCCAGTGATGATGACTTTGAAGACGAAGCTGGAGCAGACATCATGGAGTCTTCCACCGATCAAAATTTCTAGATGACCACCAAATAATTAGTAGTATTCCCCCATGTATATAGTAGTAGTTGAGCACTTTTAACGATAGTTCTAGACCATTTGTATGCCCTTGCTTGATTGATTGATTGAGTGAAATGATTGTGTTTGTCTCATGTGCATATGGGTAGTGCTTTCTCACTAGACACCTTTTCTATTCTAATCTCTCCCCTCTAAACCCACCAGATGCCTCCGAGACGTGACACCGGATTTGCCTTCCCGCTAGAATTTACTCAGTTGATCCAGCAGCAGAATGCCTTGATGCAATTGTTAGTCCAGAACCAAGGCAACAACAACAACAACCCGCCTCCGGTTGACAACTTAGCTCGCTTTCTGAGGTTGCAGCCGCCGATGTTTTCCAGTAGCACCGAGCCTATAGTTGCTGATGATTGGCTACGCCGTATTGGAAGGGAGTTGACCACCGCAGGATGCACAGATGCTGAGAAGGTGCGCTTTGCCGCACATCAATTGGATGGACCAGCAGCCTCATGATGGGAGAATTATACGACCACTTTCCCCATAGCCAACGTCACTTGGGATCAGTTTCAGCAAGCTTTCCGCACGGCCCATGTCTCAACTGGAGCTATGAATATGAAGAAGCGTGAGTTTCGCAACTTACGCCAGGGGAACCGTACTGTAGCTCAATACGTGGATGAGTTTAGCAAGTTATCTCGCTATGCCCCTGATGTGGCCACAGATGCCGCAAAGCAGGAGAAGTTTATGGAAGGGCTGAATGATGAGATGAGCATGCAGTTGATGGTTGCAACATTCAACAACTACCAGGAGTTGGTAGATAAGGCTCTTATGATTGAAGGGAAGTAGCAACAAATTGAGAGCTGTAAGAGGAAGTATGGGCAAGGGAGGTATAACTCGGGAGCTCAGCAGAAGCCTCACCTAACCCCGAACTCGGGAGGACTTGTTCATAACCATGAAGGTCATAACCACACCGGAGGAAGTTCGCATAACCACAATGGTGCTAAGAATGGGACTGGGAACGGAACAAACAACAATCAGAACCGCCGCAATCCAGCCACACCCGCCAAGAGAGATCTAAGTCACATTACTTGCTTTAAGTGTGGGAAGACTGGACACTATGCCACGGAGTGCCCTGAAGCGAAGAATGGAAACGGCAATGGGAGCACTGGGAAGAAGCCCAATCCATTCAACAAAGGACAAGTGAACCACGTTAACGTGGAGGAGGTTGAAGAGCAGCCAGACGTGGTTGTAGGTAAGTTTTTGGTTCAGTCTTTTACCGCCCTTGTTCTTTTTGATACTGGTGCATCGCATTCATACATATCAAGGGGATTCATGGATAAGTTTAAACTACCAACCCAAACCCTTAGGATCCCTCTGTTAGTGAGTTCACCTGGAGCAGAGTATATGGCTAGTCGATGGTGCGACCAGATACCCTTAACCATTGGTAGCCATGTTTTTCGTCCGACCTAATAATCTTGGAGTCACAAGGATTGGATGTGATATTAGGCATGGACTGGATGTCAAAGTATGGAGGAAGCATTGACTGTGTTAGTAAGTCGATTTATCTCACCACCCCGGAGGGAAAAGGATTAATTATATATCTAGGCATGCGCCTAGGAGGAGCCAAGTAAATACCCTCACGGGAGTTGTTCAGGAGGAAGTGCCTGTAGTGAAGGATTACCCGGATGTTTTTCCAGAGGAGTTACCAGGCATGCCACTGGATCGAGACATCGAGTTTTTGATAGAGCTATTGCCAGGTACAGGACCTATATCAAAGAGACCCTATCGGATGCCCGCAAATGATCTGGAGGAGATTAAGAAGCAGATCAAGGAGTTATTGGAGAAAAGTTACATTCGATAGAGTTCATCACCATGGGGAGCCCCAGTGCTTTTGGTTGAGAAGAAGGATAAGTCTCTAAGGATGGTTGTTGATTATCGTGCGTTAAATGAGGTGACAATCAAGAACAAATACCCACTGCCGATGATCAATGGTTTGTTTGACCAGCTGCAAGGAGCTAAGGTGTTTTCAAAGATCGATTTGCGATCAGGATATCACCAGCTGAAGATTCGAGAGAAGGATATACCAAAGACAGCATTCACCACACGGTACGGGTTGTATGAGTATACGGTCATGTCATTTGGACTGACTAACGCCCCTGCCTATTTCATGAGCATGATGAACAAAGTGTTCATGGAATATCTGGATAAGTTTGTTGTGGTGTTCATTGATGATATAATGGTATACTCGAAGAACAAGGAGGAGCACAAGGAGCATTTGCGTTTAGTTCTCGAGAAACTCAGGGAACATCAGTTGTATGCCAAGTTCAGCAAATGCGAGTTTTGGTTGAAGGAAGTCAGATTCCTTGGACATGTTATATCAGGAGAAGGTATAGCAGTAGACCCCACCAAGGTTCAGTCAGTCACTGAATGGTTGGCACCCACTTCAGTTAGCGAGATCCGCAGTTTCGTTGGACTCGCGGGATACTACCGAAGATTCATTGAGAATTTTTCCAAGATTGCAAAGCCAATGACGGAGTTATTGAAGAAGGATACTAATTTAAATGGACGGAAGAATGTGAGGCAAGATTTCAGGAGTTAAAGAAACGTTTGACTACAGCCCCAATTCTGATTCTGCCGGATATACGCAAGGATTTCCAAGTGTATTGCGACGCCTCTCGCCTAGGACTTGGAAGTGTGCTTATGCAGGACAGAAGAGTTGTTTCGTATGCCTCACGACAACTAAAACCGCACGAATTGAATTGTGCCATGCATGATTTGGAGTTAGCAGCCGTAGTGCATGCGTTGAAGACTTGGAGACATTACCTTATTGGAAATCGCTGTGATGTGTACACGGATCATAAGAGTTTGAAGTACATTTTCACACAGAAGGAGCTGAACCTTAGGCAGAGGAGATGGTTGGAGCTTATAAAGGACTATGACATGAAGCTGCACTATCATCCAGGCAAGGCCAATGTCGTAGCAGATGCTTTGAGCCGGAAGACTTATGCTAATACCCTAGTAAGCACGGGATTGCCAAAGGAGTTAGCAGAGGATCTCAGGGAACTTCGATTGGAGATTGTTCCTAGAGGTTTTGTTGCAACAATGGAGGTTCAGTCTACATTGTTAGGAAAGATTCGGGAAGCTCAGAAGGATGACAAAGAGATTGCCGAGATAAAAGAGAGAATGAGCAAAGGAAAGGCCAAAGGTTTTCGTGAGGATGAGCATGACACCTTATGGTTTGAGGACCGTGTTTATGTGCCCAATAACACAGAGATCAGGAAGTTAATACTTCAGGAGGCTCATGACTCACCATACTTGATACACCCCGGAAACACCAAGATGTATTTGGATTTGAAGGAACGTTTCTGGTGGACTGGTATGAAGAAGGATATTGCCGAGTATGTAGCCGTATGTGATGTATGTCAGAGAGTGAAGGCAGAACATCAAAAGCCAGCAGGATTGTTACAACCTATGCCGATACCCGAATGGAAGTGGGATAAACTTGGCATGGATTTTATCACTGGATTGCCCAGGACCAAATCAGGATATGATTCTATATGGGTAGTAGTTGATCGCTTGACCAAAGTGGCTCACTTTATCCCAGTGAAAACCACCTATACAAGTGCGAAGTTGGCCAAGATATATATGACCAGGATCGTATGTTTGCATGGAGTTCCGAGGACCATCGTATCAGATAGAGGAACATAGTTTACCTCAAAGTTTTGGCATCAACTACACCAGACTTTGGTAACGAGATTGGAGTTCAGTACAGCATTCCACCCGCAGACGGATGGACAGACCAAGAGAGTTAACCAGATTCTGGAGGATATGTTGAGGGCTTGTGCGCTAGATTATGGATCTAGTTGGGATGACAATTTGCCCTACGCAGAGTTCTCATACAACAATAGCTACCAAGCCAATTTGAAGATGGCGCCGTTCGAAGCCCTGTATGGACGAAGGTGCAGAACACCGTTAATGTGGGATGAAGTTGGAGACCGATAGTTGTTTGGACCAGATTTGATCAAGGAGTCTGAAGAGAAGGTTAAGTTGATCCGAGATAGACTGAAGGTAGCTCAGTCCAGGCAGAAGAGTTATGCAGATTCGAAACGCAAGGAGGTAACCTATGAAATTGGAGATAGAGCATATCTGCGAGTATCACCCTTGCGAGGAGTGAAAACGTTTTGGAGTTAAGGGAAAGTTGGCCCCGAGATTTGTAGGACCGTATCGTGTTTTGGAACGTATGGGAGAAGTTGCCTACAAGTTGGAGTTACCTGAAGGACTGTCGGGAGTTCATGACGTGTTTCATGTCTCACAATTGAAGAAGTGTCATGCTGAGATGGCCGATATACTGTTAAGAGATACAGTACCCTTGGAGGCGATTCAGTTGGACAGTGATCTGACCTATGAGGAGAAGCCAGTCAGGATTCTTGAATTTGCCAGCCGAGTCACCCGCAGTAAGGTTATCAAGTTTTGCAAAGTGTAGTGGAGCCACCATACCGAGGATGAAGCCACCTGGGAACGAGAGGATGATCTTCGCAAAGACCACCCACACCTATTTCCTAGCCAACCCGAATCTCGAGGGCGAGATTCATCTTAGGGGGGTAGGTTTGTAACATCCCAAATTTTCAATTTGGAATGTTATACATAGATCATCCATGCATATCATATTTTATTGCATTTAGTTTCGTGATCCTCGAAATCCTAACCAACTCAAGGACCCTCGGAGAGAGTTGGGTATTTCATTGTTTTCATATTTGAATTTTATCAAATATTGAAACGAGGATTTTGGTTTTAATTATTTTTTTCTCCAAAAATATTTCATATTAAAATATATGAGAGGAGATAATATGACTTCTCCAAAATAATAGAAATATTGGAGGAAAAATATTAAAATCAAATATTTGATTTTATTCGGATTATATTGCTATTTTATTTGCATTAGAAAAATTGCACTTTTTCCAAAATTGCATTTTAGGGCCAAGAAATGTTCATCTCGTTCTAAATATTTTATTTAGACGGTGAAAATTTGTTTTGGTATTTTTAGATTTTTATTTTATTTTCTAGGATTTATTTAAGTTCCGGTGAAATTATTTTTAAAAAAAATCTCAGCGCCCGACTGGGCCGAAGCCCAGCCGAGCCGGCCCGGCAGCCCCGCGCCGCCGTCTCCTTCCAGGAGACCGGGAGGCCGCCGCCGCCGCGACGCCGAGTCCGGCCAGGACTCCCGCGCCGCCTTGCCCCCTCCCCCAAGCAAGCACCCCCCTCCTTTAAATACCCCGCCCCGGACCCCCCACCACCACCAACCCCGCCGCCTGCCTCGCCCCGCCCCGCAGCGCCGCACGCCACCGCCTAGTCGCGACGCCGTCCTTCGCCGTGCGCCGCCGCTCGTCGTTGCCACCTGCCGCCGCCCCGCGCCGCCCGCCGCCGCAGCCCCGCCTCGCCGGACCTCGCCGGAGGTAAAGCCGTCATTGCCGCCGCAGTTTTTTTTAGAGAAAACCGATTTGGTTTTTTTAGAAAAACCCTAGATTGTTTTTTAGATCGGTTTGCCGGTTTTCTCGGTTTAGTTTTTATAGCGGACATTCGTCCGTACGTTCGTTTTAACGAACGTTTTTCATTCGTTAGTTACAAACAACGAACGTTCGTTCGTTAGCCTGTTCGTCAGTTTTCTTTTTCTCGAATTTTCCGCGATTATTTTCGATCGCGATTTCTGATCCGATTTTCGTTTCAGTTTATCTTTTCGCTCCTTTATCGGAATCAGGCGATTCAAGCGCCTAGATCTTCGTCTCGAAGCCCTCTTTTTGTTTAACCAACTTGAACAAGATTTTGGTACTGTAAAATTTGACTTTAGTTCAGATTAGTAAATGGATCTTGTTTCTTTCGCAGTTTGAGTTTCGTTGCTCTGTTTGATTTGATTCTTTTTGCAAACCGGAGTTCTTAAGTTGAACTTTCTGGTCAATTCTTCTATTTGAGTTTTGCCCATGCATCTTTGATTGATTGCTTATGTATGCTATTGTTTGTTTGCGATAGAATTCCCGGAGTGCAAAGCGTCCTATTACGAGTCCCTAGGTTTTGCGAATCGTCAGCAAGGCAAGTAACACATTGATCATACTCTTTCCATACCCAGTTTTTATGCATTAGTTCCAAACCTCAAACATTGCATGATTATGATGTGATTAACATGTGGGTTGGGAAGTAGTTGATGAGGTAGAACCTATTGCCCTGTTATATTCAAACCCTTGGGAGTTACTTCTACGTATTGCCTATATTGCTATGCTATGCTCGTAGACGTGGATTGGGTGAGTGAAATCCATGACAGATGTGAGATTGTTAATTAATGGTTCAACTTAAGGTGGCAACTTTAATACACATCTGGTTGGATTGCTTGTCGGGCATTTGGAGAATCCAGTGTTGTCCTAGGATATCCCGGAGTACCCGTGTGATCATCCTAAGGTCCGCCACCCAGGCTCAAAGGGAACTGAGATATTTTCATGCTAGAAACTTCCGTGTGCAGCCCCAAGCTATTATGGGCTCTAGCATAGTTGAGTAAGTTGCATGAGCTCTTGAAGAGGTGGATCAGCAGGTAGAGGGATGTAGGTTTGGTATGGTCTGCGCGGAGTAAAGAGTTAATGTTTCTGAAAGAATGTGCCTCGGTCATCCGTTTCTCAAACACCGTGTACTGCGAGAAATCCAACGGAGGAGATCGAGTCTTGTGGGGAAAAGTGCGCAAACCTCTGCAGAGTGTACAATCTAATCATGGTTAGCCGTGTCCCCGGTTATGGACAATCTTGAGTATCTAGTACTTGGAGTATCCTAAGTATCTCATCACTCTTAATTAATATTGTTGGGTTGATAATTACTTTAATTGGGATTGAGTTGGAGGAACCTTCTCAATGATGTTTCAACTACCATGATAGTTAAAATAAAACTTATTCCTTTGTTGTACAGAAAAATTTGCTTTTCGCAAAACTATAACCATAGAGCTTTCCACCAGCCAAGTATGCATGTAGTGATAGCATTATTCTGTTCTTGCTCTACTGTGTTATAGTGCCAGCATATTCCATGTGCTGACCCGTTTTCGGGCTGCAACGTATTATGTTGCAGACTTTTCAGACGAGGAGTAAGGTTTGTTGGGTCGTTGCCGTGCAGCTCAGCTATGCCATTGGAGTTGATGGACTCACTTTATCTTCCAAGCCTTCCGCTGTTATCGTATTAGATGGCCTTAAGCCATATTTATTGTAATAAGTTCTCTTTTGAGACATTCGATGTAATAAGTGTGTGATTGCTACTCTGTTATAAATCCTTCGAGTACTGTGTGTGTCAGCATTACCGATCCAGGGATGACACTGAAGCACAGAGACTTGACCGTTTGAGGTCGGGTCGCTACAAGATTAGTAGACCTACTGATGCCTGCATCTACTACTATTACTCCACACATCGACCGCTATCCAGCATGCATCTAGTGTATTAAGTTCATGGAGAAACGGAGTAATGCAATAAGAACGATGACATGATATAGACAAGATCTATTTACGTAGAAATAGACCCCATCTTGTTATCCTTAATGGCAACGATACATACGTGTCGGTTCCCCTTCTGTCACTGGGATCAAGCACCGTAAGATCGAACCCATTACAAAGCACCTCTTCCCATTGCAAGATAAATAGATCAAGTTGGCCAAACAAAACCCAAATATCGGAGAAGAAATACGAGGCTATAAGCAATCATGCATATAAGAGATCAAAGAAGACTCAAATAACTTTCATGGATAAAAAGATAGATCTGATCATAAACTCAAAGTTCATCCGATCCTCACGAAAACGTCGCAAAGAGAGTTACATCATATGGATCTCCAAGAGACCATGTATTGGGAATCAAACGAGAGAGAGGAAGCCATTTAAGTACTAACTACGGACCCGTAGGTCTACAAGGAACTACTCACGCATCATCGGAGAGGCACCAATGAAACATGATGCACCCCTCCGTGATGGTGTCTAGATTGGATCTGGTGGTTCTGGACTCTGCGGCGGCTGGAATTGATTTTCGTCGACTCCCCTAGGGTTTCTGGAATATTGGGGTATTTATAGAGCAAAGAGTCAGTTCGGGAGGCACCCGAGGTGGGAAAAACCCACCAGGGCGCGCCTGGTGGGTTGTGCTCCCCTCGGAGCGCCCCCAGGTGCTTCTCTGGCCCACTAGATGTCTTCTAGTCCATAAAAATGCAAAAAAAAGTTTCGATGCATTTGGACTCTGTTTGGTATTGATTTCCTGCGATGTAAAAAAACATGCAAAAAAACAACAAGTGGCACTTGGCACTATGTTAATAGGTTAGTACCAAAAAATGATATAAAATGATTATAAAACATCCAAGAATGATAATATAACAGCATAGAACAATAAAAAATTATAGATACGTCGGAGACGTATCAGCACTCTGACGTAAGGGGAATATTTGGGTATTTATAGAGCAGAGATTAGGGTTAGGAGAGCCATGGGGGCCCCACAAGGGGCGCCCCCCCTAGGGCTTGTGGCCCCCTGATGGGTCTTCTGGCCTCTTCCCGAAGCTTCGTGCTTGTATTCTGGTCCAAGAAAAATCCTCAAAAAGTTTCATTTTGTTTGGTATTGATTTCCTGTAAAAGACAAAAACAAGGAAAAAACAACAACTGGCACTAGGTTAATAGGTTAGTCCCAAAAATGATATAAAATAGCATATTAATGCATATAAAACATTCAAGATGGATAATATAATAGCATGGAACAATAAAAAATTATAGATACGTTGGAGATGTATCAAAGGTCTCTAAGATGTTAGCACAAATCCAATTGTCTCATTCAAGCGTTGTGAACAGACTATGTCTTTTGTTGCCTCATTCTAATAAAATGAGGCGGGGGGAACCCCTTTTCTTCAAAAAGAAAAAACTTATCCTCAAAAACTTGGTGTGTTCATCTCTTCTCAATAGGAAATATTAAGACTATATTCAAGAAATTTTATATAAACATCCAATTGCGAGATATGTGCTTCCTATGCCATTTGCAATAAAATGGAAATCGAGTACTATTTGCAAATTGAAGGAGGCATTTCACAAAAAATGTTAGCTAGTTTAACTGGACGTTGATTTGGGAACGAGGCTTCCACAAGCAAGACCCCCTTGTTATGGGGATCCTAATACCAAACTATGGAAATTGTTTGCAAATGTACAAACCATTAAGGTTAAGCACATAGCCGTCATCCCACACCTTACAATTCAAAAATACATCAACACAACATAAAGTACCAAATATTCAAAGTCAAAGTCGATATTAAATACAACATAGCACTGCTCAACTCATGTTGTCATAAAGAGGGGGTAAATGTCTTACAAGGCTATAAATCCACACACCATGGAAAAAGAAATAGATTATGTTTGTTTTAGAATTCATGATTGTTGCATTTTGCATATAGTTTCATTGCAAGAACTGGGTGTACATCATTTCATCTGGGAATTATGTGAAGTGGTGAAGAGGGCCATAGACCAAGGATGTGATCGCATGGTGGGAGATTAAGGAGAGGCAGAGCGCTAGGAGAAAATACCTTTATTTGTCTTAAGGGTGCACACATACCTACTGACAAAGGGCGAGCACGACATCTAATCTTCTTATTCGTCGATGTGACATTGACATTGTGAGGACACCAAATAATTTTGATGGCATAGAGCAAACAAGACTGTGAGATTGAGTGTGGCACGGGAAGCGACAAATAAGGATGCTATCAACACTCCTTCCAACTCTTGTGGTCTCCATGTAATTTTAGCGATGGTGAGTGAGTATGTGAGGATGATGACAAAAATTGAGTGTCACGGCAGGTGTCAGAAAATAAAGATTACAACAAATACAATGGTGGTCAGTGGTTCGACTAACTCGACGAGACTTGAAGCACGACTGATTGTTAGCTTTAAATAGGAGAACGAAAACAATTAGGGGGCATGGGAGGTGGTTGTCGGTTAGTCTATACTATTAAAGCGGAATGTATATGTATTCGTTCGCACGCACCATCAAACGAGGAATTCCCCACCCCGCCACCCTTCGATTTTTTCCAACAAATCCCACCTCCTGTCTGGGTGTTTTCCAATCAAAACTGAAAGGAAAAAATAGCGCACATGATCCTTTGATGACCCACAAGTATAGGAGATCAATTGTAGCTCTTTTCGATAAGTAAGAGTGTCGAACCCAACGAGGAGCAGAAGGAAATGACAAGTAGTTTTCAGTAAGGTAATGTCTACAAGTGCTGAAATTGTAAGTAGTGGAGTAGTTTCATAGCAACATAATTTGTAACGAGCAAGTAACGATAGTGGTAACAAAAGTGCAGCAAGGTAGCCCAATCCTTTTGAGGCAAAGGACAGGCCAAAATGGTCTCTTATGATAAGCAAAGTGTTCTTGAGGGTACACGGGAATTTCATCTAGTCACTTTCATCATGTTGGTTCGTTTTGTGTTCGCTACTTTGATAAGTTGATATGTGGGTGGATCGGTGCTTAGGTGTTGTTCTTACTTGAACAAACCTCCTACTTATGATTTACCCTCCCGCAAGCATCCGCAACTACGAGAAAAGTATTAAGAATAAATTCTAACCATAGCATTAAACTTTTGGATCCAATCGGTCCCTTACGGAATAGCGCATAAACTGGGGTTTAATCTTCTGTCACTCTCAACCCATCATCTAATTGCTACTCCACAATGCATTCCCTTAGGCCCAAAGATGGTGAAGTGTCATGTAGTCGACGTTCACATGACACCACTAAGGGAATAACAACATACATACTATCAAAATATCGAACACATATCAAGTTCACATGATTACTTGCAACATGATTTCTCACGTGACCTCAAGAACAAAAGTAACTACTCACAAATGATAAACATGCTCATGATCAGAGGAGTATTAAATAGCATATTGGATCTGAACATATAATCTTCCACCAAATAAACCATATAGTAATCAACTACAAGATGTAATCAACACTACTAGTCACCCACAAGTACCAATCTATTGTTCCGGTAACAAGATTGAACACAAGAGATGAACTAGGGTTTGAGATGAGATGGTGTTGTTGAAGATGTTGATGGAGATTGACCTCCCCAAGATGGGAGAGTTGTTGGTGATGATGATGACGATGATTTCCCCCTCCGGGAGGGAAGTTCCCCCGGCGGAATCGCTCCGCCGGAGGGCAAAAGTGCTCCTGCCCAAGTTCCACCTCGAGACGGCGGCGCTCCGTCCCGAAAGTCTCCTCCTTATTTTTTTTCTGGGTCAAAATTTCTTATATACCAGAAGATGGGCACCGGAGGTGGGCCGAGGAGGGCACAACCCACCCGGGCGCGCCTGGGCTCCCTAGAGCGCCCAGGTGGGTTGTGCCCACCTGGTGGGCCCCCTCTAGTAGTTATTTGCTCCAATAATTCTTAAATACTCCATAAAAAATCTCCGTGAAGTTTCAGCTTGTTTGGAGTTGTGCAGAATATGTGGCCTGACATAGCTTTTCGAGGTCCAGATTTCCAACTGCCAGAATTCTCCCTCTTGGTGGATACCTTGCAAATTATGACAGAAAAGGCATTAGAATTACTCCAAAAAGCATTATTATGGACAAAAACATTATAAATAACAATAAGAAAACATGATGCAAAATGGACGTATCAACTCCCCCAAGGTTAGACCTCACTTGTCCTCAAGCGAAAACCGAAATCGAAAAACATGTCCACATGCTTTGAGAGAGAGGTGTCGATAAAAACAAAATATGGACATATAAGCATCATGTTGATTATTATAACAACAACAAAAATTAAACATAAGACTTTTATAACAAGCTTTTATCATACACTTCTCATGAATAAGTAATAGTTCATCACACAATTGAAGTATAAAGCAAAAAACTCTATTAGAAACCAACAAACTATGTTCTCAGTCAACTTTGCAACTACAATTCATCATCTTTTCAGGAAGGGTCACGTGTCAGGGCCTTTAGGCAAGTCCACATACTCAACCATCATATAGTCTTCTATGATTGCTAACACTCACTTCGTACCCATGAGCAAAACGTTTCAACCAGACACATAGAAAGATAGGGGTTTATAGTTTTGCCTCCCAACATACTCACCTCAAGGGTGATGTCAACAATAATAACTTATGCTATCTATATTCAACTGGACATTTTTCCTAGATCTTTCCTCACCACATGATGTTTGCCAAAGGAGAAAAATAAAAGGGAATAGAAGGAAAACTTTGACTCTTTGCATAAAAGTAAAGAATAGGCCCTTCGCAGAGGGAAGCAGGGGTTGCCATGCGCTTATTTTTTTGTATGCTCAATCCCTTAGTGCAAAAGAACGTCACGTTGTATTGCCCCTTAAGATGGCAACCTTTCTTATGCAGTCTGCTGCTTTTATTCTTTGTCATCCAAGTTCGTACAACGCTCAATTTTCTCTTACACTAAATGATCTCACATTTTTAGAAGCAATTTTTATTGCCTTTTTGCACCGATGACAACTTACTTGAGGGATCTTGCTCAATCCCTAGGTAGGTATGGTGGACACTTGAAAATAAGATTCGGGTTTAAGGGTTTTTGGATGCACAAGTAGTATCTCTACTTAGTGCGGAATTTTTGGCTAGCAAAGATAGGGGCAAGCACCACATGTTGAAGAATCTATGACAATATGACTTCTATGTGAATATAAACAAACATAAACCATTAAGTTGTCTTCCTTGTCCAATGTCAACAATTTTGGCGTATAATATTTTGATGAGGGCTCACAATCACAAAAGATTTCTAGGATAGTATATTTATATGTGAATATTCTCTTCCCTTATTAATTCTTTCATTAGTTGCATCATTGACTAATGCTATGTTTGTCAATCTGTAATAAAATTTCCTACTTATACTTTTCCTTATGTGGTGCCATCACCTACAATAGGATTAGTATATGATCTTATTGATTTATTTCCTTTCTCTTTTTCTTTCTTTATTATATCTTTTTTTATTTGTAACATGGAAGTAAAGAAAGCAAAAACTCAAACTAAACTTTATTATATAACATGCACATGATTACAATGATATATCACTAAGCAAACTCTCAAGGAGGAAAGGATCGAACTAACTTTTATTCATCTAATGCAAAAGATCAAACTAAAATAAGTAAAAGCAAAAGATAGTGGGATGATACGATACCAGGGCACCTCCCCCAAGCTTGGCAGAAGCCAAGGGGAGTGCCCATACCCGATATTTAGTTCTCTTTTGGTGGTGAAGAAGATAAATGGTGGTGAAGAAGCAATCCTATCCTTGGATCAAGAGATTCTGCAACCGATGGATGACGCTCCGGAGATAGGTGATATGCTCTTGATGCAGAATATTTTCGCGAGTGAGATACTTATTTTGTATGCGAACTATTTCAATGACGCGAAAAGCTTCAATCTCAGGAGGAGTAAGGTGAGTAAGGTAGGGTTTAAGGATATCTTCCTCCTCCTCATCGGCCAGCAGTGCTTGTGTTCCCACCGGGGATGGATCTATGGTAGCTTCCTTGCCCTTGTATCCCTTGATAGCGTCCGTAGGATCCTCCCTCTTCGTCTCGATCTTCATCAGCCAAGCATCTTCTTCCATGTGGTTGGAGGAGCAGGAAGACATGATGCCTGGCTTGATAAATCTGACCGGAAACAGCAAGAAAAGAGAACAGAGGATTTCTCCGTGATACGGTGGTTAACAGGTTCGGGAAGTATATATAGATTTTTTATCTTGGAGGACAAGCATATGGGAGAAAAACGGAGTATGGAAGGTGTACCAGGTGGGCACAACCCACCTGGGCGCGCCAGGCGCCTGGCGCGCCCTGGTGTATTGTGCCCAAGGGGACGCTTCCTGGAAGTTTCTTTATTTCCAAAATTCTTAAATATTCCAAAACTGACAAAAAATATTTTTGCGGATTTTTTGGAGTCCGTTTACTTACCGTATCACGTACCTCCTTATTTTGACGATTCTGGAGTAGTCCGGAAGGACTCTTTAATGTGTTCTTCCGGTGTCAAAGTTTGGATAATATTACTTTCAACATTAATGGGCGTACCTGAGATAATGCTTTATTCATTGTCCATTGACAACCATCGTATTAGTACCTTTGGAATTATTTATTTTGATGGCTCCAGACCGGTAAACCTCCTCGATGACATAGGGGCCTTCCCATTTTGAGAGGAGTTTTCCTGCAAAGAATCTGAAATGAGAGTTGTACAAAAGAACATATTCTCCGACTTTAAACTCTCGCTTTTGAATTCTTTTGTCATGCCATCTTTTAACCTTTTCTTTGAATAATTTTGCATTTTCATAAGCTTGGGTTCTCCATTCATCTAGAGAGCTAATATCAAATAACCTCTTTTCACTAGCAAGTTTGAAATCATAATTGAGTTCTTTAACTGCCCAATATGCTTTATGTTCTAACTCAAGAGGCAAATGACAAGCTTTTCCATAAACCAATTTATAAGGAGACATACCTGTTGGTGTCAAAACCGGCGGATCTCGGGTAGGGGGTCCCGAATTGTGCGTCTAAGGCGGATGGTAACAGGAGGCGGGGGACACAATGTTTACCCAGGTTCGGGCCCTCTCGATGGAGGTAATACCCTACTTCCTGCTTGATTGATCTTGATGATATGAGTATTACAAGAGTTGATCTACCACGAGATCGTAGAGGCTAAACCCTAGAAGCTAGCCTATGATTATGATTGTTGTTGTCCTACGGACTAAACCCTCCGGTTTATATAGACACCGGAGGGGGCTAGGGTTACACAGAGTCGGTTACAAGGGAGGAGATCTACATATCCGAATTGCCAAGCTTGCCTTCCACGAAAGGGAGATTCCCATCCGGACACAGGACGAAGTCTTCAATCTTGTATCTTCATAGTCCAACAGTCCGGCCAAAGCATATAGTCCGGCTGTCCGAGGACCCCCTAATCCAGGACTCCCTTAGTAGCCCCTGAACCAGGCTTCAATGACGATGAGTCCGGCACGCAGATTGTCTTCGGCATTGCAAGGCGGGTTCCTCCTCTGAATACTCCATAGAAGATTTTGAACACAAGGATCGTGTCTAGCTCTGCAAAACAAATTCCACATACCACCGTAGAGAGTACAATATTCCACAAATCTAATCTGCTGACAAATTTCGTAGCGTGACATCACGCCATGGCCCGGTCATTATTCGAACCGTTTTTCTCAACCAGCTACTGCACATATTGCGAGTCGGTTTTCCTGGCACGTCTTGTCGAAGCAGAGATCGTGTCCCCTTATCACGGGATTCTCATCAATACGGGTGCGGGTAACCCAACCGCGCCATCAATCGCGGTGCTTGGGGAATAAGCTAGTTTACCAGGCAAGTGGGGAGGCGCACAGTTTCTACCGCCCTTATAAAGGGACAAGGACTCCTCTTTTTCACCCACGCCTTCTTCTTCCCTGCCCATCCATTCTTGCGCACTCGAGCTCCAGCGCCCAAGTTCGCATTTTCTCCGCAAAACCACTCCAAACATGTCTGGAGTGGGAGGCAAGTGGATGGCCTCCTCCATTACGGAGGAGAATATTACGAAGCTCCGGGAAGCCGGATACCTGGCCGCAGACATCGTGCACCGGCTCCCAGACGCGGGGCAGATCGTCCCTACCCCAGAACCCCACGAAAGGGTTGTATTCCTTACCCACTTCGTCCGCAGGCTGGGATTTCCCCTCCACCCATTTGTTCGCGGGCTCATGTTCTACTACGGGCTGGACTTCCATGATCTGGCCCCCAATTTCATCCTCAACATCTCGGCGTTTATCGTCGTGTGCGAGGCCTTCCTCCGCATCAAGCCCCACTTCGGCCTGTGCTGAATACCTTCAACGTGAAACCGAAGGTGGTTGTCGGCCAGCAAGCGGAGTGCGGAGGCTCTATGGTGGGCAAAATGCCCAACGTCACCTGGCTCGAAGGCTCCTATGTGGAGACCGTGAAGGGGTGACAATCGGGGTGGTTCTACATCACCGAGTCGCGCGACACCAACTAGGTGGCGGCCCCCGAATTTTGATCCGGCATCCCCATGCGGCTCACCTCCTGGAAAGAGAAGGGCCTATCCTGGGGCTCATCGGTGGAGCTGACCGGACTCCAGAACTGTGTTAAAAACATGATAGGCAAGAAAATCAAGCTTGTCAATGTGGTCCAGGTCATGCTCTTCCGCCGGATCCTCCCGTGTCAAAGACGGGCATTCAATATGTGGGAGTTCGACCCGGCCAAGCACCAGACGCTGCGAGAGCTTTTCGACACGACGCACCAAGACATTTGGAAGGTGATGTTCAAGTCCACCGAGGTGCCTCCTTCCCTTACCGAGGATCGCGGACTCAGCGCCAAGCGCCCTGCCAATCCGGTAAGCTCCTTATATCTTATAAGATGTTCCTTTCCCCAGTATAATCATGTGAAGGATCTGAGCCTCCATGCCATTTTAACAGGACTGGGTAGCGACAACGGAGCGGATCGATTGTCCGGCCCCCTGCCAGAAGATCCAGCAAGGGCTCTCTTAACGGAGATGCTGGTTCCGGCGCCTTATGAGGCGCTGTAGAAGAAGGCCAAGAAGAAGGCCGCGGGGACCCGGAAAGGTCTCCGGCGCAAGGTTGTATCGGACTCATCCTCCAATAACACCGAGGCGCACTCCTCCCATGAAAACGAGGAGGAGGAAGAGGAAAGTTATCCCCCCCCAGCCGGGGGAGACAAGAAAAGGAAGGCCGCCCCATCTGGGGAGGCCGAAGGGTCCAATAAGGGAAGGACCCTCCTTCCGGACTGCTCCACAACAGCCGCTTTCAGCGACGAGGAGTGGCTACCCAGGGACAAGCCCCCGGCGAAGTCGTAAGTATCCGGACACCATAATAATTCTGGTATGTTTTGTTTCATTGCTTCTTATCATGCCAAACATGATCATGCAGTCCATCCAAAGCCCGTATCGATGTATCCTCTTCGGATGAGTCTTTGGGCCAGTCGGAGATGAACAACGATTCACTCCCGACCGCCTCCTCTCCCCGCCCTACGGACGACGTCGAGGTGTTGTCTCAAAGGGCACTAAACCAAGGGGAGATAGTTCCGGAGGCGCCCCAAGGCGATATTCCAGGCGCTGGGCGCATGGGGGGCAAGACTCCCATGGGCTCTAATGCCGGGGGCAGCAAGTTTAGCCCCCAGCCGAATACTGCGCCGGAACCTCCAGTGGTTCCGGATTCTGTCAGGCGGCCCCTCGCCAAGGGGGGCAAGCCGTCTGTGTCGATGGCCTTTGTCCATCCAGAGGCATCGGACAATTTGCTGGAAGCGCTTCGCGGCGCTTCCATTGACGAAGAGCACCGCACTATCATGAGTGCGGTGGTCAAGAAGGTTCGGTCCGCCAAAAGCGGACTGACTGAAGCCTGTGCCAGCCTCCTAACAGGCTTTGAGGTAAGTAATCAAATTATGAGAAAATGTTACAGCATAGACAGTAGCCCCTGATGCTCTGTTTGGTGTTCGCAAAGAAAGGCCGAACAGAGTATCAAATAATAATCACAGGAGTCTAATCAGAATATGTCTATGTGAATAAGCAAGCTTCACTGCTGGCCGCTGCCGCTCGCACGGCGGAGGTCTCCGCACTGACGCGGGACCTTGAGCGGTCCGAGGAAGATCTCGGCCTTACCAAAAGGTAGCTCAAAGAGAACAAAGGTAAGTGATACCCCGTCTGTTTATTGATAAAGAAAAAAAAAGAAGGTGGTTGTTAAATCACAGGATCGTCATGAATTTTGCTAGGGGCCACAACCGAACTGGCGGCCCTGAAGAAGGCGCTGTCCGAGGCCGAAGGCAAAGCGGCCAAAGAGCGCGCCGAGCGCAAGAAGTAAGAGGCCCGAGTCGGCGAGGTTTAGCAAGAGCTCCAGAAGTTTGTCAAGAAATACGAGTCCTTGGAGCGTGACTCTAAGACGCAAGGGTCCGAGCTTGCAAAGGCCCTCGAGAACGCACAAAATGCCAAGGCCGAAGCCCAAAAGGCCCTCCAGGAAATTCAGGCAGTCAAGAAGATAGCGGCGGGTAAGGCATTCATTATGCAAAGCAAGCATGTGAAGGAAACTTTCCTTTTACTTACCCGAATTCGGAGCTCTCCAGGAGCGTTCGCATATCTACCCAGCAGTGTGTCGGATGCCGCGGAGTTCTATCGGGACGAGGAAGGGAGCTTGATGGAGAAGTTGTTCTGGTCTCAGTATACTGGGACCGAACATCCGATGCCCTTGAGCGACCAGTTGAAGCAATTGGTCGAGCTTCACAAGGCGGCCGAACTGGCCATGAAGGGTCTCATAGTCCGGATGTGGCCTGGCGAGCCCCTGCCTGGCAGCTATTTCGGCCTGGTAAGGCGGCTTGTGAAAGCCTGCCCATGGTTTGAAGTCATAAAGCGGTCCGTCTGCATTGAGGGTGCGCGCAGGGCTTTTGCCTGGGCGAAAGTGCACTGGGCGAAGATGGACGCTGAAAAGCTGGTGAAGGAAGGGCCGCCGGAGGGCAAGGAGCATCGCCACCCTAAAAAGTATTATGACAGTGTTCCGTAGGGTGCTCGCCTTGTGGCGGAGGAATGTGCTAAGGATATAATATTTGAATGAATGTACTCATGTGATCCTGTAATATGAAAACGAGTTCATGTGCGCTATATAACGCTTGTTGATTTAAAATATTACCTTCTATGCAGCCGTTTATAAAATTTGAGAGTTGGCGAGTCGTCGGCTTCTGCCCCCATGTAACTAGTACTGAGGTGTTCGGGATAAACCTGATCACTCTTTATCCCAGTTTTGGGCCCTTCGAATGAGGTGTTCAGCACAACGAACCAGGCAACCGGACTATAAAGCTTTATCGCTCTCACTTAGCCATAGAAGTCTATAATTTTAAATTTTGGCGAAGCCCCTAGTATTCGGAAGGCCGAACTTGGGGCGCTATGTACGCCTAAATCGGACAAGGCCGACTCTTCGCCCGAAGCGGAAAAAATCTTTAAGGATTTGAGACCTCTCGAATAGCGACCAGCTCCCGCCGCATCATGACAGTCAGTTTTCGGCTTTCTCTACTGAGGTGCTCGTCCGGAAGAACAGAGACACAATCGTAGTAGTTCTCCCAGTGCTACCTTAGCCGATATAGCGGAACATAAGGTACCAAAACATGGGAGCTGGGAAAACCCAACTATTGACCCAAGACATGATTCGGAGCTGATGCATATAATGCTATAAGTTCGGGGTGCCGCACTGTCGAAAGTGTTCGGACTTTTCATGCCATGTTATGGGGTACACTGAAGCCCCTGGCGCACTGGACGTATCAGAATGTACGGGTGCAATTTGTCGTAAATAAGCAGACAAGGGAAAAAGATGAAGGAATGCAATAATGAGCTAATGCTGTACATTGTTATTTAAGTGATACGTCAAAACGTATGTATACAAGTAGTGCAAAAGTAAAAATAGGACTATTTGACATGTCCTATCCAAGGGCAAGCTGCGTGTGGGTATGCAAAACAGGTATAGCGATCGTTATCAGAGACCACCTGGGGATTCCCTTGTACTTAAAAGCTTCTTGCTTCCTTGGTGTTTCCTTCCCATGATGGGTCCGATAATCAGACGATCGGAGAGGGCCTTCAGAGAATAGGGGCCTAAAAGGAAGAAAATGTTAAAGGTATACGGGTCCTGAAGCGGTCGAGCCGCATTGTGGGCCGTGCCGTAGCCGTGCCTCCACCTATGCCCATGGTATCTTGAGTGCATAATTATGTACGCGCGGCGCAAATTTCGCCACTTGACTGGGACTAGGGCGGAGGCCGAATTGCTAGGCGAGCTCTGAACGTGCCTGGTGATCTTGTTGCAGGGTACTCCTGACTCGCTTGAAGGTGTCCGGGGGCTTTTTCGCCGAATTAGCGGTTTGCCTCAGAAGGCTGCTTTGCACTTCTGCTGCAAGGGCAGCGGTGTGCTCCTCTGTACGGAGCGAGCATTCTGTGTTTCCATTAACTGTTATAACCCCGCGAGGTCCTGGCATTTTGAGCTTGAGGTATGCATAATGCGGTACCGCGTTGAATCTGGCGAATGCGGTTCGTCCGAGCAGTGCGTGATAGCCACTGCAGAAGGGGACGATATCGAAGATTAACTCCTCGCTTCAGAAGTTGTCCGGAGATCCGAAGACCACTTCCAGTGTGATTGAGCCCGTGCAACAGGCCTCTACACCTGGTATGACACCTTTAAAGGTGGTTTTTGTGGGTTTGATCCTCGAGGGGTCTATACCCATTTTGCGCACTGTATCCTGATAGAGCAGGTTCAGGCTGTTGCCACCATCCATAAGGACTCGAGTGAGGTGCAATGATAGGGTGAAGGACCAATGCGGAAGAACCGCCATGACGGATACTAGTTGGGTGGTCCCTGCGATCGAAAGTGATCGGACAAGAAGACCATGGGTTGAACTTTGGGGCGACTGGCTCCATCGCATAGACGTCCCTTAGTGCACGCTTCCGTTCCCGCTTGGGAATATGGGTTGCGTATATCATGTTCACTGTTTTCACTTGGGGAGGAAATTTCTTCTGTCCTCCTATGTTCGGCGGCCGGGGCTCCTCCTCGTCGTCGCTATGCAGCCCCTTTTCCTTGTTTTCGGCATTCAACTTGCCGGCCTGTTTGAACACCCAGCATTCTTTGTTGGTGTGGTTGGCTGGCTTATCGGGGGTGCCGTGAATTTGACACGAGCGATCGAGTATGCGGTCCAAACTGGACGGGCCCGGATTGCTTCTTTTGAACGGCTTTTTCCGCTGACCGAATTTAGAGCCACTGAATCCGGCATCGGCTGCCGTTTCTTCAGTGTTGTCGCCGTTGTTGCGGCGCTTGTGTCTGTTGCGACGTGGTCTGCCGTTGCTATCTTTGGCATCTGAATTGCCAGGATTTCTTGATGTGTTGTTGCTGCGAGCCAGCCAGCTGTCCTCGCCCGCGCAAAAGCGGGTCATGAGTGTCATGAGGGCTGCCATGGACTTCGGCTTCTCTTGGCCATGGTGTCGGGCGAGCCACTCGTCATGAATGTTACGCTTAAATGCCGCTAAGGCCTCGGCATCCGGACAGTCAACAATTTGGTTCTTTTTAGTTAGGAACTGAGTCCAGAATTTCCTGGCTGATTCCCCTGGCTGTTGGGTTATGTGACTCAAGTCATCAGCATCCGGTGGTCGCACATAAGTGCCCTAGAAGTTGTCAAGGAATGCGTCTTCCAAATTCTCCCAACTGCCAATGGAGTTTGCCGGCAGGCTATTCAGCCAATGTCGAGCCGGTCCTTTGAGTTTTAGTGGGAGGTACTTGATGGCATGTAGATCGTCACCGCGGGCCATGTGGATGTGGAGGAGGAAATCTTCAATCCATACCGTGGGGTCTGTTGTACCATCATATGATTCAATGTTCACGGGTTTAAATCCTTCTGGGAATTCGTGATCCATCACTTCATCAGTGAAGCATAGGGGGTGTGCGGCGCCTCTGTGCCAGGCTATGCCACGACGCAGTTCATACGAGTCTTGTCTGCTGTATTCGGCCCGGACGGATTTGCTTTTAGTATATCCGGCGTGACGATCGTCGTCACGCGTTGGGGCACGCCCCCGTGATTCGTAGATCGATCTTGCATGTCCTGCTTTGTTTTCCAATATGTCTCGCAGGTCCTGCGTGTTACCCCGGGCCTTGGTATTTTTGTTTAACTGGCGCCGGGGTGCGGGCTGTACTTCAGCCTGATATGCCGCTTTGTCTCGGCCACGAGGTGGCCGGTCAGCCGCATCATATGCTGGAAGCATAGGCTTTAATGCTTCCTCCTCGAGTTGGGGTAGCAACCTGCACTTTGGGTAACTTTTGGTTGGGCGCTCGAGTTTGTATTCCTCGGCCACCAAGACCTCAGTCTGTCTATCCGCTAGCAGATCTTGGTCAGCTTGAAGCTGTTGTTGCTTTTTCTTTAGGCTTTTTGATGTGGCTATAAGCCGGCGCTTGAAGCGCTCCTGCTCGACGGGATCCTCAGGCACGATAAATTCTTCATCGCCGAGGCTCACCTCGTTTTCGGAGAGAGGCATGTAATTGTAATCCTCTGATTCTCCGTCTGCTGCCTGTTCCTTAGGGCTAGCTTGCCCATCCTCCCGCTCGAAGCCTGGCTGGAGGGGATTGTCTTCGTCTTCGGCACTATCTGCAGCATTATTGTCTCTTGTGCCGGTATCGCTGCTTTTGCTATGGCGGGGCTTAGAGCGACGCCGATGACGCCGGTGCTTAGATTGCTTCTCGGGGGATTATCCTCCGTTGCCTTATTGCCATCGCTTTCTTTAGGGGTGTCCACCATGTATATATCATATGATGAGGTGGCAGTCCAGCGCCCTGTGGGCGGTGGTTCCTGTTCGTCTCCTGCATCGTCGTCCATACCGTTGATGTCTTCGGATTCGAAATCGAGCATGTCGGTTAAGTCGTCGACAGTGGCTATTAAGTGGGTGGTGGGTTGGGAACGAATTTCTTCGTTGTCCGCTTCCCACTCAAGCCGGACATAGTTTGGCCAAGGGTCTCCTGACAAGGAGAGAGACCTTAATGAATTTAGCATGTCGCCCAGGGGCGAGTGCTGAAAGATATCCGCGGAGGAAAACTCCATGATCGGTGCCCAATCAGATTCGATAGGCACGGACGCAGGCGGTTCGGAGCCCGTGGCCGGGGACGAATCCAAGTGTCCGGCAACACAGGTTTCATAGGACGTGAAGTCAGTATTCGGCTCTATTGCTTCTAAGTGTGCGGCCTCCGTGGCGCGGTCCATCCACCCGTCCTCGGACGGCGCAATCTGCTCCGGATTGAGGGCCGGAGTAGCCACAGGTGTGATCTCCCGAACACCGTCCGACGGCAGAGCTAAGTCATGCTCGCCGTGACTGTGCGGCGCACCTGACATGGGCTCGAATCCGTCGAAGATCAAGTCTCCGCGGATGTCGGCAGTATAGTTTAAGTTTCCAAACCTGACCTGACGGCCAGAGGCGTAGCTCTCGAACTGCTCCAGATGGCCAAGCGAGTTGGCCCGCAGTACGAAGCCGCCGAATACGAAGATCTGTCCGGGGAGAAAAACCTCACCCTGGATCGCATCGTTGCCGATGATCGAAGGAGCCATCAAGCCTTTATCGTGACGGTACAGTGGAACTCTCAATGAAAGCACCAATGTCGGTGTCAAAACCGGCGGATCTCGGGTAGGGGGTCCCGAACTGTGCGTCTAAGGCGGATGGTAACAGGAGGCGGGGGACACAATGTTTACCCAGGTTCGGGCCCTCTCGATGGAGGTAATACCCTACTTCCTGCTTGATTGATCTTGATGATATGAGTATTACAAGAGTTGATCTACCACGAGATCGTAGAGGCTAAACCCTAGAAGCTAGCCTATGATTATGATTGTTGTTGTCCTACGCACTAAACCCTCCGGTTTATATAGACACCGGAGGGGGCTAGGGTTACACAGAGTCGGTTACAAGGGAGGAGATCTACATATCCGAATTGCCAAGCTTGCCTTCCACGAAAGGGAGATTCCCATCCGGACACGGGACGAAGTCTTCAATCTTGTATCTTCATAGTCCAACAGTCCGGCCAAAGCATATAGTCCGGCTGTCCGAGGACCCCCTAATCCAGGACTCCCTTAGTAGCCCCTGAACCAGGCTTCAATGACGATGAGTCCGGCGCGCAGATTGTCTTCGGCATTGCAAGGCGGGTTCCTCCTCCGAATACTCCATAGAAGATTTTGAACACAAGGATCGTGTCTAGCTCTGCAAAACAAATTCCACATACCACCGTAGAGAGTACAATATTCCACAAATCTAATCTGCTGACAAATTTCGTAGCGTGACATCACGCCATGGCCCGGTCATTATTCGAACCGTTTTTCTCAACCAGCTACTGCACATATTGCGAGGCGGTTTTCCTGGCACGTCTTGTCGAAGCAGAGATCGTGTCCCCTTATCACGGGATTCTCATCAATACGGGTGCGGGTAACCCAACCGCGCCATCAATCGCGGCGCTTGGGGAATAAGCTAGTTTACCAGGCAAGTGGGGAGGCGCACAGTTTCTACCGCCCTTATAAAGGGACAAGGACTCCTCTTTTTCACCCACGCCTTCTTCTTCCCTGCCCATCCATTCTTGCGCACTCGAGCTCCAGCGCCCAAGTTTGCATTTTATCCGCAAAACCACTCCAAACATGTCTGGAGCGGGAGGCAAGTGGATGGTCTCCTTCGTTACGGAGGAGAACATTACGAAGCTCCGGGAAGCCGGATACCTGGCCGCAGACATCGTGCACCGGCTCCCAGACGCGGGGCAGATCGTCCCTACCCCAGAACCCCACGAAAGGGTTGTATTCCATACCCACTTCGTCCGCGGGCTGGGATTTCCCCTCCACCCATTTGTTCGCGGGCTCATGTTCTACTACGGGCTGGACTTCCATGATCTGGCCCCCAATTTCATCCTCAACATCTCGGCGTTTATCGTCGTGTGCGAGGCCTTCCTCCGCATCAAGCCCCACTTCGGCCTGTGCTGAATACCTTCAACGTGAAACCGAAGGTGGTGGTCGGCCAGCAAGCGGAGTGCGGAGGCGCTATGGTGGGCAAAATGCCCAACGTCACCTGGCTCGAAGGCTCCTATGTGGAGACCGTGAAGGGGTGGCAATAGGGGTGGTTCTACATCACCGAGTCGCGCGACACCAACTGGGTGGCGGCCCCTGAATTTTGATCCGGCATCCCCATGCGGCTCACCTCCTGGAAAGAGAAGGGCCTATCCTGGGGCTCATCGGTGGAGCTGACCGGACTCCAGAACTGTGTTAAAAACATGATAGGCAAGAAAATCAAGCTTGTCAATGTGGTCCAGGTCATGCTCTTCCGCCGGATCCTCCCGTGTCAAAGACGGGCATTCAATATGTGGGAGTTCGACCCGGCCAAGCACCAGACGCTGCGAGAGCTTTTCGACACGACGCACCAAGACATCTGGAAGGTGATGTTCAAGTCCACCGAGGTGCCTCCTTCCCTTACCGAGGATCGCGGACTCAGCGCCAAGCGCCCTGCCAATCCGGTAAGCTCCTTATATCTTATAAGATGTTCCTTTCCCCAGTATAATCATGTGAAGGATCTGAGCCTCCATGCCATTTTAACAGGACTGGGTAGCGACAACGGAGTGGATCGATTGTCCGGCCCCCTGCCAGAAGATGCAGCAAGGGCTCTCTTAACGGAGATGCTGGTTCCGGCGCCTTATGAGGCGCTGTAGAAGAAGGCCAAGAAGAAGGCCGCGGGGACCCGGAAAGGTCTCCGGCGCAAGGTTGTATCGGACTCATCCTCCGATAACACCGAGGCGCACTCCTCCCATGAAAACGAGGAGGAGGAAGAGGAAAGTTATCCCCCCCAGCCGGGGGAGACAAGAAAAGGAAGGCCGCCCCATCTGGGGAGGCCGAAGGGTCCAATAAGGGAAGGACCCTCCTTCCGGACTGCTCCACAACAGCCGCTTTCAGCGACGAGGAGTGGCTACCCAGGGACAAGCCCCCGGCGAAGTCGTAAGTATCCGGACACCATAATAGTTTTGGTATGTTTTGTTTCATTGCTTCTTATCATGCCAAACATGATCATGCAGTCCATCCAAAGCCCATATCGACGTATCCTCTTCGGATGAGTCTTTGGGCCAGTCGGAGATGAACAACGATTCACTCCCGACCGCCTCCTCTCCCCGCCCTACGGACGACGTCGAGGTGTTGTCTCAAAGGGCACTAAACCAAGGGGAGATAGTTCCGGAGGCGCCCCAAGGCGATATTCTAGGCGCTGGGCGCATGGGGGGCAAGTCTCCCATGGGCTCTAATGCCGGGGACAGCAAGTTTAGCCCCCAGCCGAATACTGCGCCGGAACCTCTAGTGGTTCCGGATACTGTCAGGCGGCCCCTCGCCAAGGGGGGCAAGCCGTCTGTGTCGATGGCCTTTGTCCATCCAGAGGCATCGGACAATTTGCTGGAAGCGCTTCGCGGCGCTTCCATTGACGAAGAGCACCGCACTATCATGAGTGCGGTGGTCAAGAAGGTTCGGTCCACCAAAAGCGGACTGACTGAAGCCTGTGCCAGCCTCCTAATAGGCTTTGAGGTAAGTAATCAAATTATGAGAAAATGTTACAGCATAGACAGTAGCCCCTGATGCTCTGTTTGGTGTTCGCAAAGAAAGGCCGAACAGAGTATCAAATAATAATCACAGGAGTCTAATCAGAATATGTCTATGTGAATAAGCAAGCTTCACTGCTGGCCGCTGCCGCTCGCACGGCGGAGGTCTCCGCACTGAAGCGGGACCTTGAGCGGTCCGAGGAAGATCTCGGCCTTACCAAGAGGCAGCTCGAAGAGAACAAAGGTAAGTGATACCCCATCTGTTTATTGATAAAGAAAAAAAAGAAGGTGGTTGTTAGATCACAGGATCGTCATGAATTTTTCTAGGGGCCACGACCGAAGTGGCGGCCCTGAAGAAGGCGCTGTCCGAGGCCGAAGGCAAAGCGGCCAAAGAGCGCGCCGAGCGCAAGAAGTAAGAGGCCCGAGTCGACGAGGTTCAGCAAGAGCTCCAGAAGTTTGTCAAGAAATACGAGTCCTTGGAGCGTGACTCTAAGACGCAAGGGTCCGAGCTTGCAAAGGCCCTCGAGAACGCACAAAATGCCAAGGCCGAAGCCCAAAAGGCCCTCCAAGAAATTCAGGCAGTCAAGAAGATAGCGGCGGGTAAGGCATTCATTATGCAAAGCAAGCATGTGAAGGAAACTTTCCTTTTACTTACCCGAATTCGGAGCTCTCCAGGAGCGTTCGCATATCTACCCAGCAGTGTGTCGGATGCCGCGGAGTTCTATCGGGACGAGGAAGGGAGCTTGATGGAGAAGTTGTTCTGGTCTCAGTATACTGGGACCGAACATCCGATGCCCTTGAGCGACCAGTTGAAGCAATTGGTCGAGCTTCACAAGGCGGCCGAACTGGCCATGAAGGGTCTCATAGTCCGGATGTGGCCTGGCGAGCCCTTGCCTGGCAGCTATTTCGGCCTGGTAAGGCGGCTTGTGAAAGCCTGCCCATGGTTTGAAGTCATAAAGCGGTCCGTCTGCATTGAGGGTGCGCGCAGGGCTTTTGCCCGGGCGAAAGTGCACTGGGCGAAGATGGACGCTGAAAAGCTGGTGAAGGAAGGGCCACCAGAGGGCAAGGAGCATCGCCACCCCGAAAAGTATTATGACAGTGTTCCGTAGGGTGCTCGCCTTGTGGTGGAGGAATGTGCTAAGGATATAATATTTGAATGAATGTACTCATGTGATCCTGTAATATGAAAACGAGTTCATGTGCGCTATATAACGCTTGTTGATTAAAAATATTACCTTCTATGCGGCCGTTTATAAAATTTGAGAGTTGGCGAGTCGTCGGCTTCTGCCCCCATGTAACTAGTACTGAGGTGTTCGGGATAAACCTGATCACTCTTTATCCCAGTTTTGGGCCCTTCGAAGGAGGTGTTCAGCACAACGAACCAGGCAATCGGACTATAAAGCTTTATCGCTCTCATTTAGCCATAGAAGTCTATAATTTTAAATTTTGGCGAAGCCCCTAGTATTCGGAAGGCCGAACTTGGGGCGCTATGTACGCCTAAATCGGACAAGGCCGACTCTTCGCCCGAAGCGGAAAAAATCTTGAAGGATTTGAGACCTCTCGAATAGCGACCAGCTCTCGCCGCATCATGACAGTCAGTTTTCGGCTTTCTCTACTGAGGTGCTCGTCCGGAAGAACAGAGACACAATCGTAGTAGTTCTCCCAGTGCTACCTTAGCCGATATAGCGGAACATAAGGTACCAAAACATGGGAGCTGGGCAAACCCAACTATTGACCCAAGACATGATTCGGAGCTGATGCATATAATGCTATAAGTTCGGGGTGCCGCACTGTCGAAAGTGTTCGGACTTTTCATGCCATGTTATGGGGTACACTGAAGCCCCTGGCGCACTGGACGTATCAGAATGTACGGGTGCAATTTGTCGTAAATAAGCAGACAAGGGAAAAAGATGAAGGAATGCAATAATGAGCTAATGCTGTACATTGTTATTTAAGTGATACGTCAAAACGTATGTATACAAGTAGTGCAAAAGTAAAAATAGGACTATTTGACATGTCCTATCCAAGGGCAAGCTGCGTGTGGGTATGTAAAACAGGTATAGCGATCGTTATCAGAGACCACCTGGGGATTCCCTTGTACTTAAAAGCTTCTTGCTTCCTTGGTGTTTCCTTCCCGTGATGGGTCCGATAATCAGACGATCGGAGAGGTCCTTCAGAGAATAGGGGCCTGAAAGGAAGAAAATGTTAAAGGTATACGGGTCCTGAAGCGGTCGAGCCGCATTGTGGGCCGTGCCGTAGCCGTGCCTCCACCTATGCCCATGGTATCTTGAGTGCATAATTATGTACGCGCGGCGCAAATTTCGCCACTTGACTGGGACTAGGGCGGAGGCCGAATTGCTAGGCGAGCTCTGAACGTGCCTGGTGATCTTGTTGCAGGGTACTCCGGACTCGCTTGAAGGTGTCCGGGGGCTTTTTCGCCGAATTAGCGGTTTGCCTCAGAAGGCTGCTTTGCACTTCTGCTGCAAGGGCAGCGGTGTGCTCCTCCGTACGGAGCGAGCATTCTGTGTTTCCATTAACTGTTATAACCCCGCGAGGTCCTGGCATTTTGAGCTTGAGGTATGCATAATGCGGTACCGCGTTGAATCTGGCGAATGCGGTTCGTCCGAGCAGTGCGTGATAGCCACTGCAGAAGGGGACGATATCGAAGATTAACTCCTCGCTTCAGAAGTTGTCCGGAGATCCGAAGACCACTTCCAGTGTGATTGAGCCCGTGCAACAGGCCTCTACACCTGGTATGACACCTTTAAAGGTGGTTTTTGTGGGTTTGATCCTCGAGGGGTCTATACCCATTTTGCGCACTGTATCCTGATAGAGCAGGTTCAGGCTGCTGCCACCATCCATAAGGACTCGAGTGAGGTGCAATGATAGGGTCAAGGACCAATGCGGAAGAACCGCCATGACGGATACTAGTGGGGTGGTCCCTGCGATCGAAAGTGATCGGACAAGAAGACCATGGGTTGAACTTTGGGGCGACTGGCTCCATCGCATAGACGTCCCTTAGTGCACACTTCCGTTCCCGCTTGGGAATATGGGTTGCGTATATCATGTTCACTGTTTTCACTTGGGGAGGAAATTTCTTCTGTCCTCCTATGTTCGGCGGCCGGGGCTCCTCCTCGTCGTCGCTATGCAGCCCCTTTTCCTTGTTTTCGGCATTCAACTTGCCGGCCTGTTTGAACACCCAGCATTCTTTGTTGGTGTGGTTGGCTGGCTTATCGGGGGTGCCGTGAATTTGACACGAGCGATCGAGTATGCGGTCCAAACTGGACGGGCCCGGATTGCTTCTTTTGAACGGCTTTTTCCGCTGACCGAATTTAGAGCCACTGAATCCGGCATCGGCTGCCGTTTCTTCGGTGTTGTCGCCGTTGTTGCGGCGCTTGTGTCTGTTGCGACGTGGTCTGCCGTTGCTATCTTTGGCATCTGAATTGCCAGGATTTCTTGATGTGTTGTTGCTGCGAGCCAGCCAGCTGTCCTCGCCCGCGCAAAAGCGGGTCATGAGTGTCATGAGGGCTGCCATGGACTTCGGCTTCTCTTGGCCATGGTGTCGGGCGAGCCACTCGTCATGGATGTTATGCTTAAATGCCGCTAAGGCCTCGGCATCCGGACAGTCAACAATTTGGTTCTTTTTAGTTAGGAACTGAGTCCAGAATTTCCTGGCTGATTCCCCTGGCTGTTGGGTTATGTGACTCAAGTCATCAGCATCCGGTGGTCGCACATAAGTGCCCTAGAAATTGTCAAGGAATGCGTCTTCCAAATTCTCCCAACTGCCAATGGAGTTTGCCGGCAGGCTATTCAGCCAATGTCGAGCCGGTCCTTTGAGTTTTAGTGGGAGGTACTTGATGGCATGTAGATCGTCACCGCAGGCCATGTGGATGTGGAGGAGGAAATCTTCAATCCATACCGTGGGGTCTGTTGTACCATCATATGATTCAATGTTCACGGGTTTAAATCCTTCTGGGAATTCGTGATCCATCACTTCATCAGTGAAGCATAGGGGGTGTGCGGCGCCTCTGTGCCAGGCTATGCCACGACGCAGTTCATACGAGTCTTGTCTGCTGTATTCGGCCCGGACGGATTTGCTTTTAGTATATCCGGCGTGACGATCGTCGTCACGCATTGGGGCACGCCCCCGTGATTCGTAGATCGATCTTGCATGTCCTGCTTTGTTTTCCAATATGTCTCGCAGGTCCTGCGTGTTACCCCGGGCCTTGGTATTTTTGTTTAACTGGCGCCGGGGTGCGGGCTGTACTTCAGCCTGATATGCCGCTTTGTCTCGGCCACGAGGTGGCCGGTCAGCCGCATCATATGCTGGAAGCATAGGCTTTAATGCTTCCTCCTCGAGTTGGGGTAGCAACCTGCACTTTGGGTAACTTTTGGTTGGGCGCTCGAGTTTGTATTCCTCGGCCACCAGGACCTCAGTCCATCTATCCGCTAGCAGATCTTGGTCAGCTTGAAGCTGTTGTTGCTTTTTCTTTAGGCTTTTTGATGTGGCTATAAGCCGGCGCTTGAAGCGCTCCTGCTCGAGGAGATCCTCAGGCATGATAAATTCTTCATCGCCGAGGCTCACCTCGTTTTCGGAGAGAGGCATGTAATTGTAATCCTCTGATTCTCCGTCTGCTGCATGTTCCTTAGGGCTAGCTTGCCCATCCTCCCGCTCGAAGCCTGGCTGGAGGGGATTGTCTTCGTCTTCGGCACTATCTGCAGCATTATTGTCTCTTGTGCCGGTATCGCTGCTTTTGCTATGGCGGGGCTTAGAGCGGCGCCGATGACGCCGGTGCTTAGATTGCTTCTCGAGGGATTATCCTCCGTTGCCTTATTGCCATCGCTTTCTTTAGGGGTGTCCACCATGTATATATCATATGATGAGGTGGCAGTCCAGCGCCCTGTGGGCGGTGGTTCCTGTTCGTCTCCTGCATCGTCGTCCATACCGTTGATGTCTTCGGATCCGAAATCGAGCATATCGGTTAAGTCGTCGACAGTGGCTATTAAGTGGGTGGTGGGTTGGGAACGAATTTCTTCGTCGTCCGCTTCCCACTCAAGCCGGACATAGTTCGGCCAAGGGTCTCCTGACAAGGAGAGAGACCTTAATGAATTTAGCACGTCGCCCAGGGGCGAGTGCTGAAAGATATCCGCGGAGGAAAACTCCATGATCGGTGCCCAATCAGATTTGATAGGCACGGACGCAGGCGGTTCGGAGCCCGTGGCCGGGGACGAATCCAAGTGTCCGGCAACACAGGTTTCATAGGACGTGAAGTCAGTATTCGGCTCTATTGCCGCTAAGTGTGCGGCCTCCATGGCGGGGTCCATCCACCCGTCCTCGGACGGCGCAATCTGCTCCGGATTGAGGGCCGGAGTAGCCACAGGTGTGATCTCCCGAACACCGTCCGACGGCAGAGCTAAGTCATGCTCGCCGTGACTGTGCGGCGCACCTGACATGGGCTCGAATCCGTCGAAGATCAAGTCTCCGCGGATGTCGGCAGTATAGTTTAAGTTTCCAAACTTGACCTGACGGCCAGAGGCGTAGCTCTCGAACTGCTCCAGATGGCCAAGCGAGTTGGCCCGCAGTACGAAGCCGCCGAATACGAAGATCTGTCCGGGGAGAAAAACCTCACCCTGGATCGCATCGTTGCCGATGATCGAAGGAGCCATCAAGCCTTTATCGTGACGGTACAGTGGAACTCTCAATGAAAGCACCAATGTCGGTGTCAAAACCGGCGGATCTCGGGTAGGGGGTCCCGAACTGTGCGTCTAAGGCGGATGGTAACAGGAGGCGGGGGACACAATGTTTACCCAGGTTCGGGCCCTCTCGATGGAGGTAATACCCTACTTCCTGCTTGATTGATCTTGATGATATGAGTATTACAAGAGTTGATCTACCACGAGATCGTAGAGGCTAAACCCTAGAAGCTAGCCTATGATTATGATTGTTGTTGTCCTACGCACTAAACCCTCCGGTTTATATAGACACCGGAGGGGGCTAGGGTTACACAGAGTCGGTTACAAGGGAGGAGATCTACATATCCGAATTGCTAAGCTTGCCTTCCACGCAAGGGAGAGTCCCATCCGGACACGGGACGAAGTCTTCAATCTTGTATCTTCATAGTCCAACAGCCCGGCCAAAGCATATAGTCCGGCTGTCCGAGGACCCCCTAATCCAGGACTCCCTCAATACCCATAGGATTTTTATATGTTGTTCTATAAGCCCAAAGTGCATCATCTAATTTCTTAGACCAATTTTTCCTGGACCTATTGAGAGTCTTTTGCAAAATTAATTTTATTTCTCTATTGCTAAGTTCAACTTGACCACTAGACTGAGGATGATAAGGTGATGCAATTCTATGGTTAACATCATACTTGGCAAGCATTTTACGGAAAGCACCATGAATAAAGTGTGAACCACCATCAGTCATTAAATATCTAGGGACTCCAAACCTTGGGAAAATAACTTCCTTAAGCATTTTAATAGAGGTGTTGTGATCAGCACTACTGGTTGGAATAGCTTCTACCCACTGAGTAACATAATCAACAGCAACCAAAATATGTGTATACCCATTAGAGGAAGGAAAAGGTCCCATGTAATCAAATCCCCAAACATCAAATGGTTCGACAGCAAGTGAATAATTCATAGGCATTTTTTGACGCTTACCGATATTACCTATTCTTTGGCATTCATCACAAGATGAGACAAACTTACGAGCATCCTTGAAGAGAGTAGGCCAATAAAATCCAGACTGCAATACCTTATGAGCGGTTCTATCTCCAGCATGATAGCCTCCATAAGCTTCGGAGTGACATTTCCGTAGGATTTGTCCTTGTTCATGCTCAGGTACAAAACGTCTAATAATACCATCTACTCCTTCCTTAGAAAGATGTGGGTCATCCCAAAAGTAATGTCTTAAATCATAGAAGAATTTTTTCTTTTGTTGGTAAGTAAAGCTAGGAGGTAAATACTTAGCAACAATGTAATTAGCATAGTCAGCATACCAAGGAGTACTATGAGAAACATTTATTGCAGCTAAATGCTCATCAGGAAAACTATCATCAATAGGAAGTGGGTCATCAAGTACATTTTCAAGCCTAGACAAGTTATCAGCTACGGGGTTCTCGGCTCCTTTTCTATCAATGGTATGCAAATCAAATTCTTGTAGCAAAAGAACCCAACGAATAAGTCTAGGTTTAGCATCTTTCTTTTCCATAAGATATTTAATAGCAGCATGGTCTGTGTGAACAGTTACTTTGGAATCAACAATATAAGGTCTAAATTTATCACAAGCAAACACCACTGCTAAGAATTCCTTTTCAGTAGTAGCATAATTTCTTTGAGCACTGTCTAGAGTTTTACTAGCATAAGAATAACATTCAATTTTTATCAACTCTTTGTCCTAGAACAGCACAAACAACATAATCACTAGCATCATACATAATTTCAAAAGGCAAGTTCCAATCAGGTGGTTGAACAATAGGTGCAGAAATTAAAGCTTTCTTGAGTGTTTCAAAGGCTTCTAAACAATCATCATCAAAAACAAAAGGAATATCCTTCTGCAAAAGATTAGTGAGAGGCCTAGAAATTTTAGAAAAGTCCTTAATAAATCTCCTATAGAAACCAGCATGACCTAGGAAACTACGAATACCTTTAATATCTTTAGGACATGGAATTTTCTCAATTGCATCAACATTAGCTTTGTCCACTTCAATACCTCTTTCAAAAAATTTATGATCCAAGACAATGCCTTCATTTACCATAAAGTGGCACTTCTCCCAATTCAAGACAAGATTTGTTTGTTCACATCTCTGCAAAACTCGCTCAAGGTTGCTTAAACAATCATCAAAAGACTTCCCATAAACAGAAAAGTCATCCATGAAAACCTCAACAATCTTTTCACAAAAGTCAGAGAAGATAGCAGTCATACATCTTTGAAAGGTAGCAGGTGCATTACATAAACCAAAAGGCATACGTCTATAAGCATAGGTTCCAAAGGGACAAGTAAAAGTGGTCTTTTCTTGATCAGGTTGAGAAACAGGTATTTGTGAAAAACTAGAATATCCATCAAGGAAGCAAAGTGTGTGTGCTTAGATAATCTTTCAAGCATTTGATCAATAAAAGGCAAGGAGTAATGATATTTTCTAGTTTCTTTATTTAATTTTCTAAAATCAATTACCATCCTATAGCCTGTAACAATTCTTTGTGGAATTAGTTCATTCTTATCATTAAGAACAACAGTTATACCTCCTTTCTTAGGGACACAATGAACAGGACTTACCCATCTACTATCAGCTATAGGATAGATTATACCTGCTTCCAGAAGTTTTAATATTTCCGTTCTTACCACCTCTTTCATCTTCAGATTTAACCGACGTTGGTGATCAACAACGGGTTTAGCATCAGGTTCCATATTAATTTTGTGCCGACATAGAGTGGGACTAATGCCCTTTAAATCATCAAGAGTATATCCAATAGCAGCTCGGTGCTTCCTTAGAACTTTCAATAATCTTTCTTCTTCATGTTCTGAAAGGTTAGCACTAATAATAACAGGATATATTTTCTTTTCATCAAGATAAGCATATTTCAAAGTGTCTGGCAATTGTTTTAATTCAAACACAGGATCACCTTTAGGTGGATGAGGACCTCCTAAAGTTTCAATAGGCAAATTGTGTTTAAGCAGAGGACGTTGTTCAAAGAAAATCCTATCTATTTCATTTCTTTCATGCATATGTAAATCATTTTCATGATCTAGCAAATATTGTTCTAAAGGATCAGTAGGTGGCACAGCAATAGAATCAAGACCAATTAATTCGTCCTTACTAGGCAATTCTTTTTATGAAGATTTCTACTAAACTTGGAAAAATTAAATTCATGAGACTCATCACCAAAACTAACACCGACAGTATATTTCTTACAATCTATCTTAGCATTGACTGTGTTCAAGAAAGGTCTACCAAAGATAATGGGACAGAAGTCATCTTGTGGGGAGCCAGGAACAAGAAAATCAGTAGGGTATTTTATTTTCCCACACAAGACTTCAATATCTCTAACAATCCCAAATGGTGATATGGTGTCTCTATTAGCAAGTTTAATAGTAACATCTATTTCTTCTAACTCTGCAAGTGCTATGTCTTTCATAATTTCTTGATATAAAGTGTAAGGAATAGCACTCTAATACGTCTCCAACGTATCTATAATTTTTGATTGTTCCATGCTATTAGATTATCTGTTTTGGATGTTTAATGGGCTTTAATATGCTCTTTTATATTATTTTTGGGACTAACCTATTAACCGGAGGCCCAGTGCCGGTTTTTGTTTTTTGCCTATTTTAGTGTTTCGCGGAAAAGGAATATCAAACAGAATCCAAACGGAATGAAACCTTCGCGATGATCTTTCTTGGACCAAAAGCAATCCAGAAGACTTGGAGTTGACGTCTGGAACGCCACGAGGCAGGAGGGCGCGCCCAGGGGGTAGGCGCGCCCCCCACCCTTGTGGGCCCCTCGTATCTCCACAGACGTACTTCTTTCGCCTATGTATACTCTTATACCCTAAAAACATCAGGGGGAGCCACGAAACCACTTCTCCACCACCGCAACCTTCTGTACCCGTGAGATCCCATCTTGGGGCCTTTTCCGGCGATCTGCCGGAGGGGGAATCGATCACGGAGGGCTTCTACATCAACACCATAGCCTCTCCGATGAAGCGTGAGTAGTTTACCACAGACCTTCGGGTCCATAGTTATTAGCTAGATGGCTTCTTCTCTCTCTTTGATTCTCAATACAAAGTTTTCCTCGATGTTCTTGGAGATCTATTCGATGTAATATTCTTTTGCGGTGTGTTTGCTGAGATCCGATGAATTGTGGATTTATGAACTTTATTATCTATGAATATTATTTGGTTCTTCTCTGAATTCTTATATGCATGATTTGATATCTTTGCAAGTCTCTTCGAATTATCGGTTTAGTTTGGCCTACTAGATTGATCTTTCTTGCAATGGGAGAAGTGCTTAGCTTTGGGTTCAATCTTGCGGTGTCCTTTCCCAGTGACAGCAGGGGCAGCAAGGCACGTCTTGTATTGTTGCCATCGAGGACAAAAAGATGGGGTTTATATCATATTGCTTGAGTTTATCCCTCTACATCATGTCATCTTGCCTAATGTGTTACTCTCTTCTTATGAACTTAATACTCTAGATGCATGTTGGATAGCGGTCGATGTGTGGAGTAATAGAAGTAGATGCAGAATCGTCTCGGTCTACTTGACACGGACGTGATGCCTATATTCATGATCATTGCCTTAGATATACTTCATAACTATGCGCTCTTCTATCAATTGCTCGGCAGTAATTTGTTCACCCACCGTAATACATGCTATCTTGAGAGAAGCCACTAGTGAAACCTATGGCCCCCGGGTCTCTTTCTTATTATATTGCATCTCTTTTATTTACATCGCATCTCGTTTACTATTTTGCAATCTTTACTTTCCAATCTATACAACAAAAATACCAAAAATATTTACTTTACTATCTTTATTAGATCTCACTTTTGCGAGTGGCCGTGAAGGGATTGACAACCACTTTATCGCGTTAATTGCAAGGTTCTTGATTGTTTGTGCAGGTACTAGGTGACTTGCGCATTGTCTCCTACTGGATTGATACCTTGGTTCTCAAAAACTGAGGGAAATGCTTACGCTACTTTGCTGCATCACCCTTTCCTCTTCAAGGGAAAACCAACGCATGCTCAAGGGGTAGCAAGAAGGATTTCTGGCGCCGTTGCCGGGGAGATCTACGCCAAGTCAAGACATACCAAGTACCCATCATAAACTCTTCTCCCTTGCATTACATTATTTGCCATTCGCCTCTCGTTTTCCTATCCCCCACTTCTAAAACAATTTTTTAAAACCTTTGCCTTTTCTTCGCCCCTCTTCCATTCGTCTCTTTTCGCTTGCCTCTTGTGTGTACGTTCTTAGTGCGGTTTGTTTCTATCATGTCTAAAACTGGGGAGGTTATCATTGAAAAGGATAGTAGTAATGATGGGGGAAACTTTGATGCTTTTGATAATCCTCATGAAGAACCTACTAATTTACACATTAAAAAGTTTCGGATTGGTAGTGGTAATATTATTGGAAAAGGAGTTATTCAAGATTTCTTTACGTGTGCTGGTACTTTTCCCACTATGGGTGGGTCTATTCTTCATAGAACTAGTAGTCTTGCTGATGCTATATCTTTGCTCGTGGTTGAACTTGAAAGACAATTTATCCATATGCATCCTTGCATACAAAGGATTTTTCTAGAATTTTCCAACATTGAGCATTCTTCTGTTAAGCGAGCGGCTACCATCTTTTTAGCACATGAGTTTAGATTTATAATGAAAGAGGCCAATGAAATTTTTGCGCATTATAGGGTGGATGCTGGTCGTCCTCCCATAGAAGCAATCTTTTTTAATCAAGAAGACATAATGCGTTTACGATCTTTAGATCATGTTGCTTATAATGAAAACCTTAGAAAAAAGGTTCCTACCAATGTTCTAGTTGATAGGATTTCTGAACTCAATGATAATTTTGCTATTCATAACAATGGGTTAGGTTTTTCTCTTGAACAAAGGCCCATGACTTTCTGCCAAAAGAATACTTATAATGATGAATTGGTTGTGCAATATGAGGGGCCAAAGGAGGAACCAATACCTCCCGAGCTTGATCTTGGGGACTTTTATCCCATTAAATTTAGCCCTTTTGATTACTTTTGCTTGCCACAAAGGAAACTTGCTGCTGAACGTAGGGAGTATGAGATGATTTTTCGCGATTTGCCTTATCATTATTATGGCAACACCTAGATCTATTCTTGCTTTTATGCCTAGCTAGGGGCGTTAAACGATAGCGCTTGTTGGGAGGCAACCCAATTTTATTTTTGTTCTTTACTTTTTGTTCCTGTTTATTAATAAATAATTCATCTAGCCTGTGTTTAGATGTGGTTTTATGTTTTAATTAGTGTTTGTGCCAAGTACAACCTTTGGGAAGACTTGGGTGAAGTCTTTGCGATCATGCTGTAAAAAACAGAAACTTTTGCGCTCACGAGATTAGCTGCAATTTTTTACTGGAGAGCTTTTAGGTTGATTCTTCTTGCAGATGATTAATAGACAAATTCCTCACGTCCACCAATTTATTTCAGAATTTTTGGAGTTCAATAAGTATTCGATTTAGTCAGATTGCTACAGACTGTTCTGTTTTGACAGATTCTGTTTTTCGTGTGTCGTTTGCTTATTTTGATGAATCTATGAGTAGTATCGGGGCGTATGAACCATAGAGAAGTTGGAATACAGTAGGTTTAACACCAATATAAATAAAGAATGAGTTCATTACAGTACATTAAAGTGGTGGTTTATTTTCTTATACTAACGGAGCTCATGAGATTTTTTGTTGAGTTTTGTGTTGTGAAGTTTTCAAGTTTTTGGGTAAAGATTTGATGGATTTTCGAATAAGGAGTGGCAAGAGCCTAAGCTTGGGGATGCTCAAGGCACCCCAAGGTAAAGTTCAAGGACAACCAAAAGCCTAAGCTTGGGGATGCCCCGGAAGGCATCCCCTCTTTCGTCTTCGTCTATCGGTAACTTTACTTGATCCAATATTTTTATTCACCACATGATATGTGTTTTGCTTGGAGCGTCTTGTATGATTTGAGTCTTTGATTTTTAGTTTACCACAATCATCCTTGCTGTACACACCTTTTGGGAGAAAACCGCATGAATCGGAATTTATTAGAATACTCTTTGTGCTTCACTTATATCTTTTGAGCTAGATAATTTTGCTCTAGTGCTTCACTTATATCTTTTTAGCGCACGTGGTGGTTTTATTTTATAGAAATTATTGACCTCTCATGCTTCACTTATATTATTTTGAGAGTCTTTTAAAACAGCATGGTAATTTGCTTTGGCTATAAAATGAGTCATAATATGATGGGCATCCAAGATGGGTATAATAAAAACTTTCATATAAAGTGCGTTGAATGCTATGAGAAGTTTGATGTTTGATGATTGTTTTGAGACATGAGGATGGTGATATTAGAGTCATGCTAGTAGATTAAGTGTGAATTAGAGAAATACTTGTATTGAGGTTTGCAAGTCCCGTAGCATGCACGTATGGTAACGGTTGTGTAACAAATTTGAAGCATGAGATGTTTCTTTGATTGTCTTCCTTATGAGTGGCGGTCGGGCACGAGCGATGGTCTTTTCCTACCAATCTATCCCCCTAGGATCATGCGTGTAGTGCTTGGTTTTTGATGACTTGTAGATTTTTGCAATAAGTATGTGAGTTCTTTATGACTAATGTTGAGTCCATGGATTATACGCACTCTCACCCTTCCACCATTGCTAGCCTCTCTAGTACCGCGCAACTTTCGCCGGTACCATAAACTCACCATTTACCTTCCTCAAAACAGCCACCATACCCACCTATTATGGCATTTCCATAGCCATTCTGAGATATATTGCCATGCAACTTTCCACCGTTCCGTTTATTATAACACGCTCCATCATTGTCATATTGCCTTGCATGATCATGTAGTTGACATCGTATTTGTGGCAAAGCCACCATTATTAATTTTTTTCATACATGTCACTATTGATTCATTGCACATCCCGGTACACCGCCGGAGGCACGTATATAGAGTCATATTTTGTTCTAGTATCGAGTTGTAATTTTTGAGTTGTAAGTAAATAGAAGTGTGATGATCTTCATTATTAGAGCATTGTCCCATGTGAGGAAATAAATAAATAAATAAATAAGAGAAAGGCCCAAAAAGATGAGAGAAAAAGAGAGAAGGCACAATGCTACTATCCTTTTTTTCCAGACTTGTGCTTCAAACTAGCACCATGATCTTCATGATAGAGAGTCTCTTATTTTGTCACTTTCATTTACTAGTGGGAATTTTTCATTATAGAACTTGGCTTGTATATTCCAACGATGGGCTTCCTCAAAATGCCCTAGGTCTTCGTGAGCAAGCAAGTTGGATTCACACCCACTTAGTTTCTTTTGTTGAGCTTTCATGCATTTATAGCTCTAGTGCATCCGTTGCATGGCAATCCCTACTCACTCACATTGATATCTATTGATGGGCATCTCCATAGCCCATTGATACGCCTAGTTGATGTGAGACCATTTTCCTCCTTTTTGTCTTCTCCACAACCAGCATTATATTCCACCTATAGTGCTATATCCATGGCTCGCGCTCATGTATTGCATGAAAGTTGAAAAAGTTTGAGAATACTAAACTATGAAACAATTGCTTGGCTTGTCATCGGGGTTGTGCATGATTTGAGCATTTTGTGTGACGAAGATGGAGCATAGCCAAACTATATGATTTTGTAGGGATGAACTTTCTTTGGCCATGTTATTTTGAGAAGACATGATTACTTTGTTAGTATGCTTGAAGTATTATTATTTTTATGTCAATATTAAACTTTTGTCTTGAATCTTTCGGATCTGAACATTCATGCCATAATAAATAAAATTACATTGATAATTATGTTAGGTAGCATTCCACATCAAAAATTATGTTTTTATCATTTACCTACTCGAGGACGAGCAGGAATTAAGCTTGGGGATGCTTGATACGTCTCCAATGTATCTATAATTTTTTATTGTTCCATGCTATTATATTATCTGTTTTGGATGTTTAATGGGCTTTAATATGCTCTTTTATATTATTTTTGGGACTAACCTATTAACCGGAGGCCCAGTTCCAGTTTCTATTTTTTGTCTATTTTTTGTGTTTCGCAGAAAAGGAATATCAAACGGAGTCCAAACGGAATGAAACCTTCGCGATGTTCTTTCTTGGACTGAAAGCAATCTAGAAGACTTGGAGTTGAAGTCTGGAACACCACGAGGCGGCCACGAGGCAGGAGGGCGTGCCCAGGGGGGTAGGCGCACCCCCACCCTCGTGGGCCCCTGTAGCTCCACCGACATACTTCTTTCGCCTTTATATACTCTTATACCCTAAAAACATCACGGGGAGCCACGAAACCACTTTTCCACCGCCGCAACCTTCTGTACCCGTGAGATCCCATCTTGGGGCCTTTTTCGGTGATCTGCCGGAGGGGGAATCGATCATGGAGGGCTTCTACATCAACACCAGAGCCTCTCCGATGAAGCGTGAGTAGTTTACCACAGACCTTCGGGTCCATAGTTATTAGCTAGATGGCTTCTTCTCTCTCTTTGATTCTCAATACAAAGTTCTCCTCGATGTTCTTGGAGATCTATTCGATGTAATACTCTTTTGCGGTGTGTTTGCCGAGATCCGATGAATTGTGGATTTATGAACTTGATTATCTATGAATATTATTTGGTTCTTCTCTGAATTCTTATATGCATGATTTGATATCTTTGCAAGTCTCTTCGAATTATCGGTTTAGTTTGGCCTACTAGATTGATCTTTCTTGCAATGGGAGAAGTGCTTAGCTTTGGGTTCAATCTTGCGGTGTCCTTTCCCAGTGACAGCAGGGGCAGCCAGGCACGTATTGTATTGTTGCCATCGAGGATAAAAAGATGGGGTTTATATCATATTGCTTGAGTTTATCCCTCTACATCATGTCATCTTGCCTAATGTGTTACTCTGTTCTTATGAACTTAATACTCTACATGCATGCTGGATAGCGGTCAATGTGTGGAGTAATAGTAGTAGATGCAGAATCGTCTCGGTCTACTTGACACGGACGTGATGCCTATATTCATGATCATTGCCTTAGATAACTTCATAACTATGCGCTCTTCTATCAATTGCTCGGCAGTAATTTGTTCACCCACTGTAATACATGCTATCTTGAGAGAAGCCACTAGTGAAACCTATGGCCCCCGGGTCTCTTTCTTATTATATTGCATCTCTTTTATTTACATCGCATCTCGTTTACTATTTTGCAATCTTTACTTTCCAATCTATACAACAAAAATACCAAAAATATTTACTTTACTATCTTTATTAGATCTCACTTTTGCGAGTGGCCGTGAAGGGATTGACAATCCCTTTATCATGTTGGTTGCAAGGTTCTTGATTGTTTGTGCAGGTACTAGGTGACTTGCGCGTTGTCTCCTACTGGATTGATACCTTGGTTCTCAAAAACTGAGGGAAATACTTACGCTACTGTGTTGCATCACCCTTTCCTCTTCAAGGGAAAACCAACGCATGCTCAAGAGGTAGCACACTCACACTAGCACCCATGTCACATAAACCATGATAACAGTGATCTCCTATTTTAACTGAGATGACAGGCATGCCCACAACAGGTCTATGTTTATCCCTTTTATCTGGTTTAGCAATTCTAGCAACTTCTTCACAGAAATAAATAACATGCCCATCTATGTCTTCTTCTAAGAGATCTTTAACCATAGCAATGCTAGGTTCTACTTTAATTTGTTCATCAGGTTTAGGTGTTCTAATATAGCTTTTGTTAACAATGGTTGAAACTTTAGCATGTTCCTTTATCCTAGCAGGAAAAGGTGGTTTCTCAATATAAGCAGAAGGAACAACTAGATCAACATTATAAAGTATAGTTTCTTCTTTAACTGGTACCGGCTCTTTAATTTCTTCTTTAATAGGTGGGTGGTATTTAAACCACTTCTCTTTAGGGAGTTCAACATGAGTAGCGAATGATTCACAGAAGGAGGCTACTATCTCATAGTCAAGTCCATATTTAGTGCTAAACTTTTGAAAAGCATCGGTATCCATAAAAGATTTAACACAATCATACTTAAGTTTAATACCTGACTCTTTACCTTCGTCGAGTTCCCAATCTTCAGAGTTGTCTTTAATTCTTTCCAAAAGATCCCACCTGAATTCAATAGTCTTCTTCATAAAAGAACCAGCACAAGAAGTACCAAGCATGGTTTGATCATTATGAGAAAGCCGAGCATAAAAATTCTGGATAATAATTTCTCTTGAGAGCTCATGATTGGGGGCATGAATATAACATTGACTTAAGCCTCCCCCAAGCTAGAGCGATAATTTCTCCTTCACGAGGCCAAAAATTATATATATAATTCCGATCACGATGAACTAGATGCATAGGATAATTTTTTTGATGAAACTCCAATTTCAAACAATTCCAATTCCATGATCCAATATCATCGCATAGCCTATACCATGCCAATGATTTTGCCTTCAAAGATAAAGGGAAAACCTTTTTCATAACTTCATCCCTGGGTAAACCTGCAAGCTTAAACAATCCACAAATTTGTACTACATATATCAAGTGCATATCAGGATGTTCGGTTCCATCTCCTGCATAAGGATTAGCTAGCAGTTGTTCTATCATACCCGAAGGAATTTCATATTCAATATTTTCAGTAGGTGCAGTAGATTGAGGGTAGCTAATTGTGGTTCCGGACAAGGTGAAGATACCCCGAACAAACCCCTCAAAGGATTGTTTTCCATAGTAACAAGTGATAATAAATTTCAGCACACTATATAAATGTTTCCTTGCCAAATTCCACTTAACAAAGGCACTTCACTCCCCGGCAACGGTGCCAGAAAATAGCCTTGATGACCCACAAGTATAGGGGATCAACTGTAGCTCTTTTCGATAAGTAAGAGTGTCGAACCCAACGAGGAGCAGAAGGAAATGACAAGTAGTTTTCAGTAAGGTAATGTCTGCAAGTGCTGAAAGTGTAAGTAGTGGAGTAGTTTGATAGAAAGATAATTTGTAACGAGCAAGTAAAGATAGTGGTAACAAAAGTGCATCAAGGTAGCCCAATCCTTTTGAGGCAAAGCACAGGCCAAAACGGTCTCTTATAATAAGCAAAGTGTTCTTGAGGGTACACGGGAATTTCATCTAGTCACTTTCATCGTGTTGGTTCGATTTGTGTTCGCTACTTTGATAAGTTGATATGTGGGTGGATCGGTGCTTAGGTGCTGTTCTTACTTGAACAAACCTCCTACTTATGATTAACCCTCCCGCAAGCATCCACAACTATGAGAAAAGTATTAAGAATAAATTCTAACCATAGCATTAAACTTTTTGATCCAATCGGTCCCTTACGGAATAGCGCATAAACTGGGGTTTAAGCTTCTGTCACTCTCGCAACCCATCATCTAATTGCTACTCCACAATGCATTCCCTTAGGCCCAAAGATGGTGAAGTGTCATGTAGTCGACGTTCACATGACACCACTATGGGAATAACAACATACATACTATCAAAATATCGAACACATATCAAGTTCACATGATTATTTGCAACATGATTTCTCCCGTGACCTCAAGAACAAAAGTAACTACTCACAAATGATAAACATGCTCATGATCAGAGGAGTATTAAATAGCATATTGGATCTGAACATATAATCTTCCACCAAATAAACCATATAGTAATCAACTACAAGATGTAATCAACACTACTAGTCACCCACAAGTACCAATCTATTGTTCCGGTAACAAGATTGAACACAAGAGATGAACTAGGGTTTGAGATGAGATGGTGTTGTTGAAGATGTTGATGGAGATTGCCCTCCCCGAGATGGGAGAGTTGTTGGTGATGATGACGACGATGATTTCCCCCTCCGGGAGGGAAGTTCCCCCGGCGGAATTGCTCCGCCGGAGGGCAAAAGTGCTCCTGCCCAAGTTCCGCCTCGAGACGGTGGTGCTCCGTCCCAAAAGTCTCCTCCTTATTTTTTTCTAGGTCAAAATGACTTATATACCAGAAGATGGGCACACGAGGTGGGCCGAGGAGGGCACAACCCACCAGGGCGCGCCTGGGCTCCCTGGCGCGCCCAGGTGGGTTGTGCCCACCTGGTGGGCCCCTCTGGTAGTTATTTGCTCCAATAATTCTTAAATATTCCATAAAAAATCTCCGTGAAGTTTCAGCTTGTTTGGAGTTGTGCAGAATATGTGGTCAGACATAGCTTTTCCAGGTCCAGATTTCCAGCTGCCAGATTCTCCCTCTTGGTGGACACCTTGCAAATTATGAGAGAAAAGGCATTAGAATTACTCCAAAAAGCATTATTATGGACAAAAACATTATAAGTAACAGTAAGAAAACATGATGCAAAATGGATGTATCATCCTTCCACTTCCATTCACCACGCACGCAAGCGACCCGACCGCCCAAGTCCAACCATAACAGTGTGGCAAGATCCCTCGCATGAACTAACCCTAGATGGCCACCACCACTGCTACCTCTTGAGCATGCGTTGGTTTTCCCTTGAAGAGGAAAGGGTGATGCAACAAAGTAGCGTAAGTATTTCCCTCAGTTTTTAGAACCAAGGTATCAATCCAGTAGGAGGTTACACGCAAATCCCTAGTACCTACACAAACAAATAAGAACCTTGCACCAACGCGATAAAGGGGTTGTCAATCCCTTCATGGCCACTTGCAAAAGTGAGATCTGATAGAGATAATAAGATAAATATTTTTGGTATTTTTATGGTATAGATTAGAAAGTAAAGATTGCAAATAAAATAGATCGGAAACTTATATGATGGAAAATAGACCCGGGGGCCCTAGGTTTCACTAGTGGCTTCTCTCAAGATAGGAAATTCTACGTTGGGTGAACGAATTATTGTCGAGCAATTGATAGAAAAGTGCATAGTTATGAGAATATCTAGGCATGATCATGTATATAGGCATCACGTCCGCGACAAGTAGACTGAAACGATTCTGCATCTACTACTATTACTCCACACATCGACCACTATCCAGCATGCATCTAGAGTATTAAGTTCATAAGAACAGAGTAACGCATTAAGCAAGATGACATGATGTAGAGGGATAAACTTAAGAAATATGATATAAACCACATCTTTTTATCCTCGATGGCAACAATACAATATGTGCCTTGCTGCCCCTGCTGTCACTGGGAAAGGACACCGCAAGATTGAACCCAAAGCTAAGCACTTCTCCCATTGCAAGAAAGATCAAGCTAGTAGGCCAAACCAAACTGATAATTCGAAGAGACTTGCAAAGATATCAAATCATGCATATAAGAATTCAGAGAAGAATCAAATATTGTTCATAGATAATCTTGATCATAAACCCACAATTCATTGGATCTCGACAAACACATCGCAAAAAGAATTACATCGAATAGATATCCAAGAGAATCAAGGAGAACTTTGTATTGAGATCCAAAGAGAGAGAAGAAGCCATCTAGCTAATAACTATGGACCCGAAGGTCTGTGGTAAACTATTCACACATCATCGGAGATGCTATGGTGTTGATGTAGAAGCCCTCCATGATCGATTCCCCCTCCGGCGGAGCGCTGGAAAAGGCCCCAAGATGGGATCTCACGGGTACAGAAGGTTGCGGCGGTGGAAATAGGGTTTTGTGGTGCTCCTGGATATTTTCAGGGTATATGAGTATATATATATGCGAAGGAAGTAGGTCGGTGGAGCCACAAGGGGCCCACGAGGGTGGGGGGCGCGCCTACCCCCCTTGGGCACGCCCTCCTACCGCGTGGCTGCCTTGTTGCTTCCTTGACGTCCACTCCAAGTCTCCTGGATTGCGTTTGTTCCAAAAACGATCCTCGCGAACGTTTCATTCCATTTGATATTCCTTTTCTGCGAAACACTAAAAATAAGAAAAAAAACAGCAATTTGCACTGGGCCTTCGGTTAATAGGTTAGTCCCAAAAATAATATAAAAGTGCATAATAAAGCCCATTAAACATCCAAAACAGATAATATAATAGCATGGAACAATAAAAAATTATAGATACGTTGGAGACGTATCAAGCATCCCCAAGCTTAATTCCTGCTCGTCCTCGAGTAGGTAAATGATAAAAACAGAATTTTTGATGTGGAATGCTACCTAACATAATTTTCTAAGTAATTCTCTTTATTGTGGCATGAATGTTCAGATCCGAAAGATTCAAGATAAAAGTTTAATATTGATATAAAAATAATAATACTTCAAGCATACTAACTAAGCAATTACGTCTTCTCAAAATAACATGGCCAAAGAAAGCTTATCCCTACAAAATCATATAGTTTGGCTATGCTTCATTTTCGTCACACAAAAATGCTCTCATCATGCACAACCCCGATGACAAGCCAAGCAATTGTTTCATAATTTAGTAATCTCAAACTTTTTTCAACTTTCACGCAATACATGAGCGTGAGCCATGGACATAGCACTATGGGTGGAATAGAATATAATGATGGGGATTGTGTGGAGAAGACAAAAAAGGAGAAAGTCTCACATTGACGCGGCTAATCAACGGGCTAGGGAGATGCCCATCAATTGATGTCAATGCAAGGAGTAGGGATTGCCATGCAACGGATGCACTAGAGCTATAAATGTATGAAAGCTCAACAAAAGAAACTAAGTGGGTGTGCATCCAACTTGCTTGATCACGAAGACCTAGGGCATTTGAGGAAGCCCATTGTTGGAATATACAAGCCAATTTATATAATGAAAATTTCGCACTAGTATATGAAAGTGACAAAATAAGAGACTCTCTATCATGAAGACCATGGTGCTACTTTGAAGCACAATTGTGGACAAAAGGGATAGTAGCATTGTCCCTTTTATCTCTTTTTTTTGGGCCTCTTTTTTTATTTGGCCTTTCTATATTTATTTTTTTATTTGGGACAATGCTATTTTAATGATGATCATCACACTTCTATTTATTTACAACTCAATGATTACAACTCGATACTAGAACAAAATATGACTCTATATGAGTGCCTCCGGCAGTGTACTGGGATGGGCAATGAATCAAGAGTGATATGTATGATAAATTATGCATGGTGGGTTTGCCACAAATACGATGTCAACTACATGATCATGCAAGGCAATATGACAATGATGAAGCATGTCATAATAAACGAAATGGTGGAAGGTTGCATGGCAATATATCTCGGAATGGCTGTGGAAATGCCATAATAGGTAGGTACGGTGGCTGTTTTGAGGAAGATATAAAGAGGTTTATGTGTGATAGAGCATATCATATCACGGGGGTTGGATGCACCAGCGAAGTTTGTACCAACTCTCAAGGTGAGAAAGGGCAATGCACGATACCGAAGAGGCAAGCAATGATGGAAACGTGAGAGTGCGTATAATCCATGGACTCAACATTAGTCATAAAGAACTCACATACTTATAGCAAAAATCTACAAGTAATGAAAAACCAAGCATTACGAGCATGCTCCTAGGGGGATAGATTGGTAGGAAAAGACCATCGCTCGCCCCCGACCGCCACTCATAAGGATGACAGTCAAAGAACACCTCATGTTTCAAATTTGTCACACAACGGTTACCATACGTGCATGCTACGGGACTTGCAAACTTCAACAGAAGTATTTCTCAAATTCACAACTACTCAACTAGCATGACTCTAGTATTACCACCTTCATATCTCAAAACAATCATCAAGTATAAAACTTCTCATAGTATTCAATGCACTTTTTACGAAAGTTTTTATTATACCCGTCTTGGATGCCTATCATATTAGGACTAATTTTATAGCCAAAGCAAATTACCATGCTGTTCTAAAGGACTATCAAAATAATATAAGTGAAGCATGAGAGATCAATAATTTCTATAAAATAAAACCACCACCGTTCTCTAAAAGATATGAGTGAAGCACTAGGGCAAAATTATCTAGCTCAAAAGATATAAGTGAAGCACATAGAGTATTCTAATAAATTCCGAATCATGTGTGTCTCTCCAAAAGGTGTGTACAACAAGGATGATTGTGGTAAACTAACAAGCAAAGACTCAAATCATACAAGATGCTCCAAGCAAAACACGTATCATGTGGTGAATAAAAATATAGCCTCAAGTAAAGTTACCGATAGACGAAGACGAAAGAGGGGATGCCTTCCGGGGCATCCCCAAGATTAGGCTTTTGGTTGTCCTTGAGTTTTACCTTGGGGTGCCTTGGGCATCTCCAAGCTTAGGCTCTTGCCACTCCTTGTTCCAAAATCCATCAAATCTTTACCCAAAAACTTGAAAACTTCACAACACAAAACTCAACAGAAAATCTCATGAGCTCCGTTAGCGAAATAAAACAAATCACCACTTTAAGGTACTGTAATGAACTCATTATTTATTTATATTGGTGTTAAACCTACTGTATTCCAACTTCTCTATGGTTCATACCCCCCGATACTAGCCATAGATTCATCAAAATAAGCAAACAACACACGAAAAACAAAATCTGTCAAAAACAGAACAGTCTGTAGTAATCTGTATCAAACGCAAACTTCTGTAACTCAAAAATTCTGAAAAAATAGGACGACCTAAATAATTTGTTTATTGATCTACTGCAATTATAATCAGTATTTTATCACTTTCTGGTGATTTTTAACAATTGTCTTCGTGAGCAGAAAGTTTCTGTCTTTTTCAGCAAGATCAAATAATTATCACCCAAGAAGATCCTATAGGTTATACTTGGCACAAACACTAATTAAAACATAAAACCATGTCTAACCAGAAGCTAGATGAATTATTTATTACTAAACAGGAACAAAAAGCAAGGAACAAAAATAAAATTTGGTTGCCTCCCAACAAGCGCTATCGTTTAACGCCCCTAGCTAGGCATAAAAACAAGAATAGATCTAGGTATTATCATCTTTGGTATTGGGAAAGAAAAGAGAAAATTTCTTATCTATAGCATTTATCTTTCTATTTTGAGAAAGCACATGGCCATTAATGGTGGAAGAAAGATTAAGCATGCTACGGAAGTTTGCATCTAAGCTAGCCTTCATCTCTTTGATAATTTCATTTTGATAAAAGCACAAAAGAGAGGTGGATTCAACCTTCTCACTCATGGGGTGCCCAAATATAGTTTTCATCTTTTCATAGGTATCTATGGCATCCCCCTCAAGAAAACCTTCTTCAAAAATAGAATCTAAAACTTGCTTGAACGAAGAGGGCAAGCCAACATAAAGCTTTTTAAGTATATCTCAATTTGATATTGGGGCACATAGCTAGCTCAGATCCTTAATAGCCTATCCCAAGCATCTTTTAAAGACTCATCAAGTAAGTAATGAAAAATTTCGGGATCATCTTCATCGAAATTATTCAAACTCTCATTGATAACCCCGGTAGGTCTTTCCATAGCATCAATATTTATGAGTTTAGAGAGGACAGAGGGACTATCCAAAGTACTAAAACCCGGGAGAGAACCCTTAACCCTTTTCAATTTGGCCATGGCGAAAGAAAGGCAAACGGGAAAGAGGTGAATAAAACGGCAAAGGTGAAGTGGGGGAGAGGAAAACGAGAGGCAAATGGCAAATAATGTAATGTGAGGGATAAGAGTTTGTGATGGGTACTTGGTATGTCTTGACTTGTGCGTAGATCTCCACGACAACGGCGCCCGAAATCGCACGTTGCCAGAAGATCAAATCTTGACTTGACTTGGCGTAAGCCTCCCCAGCAACGGCGCCAGAAATCCTTCTTGCTACCTCTTGAGCATGCGTTGGTTTTCCCTTGAAGAGGAAAGGGTGATGCAGCAAAGTAGCATAAGTATTTCCCTCAGTTTTGAGAACAAAGGTATCAATACAGTAGGAGGTTGCACGCAAATCCCTAGTACCTGCACAAACAAATAAGAACCTTGCAACCAACGTGATAAAGGGGTTGTCAATCCCTTCACGGCCACTTGCAAAAGTGAGATCTGATAGAGATAATAAGATAAATATTTTCGGTATTTTTATGGTATAGATTAGAAAGTAAAGATTGCAAATAAAATAGTTCGGAAACTTATATGATGGAAAAATAGACCCCGGGGCCATAGGTTTCACTAGTGGCTTCTCTCAAGATAGCAAATTCTATGGTGGGTGAACGAATTACTGTCGAGCAATTGATAGAAAAGTGCATAGTTCTGAGAATATCTAGGCATGATCATGTATATAGGCATCACGTCAGCGACAAGTAGACCGAAACGATTCTTCATCTACTACTATATTACTCCACACATCGACCGCTATCCAGCATGCATCTAGAGTATTAAGTTCATAAGAACAGAGTAACGCATTAAGCAAGATGACATGATGTAGAGGGATAAACTCAAGCAATATGATATAAACCCCATCTTTTTATCCTCGATGGCAACAATACAATACGTGCCTTGCTGCCCCTGCTGTCACTGGGAAAGGACACCGCAAGATTGAACCCAAAGCTAAGCACTTCTCCCATTGCAAGAAAAGTCAATCTAGTAGGCCAAACCAAACTGATAATTCGAAGAGACTTGCAAAGATATCAAATCATGCATATAAGAATTCAGAGAAGAATCAAATATTGTTCATAGATAATCTTGATCATAAACCCACAATTCATCGGATCTCGACAAACACACCGCAAAAAGAATTACATCGAATAGATCTCCAAGATAATCAAGGAGAACTTTGTATTGAGATCCAAAGAGAGAGAAGAAGCCATCTAGCTAATAACTATGGACCCGAAGGTATGTGGTAAACTACTCACACATCATCGGAGAGGCTATGGTGTTGATGTAGAAGCCCTCCGTGATCGATTCCCCCTCCGGCGGAGCGCCGGAAAAGGCCCCAAGATGGGATCTCATGGGTACAGAAGGTTGCGGCGGTGGAAATAGGGTTTTGTGGTGCTCCTGGATGTTTTCAGGGTATATGAGTATATATAGGCGAAGGAAGTAGGTCGGTGGAGCCACGAGGGGCCCACGAGGGTGGGGGCGCGCCTACCCCCCTGGGCGCACCCTCCTACCTCGTGGCCGCCTCGTTGCTTCCTTGACGTCCACTCCAAGTCTCCTGGATTACATTTGTTCCAAAAATGATCCTCGCAAAGGTTTCATTCCGTTTGGATTCCGTTTGATATTCCTTTTCTGCGAAACACTGAAATAGGCAAAAAAAACAGCAATTTGCACTGGGCCTTCGGTTAATAGGTTAGTCCCAAAATAATATAAAAGTGCATAATAAAGCCCATTAAACATCCAAAACAGATAATATAATAGCATGGAACAATAAAAAATTATAGATACGTTGGAGACGTATCAACCACCAACCTTGCCTAGTCCATGTTGTCATGACCCAAGGCACCTAGCTCTAGTGCATCTACTCAGGAGATCTTGTGAGCATGAACAACAATTGCGGTCAAAGAGGGGTTCCAAGAGATGGGTGGCGCCGGCAGGTAGAGAGGAGGGGGTGGTGCTCACTTTGGTTGTAGCTTCGTGTTCCCAAACTCGCCCACGGTGCTCCATCGGAGGAGGAGAAGCATATGTGGTACTAGAGCCTCCTCCAGGACTACGAGGACCTCTTGATGCACCCAATGTCAAACATTGGTGTTGCTACTGCCGCGGTTCCCATGGCCGTCGACCGGTGTCGTAAAACCGATGCCCTTAGAGATCTACCTGGAGCTGATCTACCGTAGCGCCCTGGAGGTCCATGATACATCTCCAACGTATCTATAATTTTTTATTTTTCCATGCTATTATATTATCTATCTTGGATGTTTTATATGCTATTTTATATGATTTTTGGGACTAACCTACTAACCTAGAGCCCACTGCAAGTTTCTGTTTTTTTCCTTGTTTTTGAGTTTTACAGAAAAGGAATATCAAATGGAGTCCAATTGACCTAAAAAATTTCGGAGATTATTTTTAGACCAGAAGAAGCCCACGGAGTGCCGGAGATGCACTAGAGGAGCCCCGAGGCACCAAAAGGGTGGGGGCGCACCCACCCCCCTAGGGCGCGCCCCCCGACCTTGTGGCTGCCTCGTGGGTCCTCCTGACTTGTTCTCGACGCTAACACCTCTTATATATCCCCAAACCTCCAGAAATAAACCTAGATCAGGAGTTCCGCCGCCGCAAGCCTCTGTAGCCACCAAAAACCAATCGGGACCCTATTCCGGCACCCTGCCCAAGGGGGTGAATCATCACCGGTGGCCATCTTCATCATCCGGACACTCTCCATGACGAGGAGGGAGTAGTTCATCCTCGAGGCTGAGGGTATGTACTAGTAGCTATATGTTTGATCTCTCTCTCTCTCGTGTTCTTGATTTGGCACGATCTTGATGTACCGCGAGCTTTGCTATTATAGTTGGATCTTATGATGTTTCTCCCCCTCTACCTTCTTGCAATGGATTGAGTTTTCCCTTTGAAGTTATCTTATCGGATTGAGTCTTAAGGATTTGAGAACACTTGATGTATGTCTTGCATGTGCTTATCTGTGGTGGCAATGGGATATTCACGTGATCTACTTGATGTATGTTTTGGTGATCAACTTGCGGGTTCTGTGACCTTGCGAACTTATGCATAGGGGTTGGCACACGTTTTCGTCTTGACTCTCTGGTAGAAACTTTGGGGCACTCTTTGAAGTTCTTTGTGTTCGTTTGAATAGATGAATCTGAGATTGTGTGATGCATATCGTATAATCAAACCCGTGGATACTTGTGGTGACATTGGATTATCTAGGTGACATTAGGGTTTTGGTTGATATGTGTCTTAAGGTGTTATTTTAGTACGAACTCTAGGGCTGTTTGTGACACTTATAGGAATAACCCAATAGATCAATCAGAAAGAATAACTTTGAGGTGGTTTCGTACCCTACAATAATCTCTTCGTTTGTTCTCCGCTATTAGTGACTTTGGAGTGACTCTTTTGTTGCACGTTGAGGGATTGTTATATGATCCAATTATGTTATCATTGTTGAGCGAACTTGCACTAGTGAAAGTATGAACCCTAGGCCTTGTTTCGAAGCATTGCAATACCGTTTTCGCTCACTTTTACCGTTAGTTACCTTGCTGTTTTTATATTTTCATATTACAAAAACCTATATCTACTATCCATATTGCACTTGTATCACCATCTCTTCGCCGAACTAGTGCACCTATACATTTTACCATTGTATTGGGTGTGTTGGGGACACAAGAGACTCTTTGTTATTTGGTTGCAGGGTTGTTTGAGAGAGGCCATCTTCATACTACGCCTCCCACAGATTGATAAACCTTAGGTCATCCACTTGAGGGAAATTTGCTGCTGTCCTACAAACCTCTGCACTTGGAGGCCCAACAACGTCTACAAGAAGAAGGTTGCGTAGTAGACATCAAGCTCTTTTCTGGAGCCGTTGTCGGGGAGGTTAGTGCTTGAAGGTATATCTTTAGATCTTGCAATCGAATCTTTTAGTTTCTTGTTTTATCACTAGTTTAGTCTATAAAAGAAAAGTACAAAAAAATGGAATTGAGGTTGCCTCATATGCTTCATCTTTATCATGTCTTTCGTCAAAATAAGGATTCCGATAATTGTGCCAAAGTGTTAGAAGAAGAATGCATTAAAATGTTTGGCACTAAATCTTTGAATGATGAGCATGATTGCAATGTTGTTAGTATGAATTCTTTGAATATCCATGATGCTAATGATATGCAAAGCCACAAGCTTGGGGATGCTATGTTTGATGAAGATGATATTTTTCTCCCCCAAGTTTTGATGAACAAATTTATTATGATGATAGCATGCCTCCTATTTATGATGATTATGTTGATGAAAGTGGATTTGGAGAGGTAATGACTTTATTTAGTTATGAATCCACTATTTTGGAAGAGGTTCCAATTGATTATGAGAACAAAGTTGCTATCTATGATGATTATTGTGATGACATGTATGTTATAAAGAATAATGATAACCATGAAACTTGTCATCTTGATTTTAATTTTCAGTCCCATGATAGCTATTTTGTTGAATTTGCTCCTCCCACTACTATGAATGAGAAGAATTTTGCTTATGTGGAGAGTAGTAAAATTTCTATACTTGTGCATCATGAAAATAATGCTTTATGTGATGGTTATATTGTTGAATTCATTCATGATGCTACTGAAAATTATTATGAGGGAGGAACATATGCTTCTACGTATCTCAATAATATCAAGTTTCCTCCCTACATGTTGAAAATCTTGAAGTTTTGCTTGCTTTACCTTCCTATGCAAGTTGATTATTTTCCCATAAGTTGTTTGCTCACAAAATCCCTATGCATAGGAAGTGGGTTAGACTTAAATGTGCTAGTCATATGCTTCATGATGCTCCTGTTATGTTTCAATTCTTATCTTTTATGTGAGCATCATTGTCATCATCATGCCTAGCTAGAAAAGCAATAAAGAAAAGCGCTTGTTGGGAGACAACCCAACACTTATACCTACTGTTTTTGTGTGTTCACATGATTATGCTACTATAGTAATCATGTTTTATAGCTTTTGTTTCAATAAAGTGCCAAGTAAGACCTTTGGGATGGCTTATGGTGATAGTTGGTTTGATCTTGCTAAAAAACAGAAACTTTTGCGCTCACAAAAACAATTCTCATTTCTAGCTAAAGAGTGATTTTTAGTTGATTCTTTTTGCATAAGATTAAGAGACAAATTTCTTAGGACTTCCTAATTTCCCGGGATTTTTGGAGTTACATAAGTATGATTTCAATTCAGATCTTTACAGACTCTTCTGTTATTGACAAATTCTGTTTTCGATGTATAGTTTGCTAGTTTTCTAGTTTCTATGGCTTATACTGCTTAATATAAATGGTAGAAATGATAGGGTACAGTAGATATCATGTGAGAAAAATTATGAATCTTGTCTTGACAGTACCAAAGTGAATGATTTGTTTTATTATACTAACGGAGCTTACGAGTTTTCTGTTGAGTTTTGTGTTGTGAAGTTTCCAAGTTTTGGGTAAAGTTTTGATGGACTACAGAATAAAAAGTGGCAAGAGCCTAAGCTTGGGGATGCCCAAGTCACCCCAAGGTAATATTCAAGGACAACCAAGAGCCTAAGCTTGGGGATGCCCCGGATGGCATCCCCTCTTTCGTCTTCAATCCATCGGTAACCTTACTTGGAGCTATATTTTTATTCACCACATGATATGAGTTTTTCTTGGAGCGTCATTTTCTTTTATTAGGATTTGCTTGCTGCTATTTAGATTAATGTTTTTTTTATTTCAATAAAAAAGTCAAGTGTAGCCTTTACCATGCTTATTTTGCAAGTCCATACGTTGTTGTTTTAAAAACAAAAAGTTTGTTGTTTTGTTTTGAATATTTGTGAATAGTCAGAACATGATAAAATCTTGAAATTTTTACACAATGAGTAACAACAAATTATCTACAGTGTGGTATTTTTTCAGAATTTTTGGAGTTAGGGAAGTATGATTCCTCTTGCATTCTTTACAGACTATCCTGTTTAGACAGATTGCTGTTATGATTGCATTGTTTGCATATGTTTGCTTGTTTAATGATTCTATGATGATAGGAGTGTTAAATATGCAGAGGCATTTAGTATGCAATTTCAAATTATAATTTTAGTGATTTTCTACAGTAGATAATGATAAGGTTTTGCATGGATTTATACTAACTTATCTCACGAGTTCTTGTTGAGTTTTGTGTGGATGAAGTTTTTAAGATTTAGGGAAACCGCGATATGAAAGGAATTAGGGAGACACAAAAGCTTAAGCTTCGGGATGCCCAAGGCATCCCAAGTGAATATTTCAAGAAGTCTCAAGCATCTAAGCTTGGGGATGCCCCGGTAGGCATCCCACCTTTCTTCTTCAACAACTATCGGTCAGTTTTGGTTGAACCTAAGTTTTTGCTTCTTCACATGATATGTGCTATCCTTGCAATGTCATTTTATTTTGTTTTGCTTGCTGTTTGAATAAAGTACTTACGATCTGAAATTTTATTTATGAGAAGGAGTCTTCACATAGTTACATAATTATTCGACTACTCAATTATCTTCACTTATATCTTTTGGAGTAGTTTGTCATTTGCTCTAGTGCTTCACTTATATATTTTTAGAGCACGGTGGTAGTTTATTTTGAATAAATTGTTGAACTCTCATGCTTCACTTGTATTATTTTGAGAGTCTTTAACAGCATGGTAATTTGCTTAGGTTATGAATTTAGTCCTAATATGATGGGCATCCAAGAGGGATATAATAAAAACTTTCATATAAAAGTGCATTGAATATTATGAGAAGTTTGATTCCTGATGATTGTTTTGAGATATGAAGATGGTGATATTAGAGTCATGCTAGTGAGTAATAGTGAATTTGAGAAATAATTGTGTTAAGGTTTGTGAGTCCCGTAGCATGCACGTATGGTGAACCGTTATGTAACGAAGTCGGAGCATGAGATATTTTTTGATTGTCTTCCTTATGAGTGGCGGTCGGGGACGAGTGATGGTCTTTTCTTACCAATCTATCCCCCTAGGAGCATGCGTGTAGTACTTTGTTTCAATAACTAATAGATTTTTGCAATAAGCATGTGAGTTCTTTATGACTAATGTTGAGTCCATGGATTATACACTCTCACCCTTCCACCATTGCTAGCCTCTCTTGTACCGCGCAACTTTCACCGGTACCATACACCCACCATATATCTTCCTCAAAACAGCCACCATACCTACCTATTATGGCATTTCCATAGCCATTCCGAGATATATTGTCATGCAACTTTCCACCGTTCCGTTTTATTATGACACGCATCATCATTGTCATATTGCTTTTCATGATCATGTAGTTGACATCGTATTTGTGGCAAAGCCACAGTTCATAATTCTTTCATACATGTCAATCTTGATTCATTGCACATCTCGGTACACCGCCGGAGGCATTTCATATAGAGTCATATTTTGTTCTAAGTATCGAGTTGTAATTCTTGAGTTGTAAAGTAAATAAAAGTGTGATGACCTTCATTATTAGAGCATTGTCCCATGTGAGGAAAAAAAGAGAAGGCCCAAAAAAAGGAGAAAAGAAAAAAAGAAAAAAAAAAGAAAAAGAGAGAAGGGGCAATGTTACTATCCTTTTACCACACTTGTGCTTCAAAGTAGCACATGATCTTCATGATAGAGAGTCTCCTATGTTGTCACTTTCATATACTAGTGGGAATTTTTCATTATAGAACTTGGCTTGTATATTCCAACGATGGGCTTCCTCAAAATGCCCTAGGTCTTCATGAGCAAGCAAGTTGGATTCACACCCACTTAGTTTCTTTTTTGAGATTTCATACACTTATAGCTCTAGTGCATCCGTTGCATGGCAATCCCTACTCACTCACATTGATATCTATTGATGGGCATCTCCATAGCCCGTTAATACGCCTAGTTGATGTGAGACTATCTCCCTCTTTTTGTCTTCTCCACAACCACCTTCAATTCCACCTATAGTGCTATGTCCATGGCTCACTCTCATGTATTGCGTGAAAGTTGAAAAGGTTTGAGAACATCAAAAGTATGAAACGATTGCTTGGCTTGTCATCGGGGTTGTACATGATTTGAGTATTTTGTGTGATGAATATGGAGCATAGCCAGTCTATATGATTTTGTAGGGATAAGATTTCTTTGGCCATGTTATTTTGAGAAGACATAATTGCCTTGTTAGTATGCTTGAAGTATTATTTTTTTATGTCAATATTAAACTTTTATTTTGAATCTTATGGATCTGAATATTCTTGCCACAATAAAGAAGATTACATTGATAAATATGTTAGGTAGCATTCCACATAAAAAAATTATGTTTTTATCATTTACCTACTCGAGGATGAGCGGGAATTAAGCTTGGGGATGCTTGATACGTCTCCAACGTATCTATAATTTTTGATTGTTCCATGCTATTATATTATCTATCTTGGATGATTTATATGCATTTATATGATATTCTATATGATTTTTGGGACTAACCTATTAACCTAGAGCCCAGTGCCAGTTTCTATTTTTTCCTTGTTTTTGAGTTTTACAGAAAAGGAATATCAAACGGAGTCCAATTGACCTGAAACTTTTCGGAGATTATTTTTGGACCAAAAGAAGCCCACGGAGTGCCGGAGATGCACCACAGGAGCCCCGAGGCCACCACAAGGGTGGGGCGCGCCCACCCCCTAGGGCGCGCCCCCCGACCTTGTGGCTGCCTCGTGGGTACCCCTGACTTGTTCTCGACGCCAACACCTCTTATATATCCCCAAACCTCCAGAAATAAACCTAGATTAGGAGTTCCACCGCCGCAAGCCTCTGTAGCCACCAAAAACCAATCGGGACCCTGTTCCGGCACCCTGCCGGAGGGGGGAATCATCACCGGTGGCCATATTCATCATCCCGGCGCTCTCCATGATGAGGAGGGAGTAGTTCACCCTCGGGGCTGAGGGTATGTACCAGTAGCTATGTGTTTGATCTCTCTCTCTCATGTTCTTGATTTGGCACGATCTTGATGTACCGCGAGCTTTGCTATTATAGTTGGATCTTATGATATTTCTCCCCCTCTACCTTCTTGTAATGGATTGAGTTTTCCCTTTGAAGTTATCTTATCGGATTGAGTCTTTAAGGATTTGAGAACACTTGATGTATGTCTTGTATGTGCTTATCTGTGGTGACAATGGGATATTCACGTGATCTACTTGATGTATGTTTTGGTGATCAACTTGCGGGTTATGTGACCCTGTGAACTTATGCATAGGGGTTGGCACACATCTTCATCTTGACTCTCCGGTAGAAACTTTGGGGCACTCTTTGAAGTTTTTTGTGTTGGTTTGAATAGATGAATCTGAGATTGTGTGATGCATGTCGTATAATCAAACCCGCGGATACTTGTGGTGACATTGGAGTATCTAGGTGACATTAGGGTTTTGGTTGATATGTGTCTTAAGGTGTTATTTTAGTACGAACTCTAGGGCTGTTTGTGACACTTATAGGAATAGCCCAATAGATCGATCAGAAAGAATAACTTTGAGGTGGTTTTGTACCCTACAATAATCTCTTCGTTTATTCTCCGCTATTAGTGACTTTGGAGTGAATCTTTGTTGCACGTTGAGGGATTGTTATATGATCCAATTATGTTATCATTGTTGAGAGAACTTGCACTAGTGAAAGTATGAACCCTAGGACTTGTTTCGAAGCATTGCAATAGCGTTTTCGCTCACTTTTACCGTTAGTTACCTTGCTGTTTTTATATTTTCAGATTACAAAAACCTATATCTACTATCCATATTGCACTTGTATCACTGTCTCTTCGCCGAACTAGTGCACCTATACAATTTACCATTGTATTGGGTGTGTTGGGGACACAAGAGACTCTTTGTTATTTGGTTGTAGGGTTGTTTGAGAGAGACCATCTTCATCCTACGCCTCCCACGGATTGATAAACCTTAGGTCATCCACTTGAGGGAAATTTGCTACTGTCCTACAAACCTCTGCACTCGGAGGCCCAACAACGTCTACAAGAAGAAGGTTGCATAGTAGACATCAGTCCACTCCCTCGACATGGGTGCTTCTTCAAAGGGGATCAACCCTCAGCCATCCCTCTCGGCTCAAATTTTATTATTCATCCCACACCTTAGTTCCAATTACTATCAAGGTCTCACTTTTGTTCCCTTACTATAGATTCGTTCAAATAATGGATTACTTTGTTGTAGTTTTTGATACTACTCCTACAAGGCATACTTTACGGTTGTTGGAGATCAACACTTGAGAAGAAACTAATGCGAGTAAAGAATAGATTCAATGGTTTGTGGAATCATGTATTCTTTAATCTTAATAAATTCTAATCTATTGGGGAATTATGATTTTTGTCACGTGTATGCCCATGGTCATGTTGCTTTTCTATTGATTTTAATTCCGAAGAACTAACATATTATGTATCTACTCACCCACCATGATAGTACAATGCATAATTTAAAAAAGAGAGCAATAGAAGCATATTGTCGGTTCATTTGAGCATGAATTACCAAGATGTTGAGGAATTAATGGCATCCCGAATAAAATATGGTTGCTTAATTGTTTGATATATTGAGTCTTACAAATATATAAATATCGTGATCCATGGAATTGTTCCACTGTTTTGTATTGCAGTTGAGTGGCAATATGCTTTTGATATATGCTTTCTCATATAGTAGAATATCCCTTTTGGATAAATTGGCTTGTTCCATTTGAGAGTGTTGCACCGACACCAATGAAATAACCAATCTCACGTCATCTATTTCTTCTTACAAAAAGCACCATATAACCTGGGAACTAGAAAACAATAAGTATTGGGGATAGATTGCAAACTATGGAATAGAAGAACTGCACCTGAAAATGCCTTGTTTTATTGATATGGTAAATACCAAAAACTTGTTGTAACATGTTTTTTCTGTACTAAATCTTCGGTACTAATTTTTTACAGGAGAGAGGTATTTTTTTCCTGGTATTGACGCCGCAGTCATCAATGGGGAGAATGAGAGTTCTACCATTGAACTGGACGACTCCTTCAATGAGACCAGCATGTGTTTTGTGCGGCGAATCTAGGAGTTGGAGGTCAAGGAGGCTTTAAAAAGGATGAAAGGAGGCAAGGCGATGGGCCCTGATTGTATCCCCATTGAGGTGTGGAAAGGTCTCGGGGACATAGAGATAGTATGGCTAACCAAGCTTTTCAACCTCATTTTTCGGGAAAACAAGATGCCAGAAGAATGGAGACGGAGTATATTACTACCAATCTTCAAGAACAAGGGGATGTTTAGAGTTGTACTAATTACCATGGAATTAAGCTGATGAGCCATACAATGAAGCTATGGGAGAGAGTCATTGAGCACCGCTTAAGAAGAATGACAAGAGTGACCAAAAATCAGTTTGGTTTCATGCCTGGGAGGTCGACCATGGAAGCCATTTTCTTGGTACGACAACTTATGGAGAGATATAGGGAGCAAAAGAAGGACTTGCATATGGTGTTCATTGACTCGGAGAAGGCCTATGATAAGATACCGCGGAATGTCATGTGGTGGGCCTTGGAGAAACACAAAGTCCCAACAAAGTACATTACCCTCATCAAGGACATGTACGATAATGTTGTGACAAGTGTTCGAACAAGTGATGTCGACACTGATGACTTCCCGATTAAGATAGGACTACATCAGGCACTACAAAAAAAAGACACTTCCGTGATGATACGTGTTTGTCACAGTAGGTTGTGTTTTTTGTCATGCATGTACATCCATGACAAATTTATGACAGAATCAAGATAGTCATACCTGTGCTGTCGTAGAAGTATTCCATGACATTACCAAAATTATCATCACGGAAGTGTCCACTTCCATGACGATAAATCACGCGTCACATAAGTGCTTTCGTCAAGGGTGACCGACACGTGGCATCCACCGTAACGGAACGCCGTTAAGCTATCGGGTCGGGTTTTGGATCCGATAACCCGTTAACAGCCCCGACCAATGGGGATTTTCCACGTGTAAAATCATCATTGGCTGGAGGAGACACGTGTCAGGTCCGCGTTGGCACAGGTGTCACTCATCCAATGGGCGAGATGCGCCTATGATATGTTGACACGTGGACCGGCCCATCAAGTTTAAATGCGCCGGCCCAACTGAAGGCCCACAAGATTTTGCGGACCATAATGGGACGGCCCAGCTAAAGGCCCATGAGATTTTGCGGACCATAATGGGCTGGCCCAGCTAAAGGCCCACAAAATTTTGCGGGCCATAATGGGCCGGCCCAGGTAAAGGCCCACAAGATTTTTGTGTGCCATAATGGGCCGGCCCAGGTAAAGGCCCACAAGATTCTTGCGGATCATAATGGGCCAGCCCAGCTAAAGGCCCACGAGATTTCGCCGACATTAATGGGCCGGCCCAGCTGTAGGCCCACAAGATTTTGAGGACCCTAGTAGGCCGGCCCATTAACTGGCTGCCATGTTTTGGGCCAAATGCTCGCCCATATTTGATCCGGTCCATTAATGGCCTGCCACGCTCCGGGCCTAATAGTGGCCCATATGAGATCCGGCCCGTTAAAAGCCTACCACGTTCTGGGCCAAATTACGGCCCAAATCAGGTCCGGCCCTTTAAGAGGCTTTGGGCTCAATTATGGCCCATATCAGATTCGGCCCGTCAACTGGACACTATGCTTTTGGGCCCACTTGCTAAAGGCCCACTTAGTAATTCGGCCTGATATTAGTTTTGGCCTGTTAAGGGCCCGTTTAACATTTTGGCCCTATATTAATTTCGGCCTGTTAAAAGCCCGTCATATAGTTGGGCCTAACTACGGCCCGGTTTGCATCCGGCCTGCTCGCAGCCGATATTTGATTGGGCCAAACAAGGACCGAGACAATTTTGGCCTGTTGAAAGCCCGTGATTTGATTCGCACAATCATGGGTCGGGGTTCATTTCGGGCTGCTGCCGGCCCATGAGCTGTTCGGCACGTTTCAGGCCCAACCTACATCGTGATTGCATGACGGCCCGATTATGTACCGTAATTTTACGGTTTGGCCAGTTTACTGCGAAGACAGGATATATATACAGTAAAATAACTGCAGCATCGTGAATAAGAAAAAACCTAGACTATACAATAAAGAAATTACGGCATATTACATCCATTGGGCATCAAAGTTCGCCACTATGATAATAAAGCACAAGCAGACAGCACATTACATACACTGGGCATCAAAGATCGCCACCAGTGCAAATAAACACGCCGACAAAATAATATACAAAACCGACAGCACTTCAATAGAGTTCAAGAAAGGTTAGCCCTGATGGGGAGCTGCAACGCAAGCAGGTGAGCAAGATGATGAGACTGCGCTTGTTCAACACTTATATCTTCCTCACTCTGAAAGATAAACAAGCAGACAGATGACAGGTTTTGCACATAAAAGTATCAGTGCTGACAATTCATCACATTTCTTACTGACGAATAAAGTGACACAGTTTAAAATTGCATTAACACAATATGGTATTGTTCAGGTCAAGACATGGCAGGAAATGACATTGTGAAGGAGTTGGCAGCTTCACGACATCACTGGATTACAGATCAAGAACTCATAAGTATCAATGGTTAGTGTGCTGTCAATTTATACCATTTCAGATTGGCAAATAAAGAGACGGTTTAAATAATAGTAGAATGATATGCATTGTTCATAGTTAAGACATTGCAGAATATGACATTGTGCTGTAGTGGGTAGGTTCACCACACCACTGGATTACGGATGAAGAACAGAAGCATACATGCAGTGCAAAAGAAGATCACTTGCTCTGTATAGTTTAATTTACATGGTATGAAGAAGGAACTTGGTTGTACAACTGAAAACTTAAATTAAGAAAGGACAAACTTTTGTTTATGAACTACATAATAAACTTTAAACAAGCAATTTGATGCAAACACCAAAAATAAACAGCTGTTGCAGTCATGCCTAACCAAATATATACAACAAAGTTTGAAGGCTTGAGATGGACAAACTTACATTATTGGTGAAGACAGGCTCTATAAAGGCCTTGTCCATGCTGATGGGGGGCAATTCAAGAAGTTTACCACAGTCTTCTTCAAAAGCATTGCCTTTATTCTACATTTTGTTAAGAGTAAATATAGATGTGATAATATACGAAAAAATGGAGAATATTTAAGATAAGATGAAGAGTGATGCTACATAACCAAGTAGCTATAAATGTAAGTGCAGCGATACAGGCAAAAGGTACAGCCAAGAGCAATGCACAGCTAAACTTCTTCAGTACCAACCTTATGGTAAGAGTAAATATAGATCTGATGTGTAGAAAATGGAGGGCAAAAGAAAATAAGCTGCAGAGTGATGGTACATGAACAACTACCTGTCATTATAATTACACTGATAAAGGACAGCATGTACTTACAAGAACAATGCAGAGCTAAAAAAACATTGGCATTGGATATATTCTACACTAATGTAACCATTCATACAGATCAGATAATTTGGAGCAAACAATTGATAAGCAAGCTATCATGCATACTGCTGTCACATAATGAACCAGGTATGTATGCAAGTACAGTGATACAGGACAATAGGTACTAACAAGAGCAAAGCAGCGGGCAGCATATTTGCGATATCCTGTCGTTCTTGTCAAACCGGAATTCTTCTTCGAGCAGATTTCCTGCAAAAAAGATCCGTAAGGCACATGCGGAAAAGTAGAAGTTCAAATTGTCATGTGATTTCATAGACAGTACCTCATCCTGGGAACGAGACCAGTGCATAACAAGGTTTTTCCATTCAATGTCTTCTAAATTTAGCACAGGAGACTTCACCGGAAATTCGTTTATAGACTTGCCATCAAAGTGTGATTTCCTCAGGTAACACCGATACTGCTGCAATGCTTCCTTGAAAAGCACAAGCAAGCTTTGCTCATCATGACTATCCAGATTGACCCTCTCCTAGTTACAACAATGTAATGTAAATCATTGATGTGTTCAATCAGCAGAAAACAGGAAAATAATAACCATGAATAATAGCACTTACACGTAAGTTGGACAGGAAGATGTGAAAATGGTGTTTGTCTTCACAATAATCTTCCCGTGATGGGAATATATGCACGTAGTCCCTAACAACATTGAAAGCATTGTCTTTTAAACTGGGAATAAATGGAATGGGGTTCCAATCTGCAGGAATTGGCCGTCTCTGCAGTTGGGATAGGTCTTCGGCCGGTGGACTTGTTGTACTTTTTGCTGGAGTGGGATTTTTCTGTGGTACAGCTGGTGCTATGGCAAATGAAATTGGTATACCTTTTGCTGGAGTGCAGGTCCTGTGTGGTGGGGCTAGTGGTGTGGCCAGTGAAGTATGGGTACAGTCTGCTGGAGTCGGTCCTACGTTTTGTGTCACTGGTTGTATAGCCAATATAAGTGGGGTGTTGTCTGATTTCTCTGGCACCACCATGTTTTTCAAGGACTTTGCTGGTGCTCCTTCGAGTTCGGCAATCACCCTCTTCCTTTTTGATGTCTGATGCACAAGAACAGCATTTGAGTGGAAAAACATGGTATGATGACAGATGGAATATGTATTGATAATGGATGGGCATGGCATCTCGACATATATGATGAGTAAACTAAGCAGATGGCGGTGCAACAAAGTAGAAGAAATGCAAGACAACATATGCAAGATAACCGCAATCAATAAAACATTGCCAAATTAGAACAGGCACCTTGATGGGTGAACAGGACAGGCCATCTACCTTTGACTCCTCGAGGTTAGAATAGTCATTAGGATCATATTCTGAACAAGAATCAACAGGTGGGGAGCGTATGAGTTTCATTGCATCCAGAATGGCACTCAATGCCTTGGTGCCAATTTTGTAAGTCATTGCAGTGTTTAGCTTCAAGAGTGGACTGCTGCTAGTGCGACACAAAGTAGCTACACAGATCATAGTGTAGATATAACGGGAAAACCTTAAGCATCAGAGTAAAATCAGCAAAGTGGAACTTGCTGGAATATATGTGCTAGTATTGCCGGTACGGCTAGAAATGCTTCGGATACCAGCTCTCTTCAAGTGAAGGTGCGGTATTGTTAATATCAGTGTAACTCTCAAAGGCGACACAGCTCCCCGCATTTCCTTGCTATTCTTATAGGATTCAAGTGGGCAGGCCACTACAAATCCTATTCCTATGTTTACAAGATCCTACGAATCAAAGAGGCTCAAAGTGTCCATCACAACCAACCGTATAGACCTCTACACTGCAAATGTCCCTGCTCATCTTCAGTACAAGGAACATACTATACTACTATCATACTCCCTCCGTTCCAAAATATAAGTCTTGGTAGGGATTTCCACTATGGATCACATACAGATGTATCCAGATACATTTTAGAGTGTAGATTCACTCATTTTGCTCCATATGTAGTCCATGGTGGAATCTATACAAAGACTTGTATTTAGGAATGGAGAGAGTACATATTAAAGAAGAACGGAAGAGGAACATGATAAAGAAGAGCAAGCAGATTTTGGATAATAAAATGTTGGTTGCGCAGTGCCCACACATGATGAACCAGAGCGCATTAAGAATGCAACTCCCAGCTGTCTCTCGACCATTTCAGGCGGTTGGATGAAGATCCTACGTCTCCTAACCCTTCTTCTTCCTCGTCTCTGATTCTTCCCATACAGAACACCGCACGGGCCGCCGGCCGGACCACCGGCCCCCACCGCCTGTGTTCCTCCGCCACCCCCACCCCCGCCCCAACCCCCACCCGCGTCGAGTTTTCTTCGTTCGGCGAGGCCCCACAACCACCCGAGCCCCTTCGATCGCACCGGCGAACTCCGGCGAGCTCTGAAAAATCGACTGACCCAATTTTGAAATTTAGTCTACTGTGATTTAACTAGTGTGGAATATAAAAGGGGAAAACCATAAGCATTGGGAGTATAGTGTTGAGCGTGCCATGGCGGATCTGAAGGTGCAAACCGGACAAAGGCAACTTCGCAACCAAGACAAGAAATCAGAGTAAAGCAGTGGCGATCTATTTTCTTGCTGCGATAAATAAGTTGAGCAGATATGAAAGAGTACCGCCTCTGGTGCGGCGCCGTGTACGCATCTGCTGAGAATTTGATGGTGCTGCGGTAGCGATGGCTGTCAGCAGCGTGGAAGCAGATCTAGGAGGGTAGACGGTGGCGGCGGGGCGTGGTGGACGAGACGGTCGTAGGAGCAGCGTCGGCAAGGTGGACGACGGCGGGGATGAAGCGAGAGGACGGGATACAAGGATCCCGGTCCGAAGCCGTGGATGAGAGAGGTCGATCTCTTGTAATGGACGGGGGCGTCGGGGTATCAGCTCCGGCATGGTGGAGGAGGACGGCGGTGGATGGGGTGGCGGACGGCGGCGGACGGAGGAGGGTGGGGTGGAGAGGGTGTTTTGGCGCCCACGGAGTACGAATGGGGAAAAGGGAGGTAGAGAGGAAGGGGGAACCATGTATTCAGGGCGCGCTTGTCTCAAATGCGAGGAAATTTACAAACTTAGCCCCCGTTTCAAATTTCTACTACGTCACAGCAACATTAGTCGGTTGGGGATAGCACGGTAATCTCGCATACACCGAATATTTGCCGACGAGAGTTTGTTTTTGGCGCCCACCGTGTATGAATATGAAACGGGGAGGGAGTCGATTTCGGCCAAGGACACACTGTGTTTTGGCGCCCACCGTCTATGAATTCGGGTGAGAGGCAGTTACGTCACGTTTGGGTGAAATTACAAACCTACCCCTATCGAAACCTATAGAAATCCAACAGATAGGCTTCGCGTGGCAGGGATAGGCAGTAGTGATTTCCATCTCGCAGATTTTGGTTTCGGGCGGTTACTGCGACTTTCCCCGCTTTGTTCAAAATTTGAAGAGTGCACGTTTACCGTGCCAACTCAATTCGAATCCCGTTTGTATTCTATTTTTTTCGGGCGGGATCCATTTTCAATTGGAATTACATTCTATATACATCATTTTTTTATATACTTTCAAAAGCACAACAAAGAATTCTGCTCCTTTATATGTATAATATGATTTACAAATACAACGATCTCGAAATCTTAAGGTTGAATTCGAAAAAATTTAACCAAATTATGTTCTACTAAAATGTATGGATCAGTAATATCTACATATTAAATAACATAGATGTGCGTGAATTCATATGAGTATGCATGTTTGATAGATCAATTTTGGTTCGAGTATGGATTACATGTATCATCATCTCGAATTCAAATATTTGAATCCCTTTTTTGTTCACTCCTTTCACGCCCATCTCTCTCGCATGCATGCTCCTTCAGGTAGCTATCACTCTCTTTTCTCCAGCTCACCCGCACGCTCACTTCATGTTTCTCCTATCCTCGCAAACATGGTCTCTCGACGTCTCCCTTGAGAAGTGTCACACTCTCCCTATCATTATACATTACACGGTTTTCATTATCTCTCACGTCTCTACTGTTCTCTGGTATCACTCGGTACCTAAGCTTTCTTTTTCACTGCCACACACACAGTCTCCACTCGTCTTTCACTTTGTCTTTCTCCCTATGGGATTCTCTCACACACCCTATATGTCTCTACATATGACTCATACCACTAAAATTACTCTCTCTCTCTCTCCTGTAGACACAACATTTGTTGCGGTCTCCTTTTCGTCTCCATCCCAGACTGACATTATTCATTTGTTTACCGATCAGACAACCCCGACTACCGTCTCCTCTCTCTCTCTCACAGACACACACACACAACTCCTGCTTCCACTCCCCTTCCCGACTACCGTCTCTCTCACACACACACAAAACTCCCGCTTTCGCACCCCGACTCATATTTCTCTCACAAACATTTATCGACTAGCTAGCCTCTAGATAGGTTTATACACCCGCACACTCGTGCTTCCACCATCGCATACATGTCTCTCTCCCGCTCCTTGTATCTATGTAGATTTTTCTTCCCTTCTTGAGACACGTCCTCTCGATCGTGCACACACACACTATCGCCTCATTTTAAGCTGATACCTATCGCACACACACTCCTCGTGTCTTTGTCACACATGCACTCCGTCCTCCTCCACTCTCCCTCTCTCTCTCACACACATGGGCTTTTTGCAACAACTAGCAAGATGCCCATGCGTTGCACGGAACATCAAGATGCATTTGTATGAGTAGTTTATCTTGTGGGGGGAAAGGATGAACGAGGGAAGACCTTATTTGCAAATGTGGAGAGGGGTGTGGGTATCTTTTTGCAAAATTGCCATAGTTTCCTTCCTATCCGTCAGATATAGATCGGACGGCCTATATTGCAGGATGGCAGGCACACGATCATCACTGACAATGCTTTTTATAAGAGTAGGGATGAAAAATAGAGTTGGTGATGATGGTGGGCCTGCCATCCTGCAATGTAGGTCGTCCGATTTATATCTGACGGATAGGAAGGAAAATATGGCAATTTACCCGCACTCTTCACCACATTTGTAGATAAGGCCTTCCCTCGTTCATCCTTTTCACCCACAAGATCTTGGTGTTCCGTGCAACGCACGGGCATCTTGCTAGTAAGAGTAGAAATTAGACATATACCACTTCTCGAATCTTGAAACCAACAACATTCCTCCCTTATCTCATCAAAACCGCCAAAGGAATATATTTTGAGTGAAACATAACATATTTTTAGTGATATACGTATTTCAAAACTAGACTTTTTTTCTATCAAATCGGTGAATATGTATTAATATACTTTGATCATGTGGCAACGCATTGGCACATTGCTAGTAGTTATTATATTTTTTTTGACACCAGACAAACGGTGGAGTACATATACGAAGAGAAGAGGCGCACGCACGCAGTCGGCCTCTCGCTGTCTCGCACACATGAGTGTTACGTAAAGGCGACGTTAACAAATAAACCCTAAAACCCTAGGTGCACGATTGTTGCATTCGCGGGTACCGGGTACGTGGTGGAGCACCTTTGTAGGAATAGTCAGCTCGCGTGATAATTTGATCCATGGGAGTTGATGGTCGGAACCACAGGTGAACGACTTGGAGCGCGGTGGCTCGCCAGTTGCCACAGATCGAGTAGCCATGTTTAAAATATCGTTTTTTTAGCGGGGTTAAGAGTTCCGATTTTCAATGGCGCGTTATAAGTAGTAAGTAGTTTTTAGAACGATTGGTATGGAGCGAAAATGGAATTCATAGTACTACGTACCTCCTTGGCGTATGGTTGTATGGTTTTTTTTGGTGATGGAGGTTGTATGGGTTTATGTTGCGAGATGTTGAACCTGGTAGTTCTAGGTCAAATACTATGGTTTAGATTTAGATGCTGGTATTCAGTAATGAAAATCGGAAGGGGAAACCCTTCTTTGATTAAAAAAACTACTACCTCCATTCTGGTTTACTAGTCCCCATCGTACTTTGGGTCAAAGTTTGTCCACAAATTTTACTTGTAAAATGTGAATGGAAAACGAGATTTTGTTATACCCAAACAAAAAAGGACTGGAGGGAGTGATTGCTCTGACACAAACGTGACCTCTCATAGCGCAGGCATTGAACCGGTGCGCCGGCCAAGAGGGCCGCACTCGCTGCAGGCCTGGCTGAGCACGCCTCCTCGCCGCGTGCAACTAGCTTAAGACTGCCCCGCCTGCCTTCATTGAATCCGCGCGTGTGCCGGCAACACGTCCTTCCGCGAGCCGGCAGGCATTTTAGAACACAAAAAATGACTAAAATATAATTAATTTACGCATGGTCTTGACTTGTTGTGCTCGCACTGGTAGCAGGAACTAGTAGATGATTTTCTTTATTTATAACTCTCCTCACATTTTTTTGGCTTTGAAGTGAATCATGGTTGTGGACATTATGTATGAATGTGCAGATATCTGTGAACATGAGTTTGATGTGGAAGTTGAACTTGGAATGTCGGGCTTGCGCATGAACTATACCATGTCCAATGCTTCGTCTGTTATTGTTTGGAAAGTAATTGCTGTTATTACATGACCCGAAAAAACATTTTGTGCCACATCAGTAGATGCACGGACATCACAACAGGCATGCTGACTGGATAAACATTTGGACCTAGCTATTATGAAGGAAATTTTGTATTGACAACAGCTTTAGATAGCAGGAGACGCCTAGCCTGCTCTGCCTCTGCTAGCTTATTTCTGGCTTCTTCCATCTCTTCTTTGGCTTGGGTGAAGAGAGTATCTGATTGCTCTTTTCGCTTCTTCAGGAACTCAGCTACATTCTCAAGGGCTGCTGCACGCTTTCTTTCAACCTTTACTAATGCCACGAGGACACGAACAGCTGACGACTCCACTTGGCTTGTGTGTAATCCAGCATCATCTGGGAATTTGCACCTTGTGTCTAATCCAGCATCATTAGGGAACTGGCACCTTGTGTGTAATCCAGCCTCATTTTGGAAACATGATCTCGAGGTTGACCATACTTCCCTCCTCGCAGGAACTGCATCCTGACATGAAGTTACTTCTTTTTTAGATCAATACTCAGAGCAACCTAGATCCATTTAGTAGAAGCCAGATAAACAGAACTCGGAGAAGTGAATTCAAAAGGAAAATAAAAATAAAAACAGACTACAAGGTGAGAACACCCACTTCCTACATCAAGCTAAAAATGAAAGCATTAGGACGATTAAGACTCTTCTTATTACACATCGAAGAACACCACGCTTAAGAGAAACAAAAACTACAACATATACACATCGAAGAGCACGAGGCTACACGAAAGTAATTGAAAGGGTGTTACTTACCAAAGCTCGTTTTACAGGTTCAGTGCAGCTCCTCTTTAACTTGCCACGCTCCTTGAAGATGTCCCGAATATCTCGTGTTTGGTCTTCATTGCTCCTCTGCATGTTCGCACTCGTGGTTTTAAAATCTCAACATGGCAAGAAAAATATACTACTAGTAATACTCGCGCATCTTGTGGGCAACATTAAAGCACTCGTCTGCCATGTCAGAGCATCTCCAACAGAATCGCAACGCGCGGCGCTTTAAAAAAGCGTTTACAGTGCTGAGATCGAGAAGTAGATACTAGAGAGTAGAGGATAGTTCTCAGCATAGATAGATAAAAAAAAGATAATTCAACTACTCCTCATTGTCTGACTCCTCCTTGGTGATGTCCTCCTCCGACGTCTGACTGTAGGCGTGAAGATATCGATCATCGTCGGATTCCCAGGGCGATGCTGCTCCTAGCCTCATGTTGAATTGAGCGTCCGCTTTTCGCCTACGCTTGTCCTCGCGATAGGCGGCTCGCTCCGCCCTCCTCTTATCCCTCTCCGCCCTCCTTTGCACGTAGAACTCACGCTCTTTGATGATGTCCTGCGGAAAGTGTTGGCGCCACAGCGCCATGGCTTCCTCGTCCATCTCGGCGATGCCGACACGGTGCTCCCGCCTCCGCTTGTCGCGACGATCCTCGTCGGTGCTAAGCCGCGGCAGAGGCGCGAGCTCCTGCGCCCGCTCCCGCGTCGGCACGTTGGGGAAGTTCAATGTTCTATGAGGCCACCGGAGACGCCGCCGCGTCGTACGCGCGGGCGGCCTCGTCGGTGGTGTCGAAATTGCCGAGGCCGAGGCGCATCCCGCGGAACCGGATCTTGGCGGAGAAGCCGCCGGAGGGGCGCGCGCGGACGCCGCGGTATCCCCAAGTTTCCCGGCGACGCGGCGGCATGGTGGCGCGGCGGCGGCGAGGCGAAAAAGAGCGGGAAGAGAGCGGTGGCGAGGCACAGAGCAGGGAGAGAGAGATGGCAAGGCACAGAGCGGTGGGAGGGCGTTGGATTTTATAAAGCGCGCCGGACGCCGCGCGCCAAAACTAGCGCACGCCCGACCGCTTTTTCCCGCGCGCGCGCGATCCTTTCCCGATGTCTCTGCTATCTCTACTCTCTTCTCTACTGTTATATTTATTTTATATTTAATATTTAATATGTATCTCTACTTCCTTTACTGTCTACTTTTTTTCTCTATACTTTTTTTCTTGCAATATAGGCCGTCCGATTCATATCTGACAGATAGGAAGGAAACAAAAGGGAATTTTGCAAAAAGATACCCATACCCCTCTCCAGATTTGCAAATAAGGCCTTCCCTCGTTCATCCTCTTCTCCCACAAGATAAACTACTCATACAAATGCATCTTGATGTGTGCAACGCATGGGCATCTTGCTAGTTCTAAAAACCTTTCCATCATTTGCCACACTACTGGTTGCAGATGAAAAACCTACCCAAGCACAGCGCGATACAAGAGCGACGCACAATTACAAGCTGATATTCTGTTGGACAATGGAGGCTATAACCAATTACTTTTACGGGAACAATAGCACCCAGGAAATTTGAAGGGTAGGTATGAACAAAATTGGAACTGCACATGTACTGCTAAGTGATTCAATACACACATTACCAATCGAGGAGGAGAACGATGGTCGCGGCGGCCTCTGTGAGTCATGGTCGACAACGGGAGTCAGTTCATTGTCCACGACGGTGGTACTTCTGCGCTTGGCGTCGGCTTCCGGGAAGCAGATCCGAGACCGTGGAAGACGATGCTGGGGAAGAGGCTTCGTGTACGACGACGATGGTGGACCGGCTCGAGTGTGGCGTACGAGGTCGTTGATGAGGCAGATGCACTGCGGTGGACGAGTGCGCCGATGTAAAGGGGAAGAGCACGAAGGCTGCGGTGCCATGGAGAAGTCTATTTTGCGGTGGGGATAGAAAATGGGGAGTATTCAGGTGTACTACTCTGGGTGTCGGGGTGGGGTTGGCTGGGTAGGGTGAACCTGAAGTTACGAAAATAACCCCCTACCAAGCGTCATCCGTAGGCTTGTTCCGAAGGCTATGATGGTAACTTCCCACTGCTCGAATCAGGGTCGCGGGAGATTTTCCCGCCGACCTCAAAATTTTGTGACACTAGACTCCCCGTGTGGCATGTTGAGTGATTCGGCTAAGCAACTAGCGAGTAGTAGTAGTAAACTCTGCATATTAGGTTTGACCGAAGTCAAACTTCCTAAAGTTTGACCAAGTTTATAGAAAAATATAAACATTTACCATAACAAATATGTATGATGTGAAAGTACATTCAATAATGAATCTAATGGTATTTATTTGTTATTGTATATGTTAATATTTTTTGTTATAAGCTTTCTGAGAGTTTACAAAACTTGACTTTGACCAATGCTAATACGCGAACTTAAATAAAAACGGAGGGAGTACACATTTGTTTTCTTAGTTTGTAGTGAACTAATCATTTGTGGAAATTGTGAAATAAATATATTAGGCTATTGACTTCGAATGTAATGGTCTATACAATTCAATAGTTACAATCATTGTCGAATCCCAAGATGTATACAAGGTCTATAGTACTTCACAACATGCTCAAACTCACATAATCCCAGTCAAATGAGAATCTAATGCATTTCATAGTTATTACTTTGTAGGATGCAACAAAAACAACCATAACTCTACATCAGCCATTATAGAAGCAACATTTTGAAATATCCCAATGTGTGAATGAAACGTGCAGAGAGAGCTTTTCAAGATGGAGCAGATAGGGCGGGAAAGATTGTATGTATGTGGACGAGAGAGTAGGAGACAAACCTAACGAGACAGAGAGAGAGAGATAGAGAGAGAAAGAGCGAGGAAGAAGTTAGGTCTGTGAGAAAGATGGATACATGTAATATACATGAGATGCGTGTGCATCTGGATTCTTTATACGTGGAAGGAGAAGAGACAGCATGTTTGATGAGAGAGCTGGAAAAACATGGACGAGAGGGGAAGGATCTCGTGGGTTGAGGGATTGACAATTTTGTGCGGGGGAGAGAGGGATTGGTAATTTTGTGCAAGAGAGAGAGAGAGGGTGGGGGGAGGAGTCAGTCAGCCGTCGTCACATCACCCTGCTTCCAAATGACCCCGCATTCTCTAGCGCGGTGTGGTCGCCGTCTTCGATCTGCTCGATGCCCTCTTTGAAGATTGAGGTGTTGTGCATGTTGGGGTGCAAAGAAGCACAAGCGAGAGTGGTCGCCGTATAACCTTGGGTGGGGATGAATTGTGTGCTCGGGGGAGTGTGTGTGTGTGTGTTGTGCTGCGTGTGTCTCTCTCTGTGTGTGTGTGTGTGTGTGTCAGATATTGAGAGAAAACAAACCTAAGGAGAGAAATGGGTAATTCACGAAGAGATTGTGCAGGCCTTGAGGTGGGCAGGGGCCGGGTGAGGGTGTCAAAATGTGTGCGTTGATGCATGTGTTGCATGCGACCGTGCGAGGGACGGACGAATCGAGAGAGATGGTTGTTGTGTTACGGATGCTCCTCTCTCTGTCTCTCTCTCTCTCTCTCACACACACACACACACAAACACACACACACACACAAGTAAACTAGAAGACCGTTCTCTCATGTATACACAACGTATCGGCATCTGTCTATGTCTCACTCATGCATGATCATTTGCACATTCACACCTCTCTATGTCTGTATCACACGCACACCGTCTCCACATTGCCCTTCCGCCACAACACACATATGGACACATACACACGTTCTCTCTCAGTCACACACACAAAATTAGTATTAAAAAACTAGGGCGCACCTAAAACGTCCAAATCCAAATAAACACGAACTGGAGCTAAATTCAAATATATGGAAATATTGCAGCGTCAAGAACTTTCACAGGAAAAAAAAGTTGAGTAATATTCGAGGATTGTTTTCACACACACAAAAAGGTTCGGTGGATGTCCTTCGAGCGCGACACGGTGACGCACCGTTCGATCGACCGCGCGGCCGCGGTTCACGCGCTTGCACAGGATTCCGTATCGTGGCTGTGGTACTAACTAATAAAAGCGCTGCCTAAGTCTAATGTTTACGTGTACTAGTACGGTTTTCTTTTAAGTTTGACCAACCTTATATATAAAACTAAAGTAAGCTCCCACACGCGCACTCATCAATATGCCGCCGCCGCCGTTGCGCATGCCGGCGCCCGCCTGCTCTTGCCAATAATTTCTCGCCCATCACCGCCGTGTCGCCGCCATCCCTGTGCCATGAAGCCGAAGGCTCGCCCGCTCACGTCGTCTGCAGTCCCTCCTCGCGATGCTGCCGCGCTGCCAAGCATGCGAGCAGCTGGTGGAGCCGCGTCTATGCACGCAGCGTATGAAGAGGAGGACGAGCGCGTGCTCCAGCACGCCGGCGAGGAGGAACTAGCGTGTCATTGTCGTCTCCGCCCGCGCGGAGGAGGCACGCATGGTGGCTGTCGCGGCGGAAGCCGGTCGCGCGCGCGTCGAGCCCGCAAACCGGGTGCGGACGCGGAATCTACCTTCGAGACCTTGAATGCCACGTGGATCCTGCAATCTGAAGGAGCAATTTGGGTCAGTCGACTCATGTGAGTCGTTTGATGCAACATGGACGGCTAGAAGGGCTTCTTCCACCTCTTCTGCCGTCTTCTTCCTTCGCTCCGTCGAACTTCTTTCACAAATCAACTGACCCAAATTATACTACTAGTACGAACATATTAAGTACAGTAGGAACACGAAGATACGGGCAGTAGTACCAACTGCAAGAAGAACAGTAGTAAGACATAGTACTAGTACTACTGTACGTACTAAAGAGTTCAAATAACGAGAAAGAACATAAACATAGTTCTGCTGGGGCCTCAGCACAACACACCCTTGAAAATAAACTAAGCAACTAGTCCGCTTGACACTGCAGTAGAACCAGCATGAGCGACGGCACTGCCACCTACTCGGAGTCCGAGTCCACGTCCTCGACTTCGTCCTCTTCCCTCTTCCTCTTCCTCTTCGCCGATGCTTCTTTGCTTGAACCGGACACTGGGCTCTGCTTCTTCATCCAACCCTTGTAGATATTTAAACAAAGGTAGGCATCCATTGCTGCGTACAGGATGTGATCTTCATCTAATGTCTTTGACTCCCATGCATGATGAAACTCGTGATGAGGTTTCTTCAGTTTAGCGTACGAAGGATCAATCATGGCTGCTGCCAGGGTCAGCATTGAAGGTTGAGAGGAGGACACCAGGCTTGCCTTCTGGAGATCGAAGGGCTGGCCTACAACGAGACCTATCCGACGCAGGACATCCCTGTCGTTCTTAAAGCCTACAGTAACGAATTTCACTCTTTTGTCCTTGAGGAAGTTCTTAAAGTCCTGGCACTCAACGTCGGCATGGCATATGTGGTAGACCAAGCAAACGTTATGTACGCAAACCTGGATCACGGCGGGCTTCTTCCTCTCTTCCTCCTTTAGATCCTTCTCTCGTCCCAGGACTGTGGTGTACTCAACATCTAGCCCAGCGACCCACTCATCCGTTGAACTATTGAACATGCGTAGGAAGCGAGCAAGCCATGCTTTCACCATCTCGGATCCACGTGTGTAGATGACGATGAACTGATCGCCGGTGATGGCTCTAACCTGGTACTCAGCGGCGACCATGGAGATTTGGGAGGCCATGGATTTTGGAGGAGGGTTAGGAGAAGTTGAACTGTTGTACCCCGCAAAAAAAACTGGGAGCGAACTAATGTGAAAGGACGGGACGACTGGGAGTGAACTGTTGTAAGGTAGAAGACGGGGACGAGTAGGGCGTGCGAACGGCGTGGGGTTGCTGGCTTGCCCGGTGGATAAACGGCCGCAAGCCCCCAAAGAGTTCTCGAGAACTATGCGGGGCCCACTAGATGTCATGTCTACTAGACCCATATCGTAGGCCTGACGGTATAGCTTCTGCCTATTTGCACACCATGCCGGTGCGTGGATGTAACTTCACTTAATTCCGTCAAACGTCGCGCCTCCCACGACCTTCGCCTCCCTCGCGCGGTCGCGCCCTTTGAGACTTCGACCGGCTATAAATGAGCAATTTTTTTGCCTTTTTTTAGACAAGCAATTTTTTTTGCCTACTCCGCATGCATGATACTCCCTCTGGTCCTTTTTACTCCTGTCAACCGTTTGCAAAGTGTTTGACCAAATGTATACTTTTTTTTGAACACCACCTTATATTAATTAACCAGCCACACCAGTACACTCATTCGATACAATATTCACCACACAGGGCGGTACATTATTTACAAGAATACCATCTAATCTATTGTCAAAGCTATACTTAGCGATTAAGTGTGCCACCTTATTGGCCGAACGGCTAATCTTTGACAATTGAAGATTGTTGATCAACTTTGAGATGCTCAACGCTTTCATCTTCAGGTCACGCATAGCAGACCTGTCATAGTCCCCCGATGCAAGAGACGCTACCACAAAAGCGCAATCAGTCTCTAAAATTACAAGATTATGAAGAGAAATATCTATGTAGAGACCGGCAATGCAAGCCCTAAGCTCCACTTCCTCCACGCTATACCTAGCCAGGCATGCAAGATGACTTATTATGCACCGTTCCCCATACCTGCAGGAAGCCCGTTCGTCTCCAAATCTTTTCCTCTCCATGTGTGGAAACAATATGCCTGCCAAACTCTCCTTCTCCCTCCGGCAGTCCCATCACTCCACCCAGTGTGAAAAAATCTGCATGCATGACTCTCCTCCCCCCACGCTCGTCCAATCCGTTGTGACCAGCAATATTTCAACCCCTTCGCTCCCCGTAATTTACTCCAACAATTATGCCCACGTAGCTGTTACTTAACTGCAGGTGCATTGGGTCACTGACATATGGGCCCAACAGGGGTCTGGCCCACATGTCAGTGACGCAACTGGACCTGCAGTTAAGTCAGTGCAGCTCAATCCATATCTTACGTAGGTGTGCCATTACTCGCTATAAATACTGCGCCTCCCACGACATCGCTATCTCCTCCCCCTCACGTTCACGTTCATCGCTATCTCCTCCCCCTCCCTCTCACGTCGACCACCATGGCATCGCCCCTCCCAAGCCCTAGGAGCCCCTCGCTGCACCGCGCGGACGGTCACGCGTCGCCGTTCCGTTCCTCACCGCCACTAGTCGAGGAGGACGCGTCGGTGTTCCGCTCCTCGCCGCTACGCGATGTGTCACCGTGCCGTTCCTCGCCGCCACTAGTCGAGGAGGACACGTCGGTGTTCCGCTCCTCGCCGCGACGCGACGCGTTGCCGTTCCGTTCCTCGCCGCCACTAGTCGAGGAGGACGCGTCGGCGTTCTGCTCCTCGCCGCGACGCGTCGAGGTGGACGCGTCGGCGTTTCCAATCTCGCCAGCACGCGCGCCGGAGGATGCGTCGGCTCCCTGCTACGAGGAGAACGCCGCGCCGCCCGCCGAGCCCCCAGCCTTGAGGAGCTTTGGAAAGAAATGGATGTCACCTTGTGGGAGGCTTTGCCTCCAGCAGAGCGCGCCAAAATAGAGGCAGAGAAGAAGGCCGAGGAAGAGAAGCACACCGCGGAACAAGCTACCTGGGAGGCCCATGTCGCGTCCGAGAGAGTCAGGCAATTAGCTCTTTGGCAGAAGGCTCGTGCGAGGGTTGTGAGGGTGGCGGAGGATGCCCGTGCCGACGCCCTGAGTGCAGTCGGGCCCAAGCGCCTCATCTACGCTTGGCGGTACGTGGACCGGGTGCACGCTTCCAGCGAGGAGGAGTACCTGTTGGCGCCGGATCACCACACCGGTGAGATCGCGCTCGCCCGCCGGCAAGCCGCCAATCAGCACCTCGCAAGTTGCGAGGCTGAGGAAGAGGCGTTGTGTCGGCGCGCTGGGAAATGGCCACGCACCAGGGCACTCGTGGCGCGCCGCAAGCGCTCCTACGAGCGCCGTGGCTTTTAGGAGGAGTATAATTTTTTCTAAGGCGATCTCATTAGTTTTGGGACGCAAATGATAAATCCCGAACGTTCAGGAATTTTTAGCGTCCTTAATTAAGTATGTAAAAGGGAAAGTTTGGAAACCTTGTGTATTCGTACGCATTTTGCAAGTACGTGCATATGGCACAAACTTTACTATATACTATCGTACTACACGTCTCTCTCGATATATGCTTGCAGACTGTGCTACTCCCTCCGTCCAGGTCAATAAGTCATCTTTGGTTGTGCACCGTGACCAAGAAGGAGGGAAGACTTATACACCTAGACGGAGGGAGTAGTACTATTACTTATGTACGTGCAAATGCACGTTTTAACATTACGATGCGGTTTTTGTAAAAATAGAAAAACAGCACTAGTCAAGCTTGTGAAACGATTCAATGCAAAACAAATGCAAAAATGCTCGTTTGATTGTTTACTTTTAGCTTCCTTCTCTGTGGTTATTTCTCTGTCGTACTTTGTACGGAGTATCTCACTGGTTGGAAAGGTATGCAAATTCCCAAACCGCTTCCTACACCCTGTATCGAATTTTTTGCCTAACAAGTTGTGTCGTGCAATTGGAATTCCAACTTGAGTACTACTACTAGTAGGAGTACCAGGGGCCAGTTCTTTTAGGCTTCTAGATTAGTAATCCCATAACTACTACCTCCGTCCTGGTTTCTTGGTCCCCATTGTAATCTGTGTCAAATTTTGATCATAAATTTAACTAATGAAATGTTAGTGCATGTCACATGCACTAATATTTTATCAGTTAAATCTTTGGTCAAAATTTAGCACAAATTAAAATGGTGAGGAATAAACCAGGACGGAGGTACTACTAGTAGTAGTTTAGAAGCCAAAATAAATGAGTGAGGCGCCTTAATGTTACTCTCCACTGTGACTAGTCTTATGGGAAAAGCTGGGGAAGCCGCCAAAAGAACTGGCCCTGGGAGTAGTAGCTAGGGATACTAGGAGTAGTACCTAGGGATCGAGTGTGCGAGATGAACCGGAGAAAGTAAATGCAGAGAGATGAAATGCAAAAAAGACGGAGGGATGTGATGGTTGCTTGTCCGTTTATTTTACCAAGCCACTTATTACTGGGAGTGGTTGGGTTTTGTGATATGACGGCTTTACTACCGCACCACGAGCGGGGCGAGGCTTCCGTGCAGCGCCGCCCTCTACACTAGTACTACATCGGTCGTGGTTTATCCCCCATTGAATTTGACTGAAGATTTAACTGACAAAATGTTAGTGCATGTCAACAAAAACAATATCGTTTGATTCGTATTTGAACATAGTTTTCAATGATATAATTTTAGGTGACATGCATCATCATTTATCGTACTATATATAATGTTAGTTCAATTTTTGGTCGTACTAATCTATAGTAAGGTGCCTGTGCGTTGCACGGAAGAGTGAAATGCATTGATCGGGGAGTTGTTTATTTTGACAAAGGATGTGGGGGTCATCTCATGTGTAACGGGTATCGATAGGTTTGTTCGGATATTATTTCATCTCTAGAGCTCACAAACATCCGGGTGAAATAGATAAAAAAGTATCTTTTGCAAACAAAAGCGTTCAACTGTTCAACCTGCATCCAAAACTTGTGAAGAAATAACTCTTATTGTGCTTTGCAATAAATGATCTTCAAGAATTAGTTTTTGAGTATCCATTGTTATACATGTTGGCTACAGATGACATGGCACTTTCTTATAGTCAACAGTTGGCTATACTATTTAAGTATTAACCATGCCCTTATACACCTAGACGGAGGGATTAGATCAGGATGACTTGGAAGGGGGCAGAGGATATGTAAGAAATGGTTCATCATAAGTCTTTCACCAGTACTGTAGTAAAAATTCATACATGGAAGATTCTAGACTAAACCATAAATGGATACACTTTTATTCATGCGCGATACTCCAATAGAGCAAGATCATGCATGGAAGTCTCCACATGCTTAGACAGCGGATTACATTGAGCGAAGACTAATGATCAACATTTAACTTGATAATGCAGATGTCCAGGTGAACCTCCTTGGAGCCCCCGTGCACATTGTTGGGGGTCAAATAATACCATGCGTCTTCCATGTCCACATCGGCGGGAAGGTCCCAGCTCGGCAGAGTCCAAGTCAGCTTGACGTAGCCAGTGTCGCCGCCCACGTACCTCCGAGGGGTAGTAATAGTGAGCACGCACCCGTACATCGGCCTCGTGTCAGTGTCAGCGTCAGCGCCCCTGACGCACACTACAGAGACGGGGCGGCGGCCTGCGCGGGCCTCGCCGGTGCCCACGATCAAGAGGAAGACGCTGCCGTCCTCCTCCAAGACTAGCAGGCGGCGGTGATCCTCCAGCGACTCCAGCACGGTGAATGGGTAGCATGTCTCGTACTTGATGTTCTTCGCCAAGGGCCAGCAGTGACCGCTGCACGCATCCGTGAGGTGATGCACCATGTCCGCCGGCGAGCCACAAAACGGCATCGGGCACTCATAGCAGTGGACGAAGGGCTCCTTGGAGGCATCGACCAGGCCGTCCATGAAACGGGAGTGGCTGTAGGGGACGTTGCGCCAGTTGAATATATGAGCAAGTTACTACGATATTTAATCCGAATAAGCACAAAATAAATCATGATGGCTATAACAGAGATTAAACTAATCATGCAGACTAGCATAGTAGATGAACAGATCGAATCTAGGACACAGACTAGAAACATGAATTCTACCACGATTTCGAACAGGAAGGACAGAAACACATACGGTGCAACGGGAGCAGCACCATTGGCGTTGAGGTTGTCGCCCATGTCGTTGAGGAAGAGGTTGCCGAGGTCGGGGAAGAAGTCGTCGTCGGTGAAGTCATCGCTGCTAGCAGTCGCGAGAGTGCGCTCCCCAAATTTCAACAGCGCCCGCCGAATGGAGCGCAGGAGGGAGTGGATGTAGGGGACGTTGCGGCCGCCGAATGGAGCGCAGGAGTAGCCCACGAAGCAGTAGATGGTGCTCCTCCCTAGTCTCTATTCTTATCTCTATCTCTACTACTCTTCTTTGTTTTTTATAATATACTAGTTGTAGTTGTCAAATCGAATAGTACTGCGCCGTCCACTGCACGCCCGGCTGAACACGCCTCCTCGCCTCCATCAAACCCCTCCGTTAAACCCGCATGCAAACCGAGAAACCTACTCTGGCCCGCGGGAGGAAATTTGTCGGTTGCAGTTGGAGAATAATAGAGTCATGTCCAATCCATTTGAGTTAATTGCGTGTATGATTCTCCCTCTATAAAAAGTTAATTGCATCCTTAATCTTGTATTCTAAGTACTCTGTGGGTTCCACTGTCAGTACAGTGTACATGACTTGCAGGCTGGCTACAGATTCGTACAGAAAGTTAAAAAGAAACAAATCCATCCTTAATCCTGTATTCTAAGTACTCTGTGGGTTCCACTGCCAGTACAGTAGCAAAAGAAGTAGTATATATTAAAAAATATAAAAAGCTAAAGTTTAGGACAAAATTCGAACTCAGGTCATCGGGCTGCGAGCATCCGGCCCGGACCAGTACACTAGGTGTTGGTTGCGGAGAATGCAAGAGATAAACCTTTATAACTATGAGCCCGTCCGTTGCAACAGATCCAAAGTAGAATAATACATATTCACAAATTTGAAAGAAAACAGTTTACTTTTGATATACATATCACTAAAAAAATCTTATGTTTCACTCCAAATATATTCTTTGGGCTGTTTTGATGAAGTAAGGGAGGAATGTGGTTGGTTTCAAGATACTAAGGGGTTTTGTGTAAACTGGAGCAGAGAAGTGGGAATTGTTGCAAAAGTCCACAACTTACATCACAGCCGTTAGATGCAGATCTAATGGTCAGAAATGGCGGATGGCAGACACACCATCATCACCAACTGAGTCTTTTATAGGAGTAGGAGTAGAGAAAAAACCGAGTTGGTGATGATGGTGCGCCTGCCATCTTATAATATAGATTGTCCGATCTATATCTGACGGATAGAAAGCAAACTATGACAAATTTACAAAAGATACCCGCTCCTCTCTCCACATTTATAGATAAGGCCTTGCCTCGTTCATCCTTATCTCCCACAACCTCATTGCTGAGCAATTACAAAAGGAAGTCTCTGGAACAATCTGGCATGGTGGCCGCTGCCGGCGCCGTCCATCCCCATGCCTCCGCCCAGTCCGACCACCAGTCACCACCACGCCCCACTCCTCCTCACCTCTATCATCTTTCTCGACATATCATTTTTTCGATGAAATGGTCGACATACTATTTTCCGATAAAATTCTCAAGATATCATTAGTTTTTACACATGGGATTACTCCTGCCCACGATCAAGAGGAAGACGCTGCCGTCCTCCTCCGAGACTAGCAGGCGGCGGTGATCCTCCAGCGACTCCGGCATGGTGAACGGGTAGCACGTCTCGTACTTGATGTTCTCCACCAAGGGCCAGCAGTGACCGCTGCACGCATCCGTGAGGTGATGCACCATGTCCGCCGACGAGCCACAAAACGGCATCGGGCACTCATAGCAGTGGACGAAGGGCTCCTTGGAGGCATCGACCAGGCCGTCCATGAAACGGGAGTGGTTGTAGGGGACGTTGCGCCAGTTGAATATATGAGCAAGTTACTACGAGATTTAATCCGAATAAGCACAAAATAAATCATGACGGCTATAACAGAGATGAAACTAATCATGTGGACTAGCATAGTAGTAGGATACAGAGTAGAAACATGAATTCTACCATGATTTCGAACGGGAAGGACAGAAACACATACGGTGCAACGGGAGCAGCACCGTTGGCGTTGAGGTTGTCGCCCATGTCCAAACACCACGTAGACACGGTCTTTGAGCACGGTTTGTAGTCGTTCCATGCTCGGGCATTGAAGTTTGTAACTATTTTAGATTAGAATATACTACTCCTCCGGTGCTAGTAGTAGAGCAGAGTCCTACTCTACTCAAGCAAGTTAGGGCATAGCACTGTAGGGAGTACCAGTACTGTGATCACTCAAGCAAGTTGTCTGGCATCGACATGACCCTACACTGCTGGCATCATACATCCTCCATGGTTCTCTGATGCCATTGAACACAAGGGCTTCATTTACGCTGTCGACTCCTTCTATGGCTGGACATATTGCTGGCCTACTCCAATCATCGCTACAAACGGCTGTTACAACAGTATGTTACTTTCCTATGATATCATGATGGCTTGCTTATATTACTGTCAACATTTGCTGAAAAAATATTCATGCTCATAACATGTTGTTCTTAAGATTGACTAAATCAAGAGCCCTTTTTTATTTGACTCCAACTTGAAATGATGTTGTAGGCCGCCTGGTGTCCCTACCCTTCCTAATCCCAGAACCTTTCAAAGAAAAGCGGCATGGCAGTTGCAGGTGGTTCCTGGCTCGATCAGACAACGACGAAAGATTGATTATCGTTCGCACGTACCGGACGTGTTGTTTCGCGGAATACAATCACAGTCACTGCAAGGTCTTTGAGCAGGATCCCAGCTTCTCTGGGCCTTCAGGATTTTTTGACTGGAGGCTGGTAAGTAGCCTTGGTACACGCTCTCTGTTTGTCGGACTGAATTATCCGATTAACCAGGAGATAACCGACGGCAAGGATCATGATGGCAGCGCGGTTTCGTTCATCAGGCAAAACTGTGTGTACACAGCGTACCATGCGTCTCTGCATGCACCATACCCTGATATGTGCCGCCACGCTCTGCAGCCCAAAGTAGGAGAGAGGGTCGCAAGTATCAAACTTCGACCTGCAAGCTGGAGTTTCCCCCGTCAGGCACCCATCTGGTTCAAGCCGTCAGCCAATCTCCACAGCTTAATAAATAATAACGTCTAACTGAGCCAGTTAGTTAGATGCGTACACTTGGTGTAGTAGGATCTTTATTTAGTTTGATGCATACACTTGTTCTTTTTTGGTAGCCCTTTTGTAATGATGGCTGATGTTTGGTTTGGAAGAGAGAGTTGCGTCTTCACTCTTCTGGCCTGCTTACTGCTTCTGTTGCACCCCCAGCCCTGGTTGATGCTGCTGCTGTTTTCAATGTACAATCAGTAGTATATTTCGTCTGTTGGTTGAATAAATGTGTTGTTAGAACGACAAACACAATGTTTTGGAAGTCGTTGCACGGTTCGATCCTTTAGTGCCCCGTACCGTACGTAGTGCATACTATTTTTCGTACGGAACACATTTTCCACTTGTTGATAACATGCAGCCCACTGATGAAGGCCCAATAGAGAAGCCCATAATTAACTGGAAGGGAGGCTCTCACATGAATCCGGCCCAGCTACATGCTCATGGTCCCCTAAACATAAATAAGTAAATAAATAAAGCTAAATGCTCATGCACCAGTTCTTTGGGAAAATAGGTAGCCCAGTATTTCTTTTTGAAGAATACCCAAGCTAGGCCTATTTGTTTTCTCTGAATTACTAGGCCGCAAATCTTTCAAGACGAGGAGGGATGCATTCCGGCCTGGCTTAAAAGTATGGTCAATGTCTGTTAAAAGTAATATCAAAAGGGGTTGAAAATTCCAAAAAATTTATAGCAAATGGGATATAAGTTTCTTTTTTTGTTTTTGTTCTTCACTGATATCTTATACGTATTTCATTGGATTTAACATGACATAGTACTAATTTATTTTTAAATTTGTTTTAGGATGGCTATTAATTTTTGGATTAAGAATATTTCGTTCCCCAGCAAAAATTTGCGAATTTTCAAAATTTCCCACATATTTAGTTAATTTATTGACCCTGGTACTAACCAGAAAATGGCCAGCAATTCTAAAAATGGAAAACGGGCTGCAATAAATTCCATATGAATTAGAAAATGAGTAAAAATTATAAAAATAATAGCAAATGGGTTGTACACGCCACAGATTTCGAGGCTGACTTGTTTACGCAAGGCTTTGTCAGTGAACACACGATTCTAGTAGCAGTGACTGTTGGATGTCCATCCAACGGCCGACGTGCTTCTTCAATCTCTGATCTTCCTGCTCCAGCCGCCTAAACTAGCGCCGGCGGGACTGCCTGCTCCCTCCTCTTGTGGCCCGCTGTGATGCCGCGCAGGCTTCCCCGGCCCACCCTACTCCCTCCGCTGGCCTGGCCGCACGCAATCAACTGCCTCCTTATTTCACGAAAAAAATGATTCCTCCCACTGACATCTGGGGCGCACCGGTTGGGAGGCTGACCTATGGGCCTACTAAGTTGACGGGTACGCAGGGCTTGTCAACTTAGTCAACAAACGATTCTAGCAGCAGTAACCGTTGGATTTGAATCGAACGGTTCTACTGCTTCTTCAATCGCTGCTCTTCTTGCACCAGCCGCCCAAACCAGCGCCGGGGAGACCGCCTGCTCCTGCCTCCAGTGGTCGGCTGTGCTGCCGTTGAGGCCTCATCGCACCCTACTACTCCCACCGCTAGCCAGGCCCTGCGGCGATGGCATCCTCACACCGCAGCTGAACTAGTGAACCCTCGTACTCCTCTCCGCGTGGGCATCCACTGCCGCATCTTCCCCGGCTCCGCATCGTCCCCTTCCTAGGCCTCGCCGTCGTCCACCGCCTTGGTGCTCTCGGCGCGGTGTGGTCAACGTGGTCAACGACATTCCATCGGAAGAGTATTGTACGTGGAGAGGCTGACAGCTGGGTCCACGGCCATAGCCCAGTTTTTTTGTGATTTGCCAAGTAAGTCGCTTTGTCAGGCCTGTTGGGCTGCAAATCTTTCAAGACGAGGAGAGCTTTCATTCGGCTGGCCGAGAAAATGGCCCATCAGTAATGAGAAATGGGCTGTACATTTTTAAAACACATCAAACCGGCAATTAGTTTCAAATATCTTTTTTTTCATTTCAAGATTTTAAATTACATTAATTTTCATGCGTGGAGAATTTGTTGGATTTTATATTGATATACATTTATTTTTAAAATCAGTTTGAATGTGAGTCGAAATTTCGGGATTAAAAACAGTTCGGACCGCACCGAAATATGCAAAATTTCGTATAATTTTTTAACCGTGGCCACAATATGGGTTGTAATGCTAACAAAAAGAATATGGGCTCCAAAAAAAACCTTAATAATTAGCAAATGGGCTGTAAATTATTAGAAATAATGGCAGATGGGTTGTATGATGTTTTCCACAGATTTGAGGCTTTCCTAAAAAAAGGTTGACGCACAAGCACTGACTGTTGAATGTCCATCCAATGGCCTTCGTGCTTCTTCAATCTCTGCTCTTCCTGCTCCAGCTGCTCAAACAAGCGCCCGCGGAACTGCCTGCTCCCGCCTCCCTGCGGCCGGCTCTGCTACCGCGCAGGCCTCACCGCCCCACCGTACTCCCATCGCTGGCCTAGCCATCCCTCTACTCACCCACACCTGCTGTTATTCTCCGGCGACGGCAGACGAACCAGTAAACCCTCGTACAGTCGTACTCCCATCCGTGTGGGAAACAAATGCCGAGTCTTCCCTGCCTCCGTGTCGTTCCCTTCCTAGGCCTCGCCGTCGTCCACCGCCCTTGTGCTCTCGGCGCGGCCTGGTCAACGTGGTCAACGACCGACATGCATCTGAAGTGGACTGTACGTCGAGAGGCCGACAGCTGGGTCCACGGACGCACGCAAGGAAATGCCTCCTTATTACGCGCAAAATAATGATTCCTCCACCTGACATCAGGGACCCATCGAAAGGGCCTCTGTATTTCGCGAAAAAAACGTTACCGCCGCTGACAGCTCGGACCCACCAGCTATATCTTTGTTGGAAATATGACCTAGAGGCAATAATAAATGGTTATTATTATATTTCTTTGTTCATGGTAATTGTCTATTGTTCATGCTATAATTGTGTTATCCGGAAATCGTAATACATGTGTGAATGCATAGACCACAACGTGTCCCTAGTAAGCCTCTAGTTGACTAGCTCGTTGATCAACAGATAGTCATGGTTTCCTGACTATGGACATTGGATGTCATTGATAACGGGATCACATCATTAGGAGAATGATGTGATGGACAAGACCCAATCCTAAGCATAGCATAAAAGATCGTGTAGTTTTGTTTGCTAGAGCTTTTCCAATGTCAAGTATCTTTTCCTTAGACCATGAGATCGTGCAACTCCCGGATACCATAGGAGTGCTTTGGGTGCACCAAACGTCACAACGTAACTGGGTGACTATAAAGGTACACTACGGGTATCTCTGAAAGTGTCTGTTGGGTTGGCACAGATCAAGACTGGGATTTGTCACTCCGTATGACGGAGAGGTATCTCTGGGCCCACTCGGTGATGCATCATCATAATGAGCTCAATGTGACTAAGGCGTTAGTCACGGGATCATGCATTGTGGTACGAGTAAAGAGACTTGCCGGTAACGAGATTGAACAAGGTATGGGGATACCGACGATCGAATCTCGGGCAAGTAACATACCGATTGACAAAGGGAATTGTATACGGGATTGATTGAATCCTCGACATCGTGGTTCATCCGATGAGATCATCGTGGAACATGTGGGGGCCAACATGGGTATCCAGATCCCGCTGTTGGTTATTGACCGGAGAGGCGTCTCGGTCATGTCTGCATGTCTCCCGAACCCGTAGGGTCTACACACTTAAGGTTCAGTGACGCTAGGGTTGTAGAGATATGAGTATGCGGAAACCCGAAAGTTGTTCGGAGTCCCGGATGAGATCCCGGACGTCACGAGGAGTTCCGGAATGGTCCGGAGGTGAAGAATTATATATACGAAGTCCAGTTTCGGCCACCGGGAAAGTTTCGGGGGTTATCGGTATTGTACCGGGACCACCGGAAGGGTCCCGGGGGTCCACCGGGTGGGGCCACCTATCCCGGAGGGCCCCATGGGCTGAAGTGGGAAGGGAACCAGCCCATAGTGGGCTGGGGCGCCCCCCATGGGCCTCCCCCCTGCGCCTAGGGTTGGAAACCCTAGGGTGGGGGGGCGCCCCACTTGACTTGGGGGGTAAGTTACCCCCCCTGGCCGCCTCCCCCCCCCTCCAGATGGGTTCTGGTCGGCGCCCCCCCTCCCAGGGGGCCTATATAAAGGGGGGGAGGGAGGGCAGTAGAACAACAGCCTTGGGCGCCTCCCTCCTCCCCTGCTACACCTCTCCCTCTCGCAGAAGCTCGGCGAAGCCCTGCCGAGACCCGCTACATCCACCACCACGCCGTCGTGCTGCTGGATCTCCATCAACCTCTCCTTCCCCTTGCTGGATCAAGAAGGAGGAGACGTCGCTGCACCGTACGTGTGTTGAACGCGGAGGTGCCGTCCGTTCGGCACTCGGTCATCGGTGATTTGAATCACGGCGAGTACGACTCCGTCAACCTCGTTCATTGGAACGCTTCCGCTCGCGATCTACAAGGGTATGTAGATGCACTCCTTTCCCCTCGTTGCTAGTATACTCCATAGATGGATCTTGGTGAGCGTAGGAAAATTTTAAAATTCTGCTACGATCCCCAACAGTGGCATCATGAGCCAGGCCTATGCGTAGTTACTATGCACGAGTAGAACACAAAGCAGTTGTGGGCGTTGATGTTGCCAATTCTTCTTGCCGCTACTAGTCTTGTCTTGTTTCGGCGGTATTGTGGGATGAAGCGGCCCGGACCGACCTTACACGTACGCTTACGTGAGACAGGTTCCACCGACTGACATGCACTAGTTGCATAAGGTGGCTAGCGGGTGTCTGTCTCTCCTACTTTAGTCAGAACGGACTCGATGAAAAGGGTCCTTATGAAGGGTAAATAGAAATTGGCAAATCACGTTGTGGTTTTACGTAGGTAAGAAACGTTCTTGCTAGAAACCTATACAAGCCACGTAAAAACTTGCAACAACAATTAGAGGACGTCTAACTTGTTTTTGCAGCAAGTGCTATGTGATGTGATATGGCCAGAAGATGTGATGAATGATATATGTGATGTATGAGATTGATCATATTCTTGTAATAGGAATCACGACTTGCATGTCGATGAGTATGACAACCGGCAGGAGCCATAGGAGTTGTCTTTATTTTTTGTATGACCTGCGTGTCATTGAATAACGCCATGTAAATTACTTTACTTTGTTGCTAAACGCGTTAGCCATAGAAGTAGAAGTAATCGTTGGCGTGACGACTTCATGAAGACACAATGATGGAGATCATGGTGTCATGCCGGTGACGAAGATGATCATGGTGCCCCGAAGATGGAGATCAAAGGAGCATAATGATATTGGCCATATCATGTCACTATTTGATTGCATGAGATGTTTATCATGTTTTTGCATCTTATTTGCTTAGAACGACGGTAGTAAGTAAGATGATCCCTTATGATAATTTCAAGAAAGTGTTCCCCCTAACTGTGCACCGTTGCGAAGGTTCGTTATTTCGAAGCACCACGTGATGATCGGGTGTGATAGATTCTAACGTTCGCATACAACGGGTGTTGACGAGCCTAGCATGTACAGACATGGCCTCGGAACACACGCAATACACTTAGGTTGACTTGACGAGTCTAGCATGTACAGACATGGCCTCGGAACACGGAGGACCGAAAGGTCGAGCATGAGTCGTATAGAAGATACGATCAACATGGAGATGTTCACCGATCTTGACTAGTCCGTCTCACGTGATGATCGGACACGGCCTAGTTAACTCGGATCATGTTTCACTTAGATGACTAGAGGGATGTCTATCTGAGTGGGAGTTCATTGAGTAATTTGATTAGATGAACTTAATTATCATGAACTTAGTCTAAAATCTTTACACTATGTCTTGTAGATCAAATGGCCCACGTTGTCCTCAATTTCAACGCGTTCCTAGAGAAAACCAAGCTGAAAGATGATGGCAGCAACTATACGGACTGGGTCCGGAACCTGAGGATCATCCTCATAGCAGCTAAGAAAGATTATGTCTTAGAAGCACCGCTAGGTGAAGCACCAATCCCAGAGAACCAAGACGTTATGAATGCTTGGCAGCAGCGTGCTGATGATTACTCCCTCGTTCAGTGCGGCATGCTTTACAGTTTAGAACCGGGTCTCCAAAAGCGTTTTGAGAAACATGGAGCATATGAGATGTTCGAGGAGCTGAAAATGGTTTTCCAAGCTCATGCCCGGGTCGAGAGATATGAAGTCTCCGACAAGTTCTTCAGCTGTAAAATGGAGGAGAATAGTTCTGTTAGTGAGCACATACTCAGAATGTCTGGGTTGCATAACCGCTTGTCTCAGCTGGGAGTCAATCTCCCGGATGACGCGGTCATTGACAGAATCCTCCAGTCGCTTCCACCAAGCTACAAGAGCTTTGTGATGAACTTCAATATGCAGGGGATGGAAAAGACCATTCCTGAGGTATATTCAATGCTGAAATCAGCGGAGGTGGAGATCAGAAAAGAACATCAAGTGTTGATGGTGAAAAAAACCACTAAGTTCAAGAAGGGCAAGGGTAAGAAGAACTTCAAGAAGGACGGCAAGGGAGTTGCCGCGCCCGGTAAGCCAGTTGCCGGGAAGAAGCCAAGGAATGGACCCAAGCCCGAGACTGAGTGTTTTTATTGCAAGGGAAGTGGTCACTGGAAGCGGAACTGCCCCAAATACTTAGCGGACAAGAAGGCCAGCAACACCAAAGGTATATGTGATATACATGTAATTGATGTGTACCTTACCAGTACTCGTAGTAGCTCCTGGGTATTTGATACCGGTGCGGTTGCTCATATTTGTAACTCAAAACAGGAACTACGGAATAAACGGAGACTGGCGAAGGACGAGGTGACGATGCGCGTCGGGAATGGTTCCAAGGTCGATGTGATCGCCGTCGGCACGCTACCTCTGCATCTACCTACGGGATTAGTTTTAAACCTCAATAATTGTTATTTAGTGCCAGCTTTGAGCATGAACATTGTATCTGGATCTCGTTTAATTCGAGATGGCTACTCATTTAAATCCGAGAATAATGGTTGTTCTATTTATATGAGAGATATGTTTTATGGTCATGCCCGCTGGTTAATGGTTTATTCTTGATGAATCTCGAACGTGATGTTACACATATTCATAGTGTGAATACCAAAAGATGTATAGTTGATAACGATAGTCCCACATACTTGTGGCACTGCCGCCTTGGTCACATTGGTGTCAAGCGCATGAAGAAGCTCCATGCAGATGGACTTTTGGAGTCTCTTGATTACGAATCATTTGACACATGCAAACCATGCCTCATGGGTAAGATGACCAAGACTCCGTTCTCCGGAACAATGGAGCGAGCAACCAACTTATTGGAAATCATACATACCGATGTGTGCAGTCCAATGAGTGTTGAGGCTCGCGGAGGATATCATTATGTTCTCACTCTCACTGATGACTTAAGTAGATATGGGTATGTCTACCTAATGAAACACAAGTCTGAAACCTTTGAAAAGTTCAAGGAATTTCAGAGTGAGGTTGAGAATCAACGTGACAGAAAAATAAAATTCTTACGATCAGATCGTGGTGGAGAATATTTAAGTCATGAATTTGGTGCGCACTTAAGGAAATGTGGAATCGTTTCACAACTCACGCCGCCTGGAACACCTCAGAGAAACGGTGTGTCCAAACGTCGTAATCGCACTCTATTGGATATGGTGCGATCTATGATGTCTCTTACCGATTTACCGCTCTCATTTTGGGGCTATGCTTTAGAGACTGCCGCATTCACTTTAAATAGGGCTCCGTCGAAATCCGTTGAGACGACACCGTATGAATTATGGTTTGGGAAGAAACCTAAGCTATCGTTTCTAAAAGTTTGGGGATGCGATGCTTATGTCAAGAAACTTCAACCTGAGAAGCTCGAACCCAAGTCGGAAAAATGCGTCTTCATAGGATACCCTAAGGAAACTATTGGGTATACCTTCTACCTCAGATCCGAAGGCAAGATCTTCGTTGCCAAGAATGGGTCCTTTCTGGAGAAGGAGTTTCTCTCGAAAGAATTGAGTGGGAGGAAAGTGGAACTTGATGAGGTGATAGTCACCCCTTCCGAACCGGAAAGTAGCGCAGCGCGGGAAAATGTTCCTGTGGTGCCTACACCGACTGGGGAGGAAGTTAATGATGATGATCATGAAGCTTCGGATCAAGTTACTACTGAACTTCGTAGGTCCACAAGGACACGTTCCGCACCAGAGTGGTACGGCAACCCTGTCCTGGAAATCATGTTGTTAGACAACGGTGAACCTTCGAACTATGAAGAAGCGATGGCGGGCCCGGATTCCGACAAATGGCTAGAAGCCATGAAATCCGAGATAGGATTCATGTATGAAAACTAAGTATGGACTTTGACTGACTTGCCCGATGATCGGCGAGCCATAGAAAACAAATGGATCTTTAAGAAGAAGACGGACGCGGATGGTAATGTGACCATCTATAAGGCTCGACTTGTCGCTAAGGGTTATCGACAAGTTCAAGGGGTTGACTACGATGAGACTTTCTCACCCGTAGCGAAGCTGAAGTCCGTCCGAATCATGTTAGCAATTGCCACATACTATGATTATGAGATATGGCAGATGGACGTCAAAACGGCATTCCTTAACGGCTTCCTTAAGGAAGAGTTGTATATGATGCAGCCGGAAGGTTTTGTCGATCCTAAGAATGCTAACAAAGTATGCAAGCTCCAGCGCTCAATCTATGGGCTGGTGCAAGCATCTCGGAGTTGGAACATTCGCTTTGATGAGATGATCAAAGCGTTTGGGTTTACACAGACTTATGGAGAAGCCTGTGTTTACAAGAAAGTGAGTGGGAGCTCTGTAGCATTTCTCATATTATATGTGGATGACATACTATTGATGGGAAATGATATAGAATTCTTGGAAAGTATAAAGGCCTATTTGAATAAGTGTTTTTCAATGAAGGACCTTGGAGAAGCTGCTTATATATTAGGCATCAAGATCTATAGAGATAGATCAAGACGCCTCATTGGTCTTTCACAGAGTACATACCTTGACAAGATATTGAAGAAGTTCAATATGGATCAGTCCAAGAAGGGGTTCTTGCCTGTATTGCAAGGTGTGCAGTTGAGCACGGCTCAATGCCCGACCATGGCAGAAGATAGAGAAAAGATGAGTGTCATCCCCTATGCCTCGGCCATAGGGTCTATTATGTATGCCATGCTGTGTACCAGACTAACCTTGCCGTAAGTTTGGTAGGAAGGTACCAAAGTAATCCCGGCATGGAACACTGGACAACGGTCAAGAATATCCTGAAGTACCTGAAGAGGACTAAGGATATGTTTCTCGTTTATGGAGGTGACGAAGAGCTCGTCGTAAAGGGTTACGTCGACGCTAGCTTCGACACAGATCTGGATGATTCGAAGTCACAAACCGGATACGTGTATATTTTGAATGGAGGAGCAGTAAGCTGGTGCAGTTGCAAGCAAAGCGTCATGGCGGGATCTACATGTGAAGCGGAGTACATGGCAGCCTCGGAGGCAGCACAGGAAGCAGTCTGGATGAAGCAGTTCATTACCGACCTAGGGGTGATTCCCAATGCGTCGGGCCCGATGACTCTCTTCTGTGACAACACTGGAGCTATTGCCCTTGCGAAGGAGCCCAGATTTCACAGGAAGACCAGGCATATCAAGCGTCGCTTCAACTCCATTCGTGAAAGTGTTCAAAATGGAGACATAGATATTTGTAAACTGCATACGGACCTGAATGTAGCAGATCCGTTGACTAAACCTCTCCCTAGAGCAAAACATGATCAACACCAGGACGCAATGGGTGTTCGATTCATCACAATGTAACTAGATTATTGACTCTAGTGCAAGTGGGAGACTGTTGGAAATATGCCCTAGAGGCAATAATAAATGGTTATTATTATATTTCTTTGTTCATGGTAATTGTCTATTGTTCATGCTATAATTGTGTTATCCGGAAATCATAATACATGTGTGAATACATAGACCACAATGTGTCCCTAGTAAGCCTCTAGTTGACTAGCTCGTTGATCAACAGATAGTCATGGTTTCCTGACTATGGACATTGGATGTCATTGATAATGGGATCACATCATTAGGAGAATGATGTGATGGACAAGACCCAATCCTAAGCATAGCATAAAAGATCGTGTAGTTTCGTTTGCTAGAGCTTTTCCAATGTCAAGTATCTTTTCCTTAGACCATGAGATCGTGCAACTCCCGGATACCGTAGGAGTGCTTTGGGTGCACCAAACGTCACAACGTAACTGGGTGACTATAAAGGTACACTACGGGTATCTCTGAAAGTGTCTGTTGGGTTGGCACGGATCAAGACTGGGATTTGTCACTCCGTATGACGGAGAGGTATCGCTGGGCCCACTCGGTGATGCATCATCATAATGAGCTCAATGTGACTAAGGCGTTAGTCACGGGATCATGCATTGCGGTACGAGTAAAGAGACTTGCCGGTAACGAGATTGAACAAGGTATGGGGATACCGACGATCGAATCTCGGGCAAGTAACATACCGATTGACAAAGGGAATTGTATACGGGGTTGATTGAATCCTCGACATCGTGGTTCATCCGATGAGATCATCGTGGAACATGTGGGAGCCAACATGGGTATCCAGATCCCGCTGTTAGTTATTGACCGGAGAGGCGTCTCGGTCATGTCTGCATGTCTCCCGAACCCGTAGGGTCTACACACTTAAGGTTCGGTGACGCTAGGGTTGTAGAGATATGAGTATGCGGAAACCCAAAAGTTGTTCGGAGTCTCGGATGAGATCCCGGACGTCACGAGGAGTTCCGGAATGGTCCGGAGGTGAAGAATTATATATAGGAAGTCCAGTTTCGGCCACCGGGAAAGTTTCGGGGGTTATCGGTATTGTACCGGGACCACCAGAAGGGTCCCGGGGGTCCACCGGGTGGGGCCACCTATCCCGGAGGGCCCCATGGGCTGAAGTGGGAAGGGAACCAGCCCATAGTGGGCTGGGGCGCCCCCCATGGGCCTCCCCCCTGCGCCTAGGGTTGGAAACCCTAGGGTGGGGGGGCGCCCCACTTGACTTGGGGGGTAAGTTACCCCCCTGGCCGGCGCCCCCCCCTCCAGATGGGTTCTGGCCGGCGCCCCCCCTCCCAGGGGGGCTATATAAAGGGGGAGGGAGGGCAGTAGAACAACAGCCTTGGGCGCCTCCCTCCTCCCCTGCTACACCTCTCCCTCTCGCAGAAGCTCGGCGAAGCCCTGCCGAGACCCGCTACATCCACCACCACGCCGTCGTGCTGCTGGATCTCCATCAACCTCTCCTTCCCCTTGCTGGATCAAGAAGGAGGAGACGTCGCTGCACCGTACGTGTGTTGAACGCGGAGGTGCCGTCTGTTCGGCACTCGGTCATCGGTGATTTGAATCACGGCGAGTACGACTCCGTCAACCTCGTTCATTGGAACGCTTCCGCTCGTGATCTACAAGGGTATGTAGATGCACTCCTTTCCCCTCGTTGCTAGTATACTCCATAGATGGATCTTGGTGAGCGTAGGAAAATTTTAAAATTCTGCTACGATCCCCAACAATCTTCGCACGCAAGGAAGTGCCTCCTTATTATGCACAAAAAAAATGAATACTCCCCGTGTTAGCTGGGACCCAGTATAGTGGCAGGCTGACTTGTGGGCCTACTAAGTTGACGGGGACGGAGGGCTTTTTCAACTTAGTCAATATGCACGATTCTAGCTCCAGTGACCGTACGATGTCCATCCAACGGCCGTAGTGCTTCTTCAACCTCTGGTCTTCTTGCTCCGGCCGCCCAAACCAGCGTCAGTCGTGCCTCGTGCTGCTGCCTCCCGTGGCCGGCTGCGATGCGGCGGAGGCCTCACCGCCCCCTACTACTCCCACCACTGGCCAGGCCATCCCTCTACTCACCCACACCCCCTGTTATTCTGCGGCGACGGCAGCCTCACACCGCAGCGAACCAGTGAACCCTCGTACTCCTCTACGCGTGGGCATCCACTTCCGCGTCTTCCCCGGCTCCGCGTCGTCCCCTTCCTAGGCCTCGCCGTTTTCCACCGCCCTGGTGCTCTCGGTGCGGCGTGGTCAACGTGGTCAAGGAACGGCTTCCATCGGACATGGACTGTACGTGGAGAGGCTGACAACTGGGTCCACGACCGCAGCAAGGAAGTGCCTCCTTATTACGTGCAAAATAATTATTCCTCCACCTGACAGCGGGGACCCACCGGACGGGCCACCATATTTTGCGAAAAAACGTTTGCCCCTGACTGCTGGGACCCACCAGCTACATCTTCGCACGCAAGGAAGTGCGTCCGGGCAAAAAACAACGATTCGCCCCCTGACTGCTGGGACCCACCAGCTACATCTTCGCAGGCAAGGAAGTGCCTGACAGTCGGGACCCACCTGGTCGAAGCGTACGTAGCGTTGTCATTCTGGTCGCGAACGTGTACGTACATATATACTGGTGGATGTAGAGGCGCGCACGTGTCGTAGTAGAGGCGCGTACGTGTCGTAGTAGAGGCGCGCACGTAGCATGTACACGTACATACAGCGGCCAGGGTGCAAGAAAGAAAATACGGCCACGTATGTGTACATATGGGCGGGGACTCGAACGCCTACTCGCGCATGTCGGAACGGAGAAACAACGTCGTCGTCGTGTTCATGGGGAGGCAACAGAATGCGTCGTGTTCATCGGGAGGCAACGTAACGCGTGGGAGCCAACCGACTGGGTCGGAACGGAATGCGTGGTCGTGTTCATCGGGAGGGCTTGGACGGAACAGGCGATGGAAACGAGGCCTGGCGTACGGCACAACGGAGGAAACGGACCTCCTACGTTCGGAACGGGGTCCTGTTGATCGGGAGGGGTGTGGCGTACCACAAAACGGAGGAAACGGACCTCCTATGGTCGAAACGGGGGTCCTGTTGATCGGGAGGGGTGTGGCGTACCGCAAAACGGACGAAACGGACCTCCTACGGTCAAAACGGGGGTCCTGTTGATCGGGAGGGGTGTGGCGTACCGCAAAACGGACGAAACGGACCTCCTACGGTCGAAACGAGGGTCCTGTTGATCGGGAGGGGTGTGGCGTACTGCAAAACGGACGAAACGGACCTCCTATGGTCGAAACGGGGGTCCTGTTGATCGGGAGGGGTGTGGCGTACCGCAAAACGGGACTCCACGGGATACTGTTCATCTCCACCGTCGACCTCCTCCAGCCTCCACGGGCTACCGTCGACCTCCTCCAGCCTCCACGGGCTCCTGTTCATCCAGCCTCCACCGCGCACTACTCCACCGGCTACTGTTCAACCACCCCTCCACGGGCACCCCTCCACCGTCTACTGTTCATCCAGCCCTCCACACCACGGGGTCCTGTTCAACCACCCCTCCACCGTCTACTGTTCATCCAGCCCTCCACATCACGGGGTCCTGTTCAACCACCCCTCCACGGGCACCCCTCCACCGTTTACTGTTCATCCAGCCCTCCACACCACGGGCTCCTATTCATCCAGAGGCAACGCCACCGCTCACTGTTCATCCAACCCCCCCTCCACAACGCTCACTGTTCATCCAATCGATCGGCTTCAGTTAGCAGCAGTAGCAAAGGAATCGCTCGATCAGGTTCAGTTAACAGCCATCGATCGATCGCTCGGGTTCAGTAACGCGTAGCCTGCAGTGCAATCGCTCGGGTTCAGTTAGAGCCCAATGCCTCGCTTGGGTTCAGTTAGAACCAACGCCTCGCACACACGCGCGTACGTGTACGAGAGAAATGCGCAACTCCCCAAAATTTTCCTCGCCCTCGCTTCTACCACGGTTTTTTCCATCATGGACGGCCCAAAGAATGTCATGCAGCTGCGTCTCCGGCCCGCCCAGGACGAAAAGCCCATTTTCTGTCATGATTTTTTGTCATAGAAGTAGGAGCCCACCACATCTATGATGATACTGGGTTTTGTCACAATTATCGTCATAGAAGTGTCATATGTATGACAGAATTTTTTTTCGTTCGGCCCAAAATGTCACGGATGTGTCTTTTTTTACTAGTGAGGGGTCAGCTTTGAGCCCTTATCTTTTTGCATTGGTGATGGATGAGGTCACAAGAGATATACAAGGAGATATCCCATGGTGTATGCTCTTTGCGAATGATGTGGTGCTAGTTGACGATAGTTAGACGGGGGTAAATAGGAAGTTAGAGTTATGGAGACAAACCTTGGAGTCGAAAGGGTTTAGGCTTAGTAGAACTAAAACCGAGTACATGATGTGCGGTTTTTGTACTACTAGGTGTGAGGAGGAGGAGGTTAGCCTTGATGGCCAGGTGGTACCCCAGAAGGACACCTTTCAGTATTTGGGGTCAATGCTGCAGGAGGATGGGGGTATTGATGAAGATATGAACCATCGAATCAAAGCCGGATGGATGAAGTGGCGCCAAGCTTCTGGCATTCTCTGTGACAAGAGAGTGCCACAAAAGCTAAAAGGCAAGTTCTACAGGACGGCAGTTCGACCTGCAATGTTGTATGGCGCTGAGTGTTGGTCGACTAAAAGGCGACATGTTCAACAGTTAGGTGTGGCGGAGATGCGTATGTTGAGATGGATGTGTGGCCACACGAGGAAGGATCGAGTCCGGAATGATGATATACGAGATAGAGTTGGGGTAGCACCAATTGAAGAGAAGCTTGTCCAACATCGTCTGAGATGGTTTGGGCATATTCAGCGCAGGCCTCCAGAAGCTCCAGTGCATAGCGGACAGCTAAAGCGTGCGGAGAATGTCAAGAAAGGGTGGTGAAAGAACATGCGGTGCCCCCATGTTTAGTTTTGGTAATTGATGACAATCTCTATGGACTAATGGTTGCCTTGAGTTATATTTGAAGGATTTGTCCATAGGCATTTCTTGAAGTCCATGTGTTGGTTTCAAGGAGTTTATGTGGTGACCAATGTGTTATTAAGGAATTATCCAAAGATTAGTCATGTGAGAGTTGAGCTTATTGCAAGCATGTCTTGAAGAAGAAGATTGTGTGATCATTCATGTTTACCTTCAAGACATCATCCAAATGGAGAGAGTTGGAAAGAGTCAAGGTTGATCAAGACTAAGTCAAGAGTGAATCAAGTTGATCAACACACAAAGCGCACAAGATGTACCGAGGGATCAAGCGATCCCATGGTATGGTAAGCATTGTCAATTACGCTTTGTGTACTAACCCATGGTCTTCGTGAGAGTTCTTTGTGGGGTTAGGTTGCGGTGTGCAAGTTCAAGTGAAGCGGGCAAGTTCAAGTAAAGCATCATGAAGAGATCAAATGCTTGACGCTTGCCGTCCATTGTGGTGACAATGGACTTGTGAAGATGTGCGAAAGAGTGGCTCACCCATAGTGGAGTATGGGGGAGCAATCATCTAGTCTTCATCGAGCCAAGAAAGGTGGTCCAACTTGAGGGAGTCAAGATCGTCATCATCTAGCTAGTCTTCATCGAACCAAGAAAGGTGGTCCAACTTGAGGGAGTCAAGATCGTCATCACCTAGCTCAACTGGACCATGTGCAAGGCAAAGGTTTGCCCTTGATAGGTTTTCTATTTTACCGGTCTCATGATGGTAGTTGGGAGACCGGGTTATAGGATCAATTGTTGTACTATCAAGGGGGGCTCTCGATGAGTAGCTTGATCGTATCGTTCATAGAGAGCTCAAACCATTGCATCCTTGCATCATCTTTATTGGTTCTTGTTTGGTTCTTCTCTTTGTGAGTTTTGGAGCTTATGGTCATCTTGATGACAAGCTCAAGTTCATCGGAAACGGAGTTCACTCGCATCTTCTATGATGTTTTCGATGTTGGAGGTTATGCCGGTTCTTCTCGGTTGGAGGTTTCACTCCTCTATTTGTTGGCATACCTCCCCTGCCTCTTCTTACTATAACCAGTCACTGTTTTGATGCTACTCGTCTTCCTCTATCCAACAAGCTTGAGTTTGCTCAATTCGGAGCTCATATGCAGAAGTTATGGTAGTTTTGGTTTCCTAGCGGTAGTACCGCGGGCCGGAGCGGTAGTACCGCTTGGGTGCTACAAGCGGTAGTACCGTTCCAGAGCGGTAGTACCGTTCCAGAGCGGTAGTATCGCTGGTAGCCCCCAGCCGTAGTACCGCTGCGGTCTCGTGCTAGTACCGCCTCGATTCGAGGGGTCTTTTTTCGTGTCGGGTTTTACGGTACTATCCGCGGCAGTGGGGGCCGTAGTACCGCTCGTATGTGGTAGTACCGCCCTGACCACCGTGGTAGTACCGCTCTGGGCCCAGCGGCAGTACCGCGAGGGGGAGCGGTAGTACCGCTCTCTGCGGGGCTGGTGTGGGGGGTAACGGTTGGTTTGTTCCCCCCACTATATAAGGAGGTCTTCTTCCCCAATGAACCTTATCCTTTGAGCTCGTGTTCTTCCCCCATTGTTGACCTTCTTCGAGCTTGCTAACTCTCAATCCCTCCATGGATTCTTGCTAGTTTTTGAGGGAAAAGAGAGAGGAGATCTAGATCCACATTTCCACCAATCACTTTCTCCTCTATGTGAGGGGAACCCCTTGGATCTAGATCTTGGAGTTCTTGGTGTTCTCCTTCTTGTTCTTCCTCTCTTTTTCCTCCCTAGCATTAGTTGCTTCGGTGGGATTTGAGAGAGAAGGACTTGGGCACTCCGTGTGCCCTTGCCATTGCATTTGGTGCATCGGTTTGAGTTCTCCACGGTGATACGTGGAAGTTACAAGTTGAGAAGCTTATTACTCTTGGGTGCTTGGTGCCCTTGAGCTTGTTCCTCTTGGGTGCTTGGGCGCCCTAGACGGTTGGTGGTGTTCGGAGCTCAATCATTGTGGTGTAAAGCTCCGGGCAAGCATCGGGGTCTCCAATTAGGTTGTGGAGATCGCCCCGAGCAATTTGACGGGTTCCGGTGACCGCCCCCAAGGGTTGCCAAAGTGTACGGGTTCGGTGACCGCCCCCAAGGGTTGCCATTTGTACGGGTTCGGTGACCGCCCTCAAGGGTCCCTTAGTGGAATCACGGCATCTTGCATTGTGCGAGGGCGTGAGGAGATTACGGTGGCCCTAGTGGCTTCTTGGGGAGCATTGTGCCTCCACACCGCTCCAAACGGAGATTAGCATCTGCAAGGGTGTGAACTTCGAGATACATCATCGTCTCTGCGTGCCTCGGTTATCTCTTACCCGAACCCTTTACTTATGCACTTTACTTTGTGATATCCATATTGTTTCTTGTCATATATCTTGCTATCACTTAGTTGTTTATCTTGCTTAGCATAAGTTGTTGGTGCACATAGGTGAGCCTCGTTGTTGTAGGTTTTGTGCCTGTCAAATTAACCGCTAGGTTTATTCCGCATTTGTTCAAGCCTAAACCGTAATTATTTTAAAGCGCCTATTCACCCCCCCCCCTCTAGGCGACATCCACGATCTTTCAGGTGGGGTAGACCGAATTTGACATGGGAGGAGTCCGTTAAGAGAGACCTGAAGGATTGGAGTATCACCAAAGAGCTAGCTATGGACAGGGGTGCGTGGAAGCTTGTTATCCATGTGCCCGAGCCATGAGTTGGTTGCGAGATCTTATGGGTTTCACCTCTAGCCTACCCTAACTTGTTTGGGACTAAAGGCTTTGTTGTTGTTGTTGATTGACGCCGTAGTCATCGTCACGTCAATCTGCCCCTTGCAGTCAGTGTCTTGACGGGTGGCTAAGGTGGGTTCGCTGCTTCAGAACCCACCTATCTAGATGGTGGTTAGATGGAGTTCTGGCCATTCATTCCTTTTCTACCTGGTCACATTAGGAGTTGATCTCCTGTCATGTCAAAACCAAGGCCATAGCGGGCTCGCATGCATCGGGGAAATGAACGGAACATGTTCTGTGTATTCTGCTTTGCTACGATGATGTGTTTGGCCATGTTATTTCCATGAGACAAGCAAAACCAATTCAAACGAACTAAACCAACATCATACTGTGGCCTACCATTGCATACAATAATGTCTTGCTTTCATATAGTACACTAAGAACTTCTTTCTAATGGTTTGCTTAGCTTCTAAGATGCATTCATTAAAATCTATTTCATATAATTTGCCTAGTTTTTTTTTGCTTATTCAGTCATGTAGGGAACCAGACACCCTCCATGGATCATTCATAAAACGTGTTGTTCATATGTTGCCTGGCTTTGTGGTTGCAATTGGTATTTGCGCCCTAGTGCAACGGGTCATCTAGTTAGCTATAGATGCAGGGAGGGTCTCGGTCTATAGAATTTGGATGTACTGCTTATATGATATCAACACATCTCATATGTCTGACATGTGTATGAATTACTTTATTGTGCACTTATTCATATGACTATGTTACTCACCACACTTTTCTATGTTAGGAGTTACACTTGGTGAACCTGTGAACCCAAATCCAGTCGTTAGCATAAGAATCGTCTTCTAACACCTTTTACACACACTTTTATTTTCATTTTTTTATTCCAAAAATATAAATATATTTTCTACCTCAATATCTTTAAATTATCTTGTTCACCTAGCAAGATGAACCAGGCTGACACCCCTGTTAGCATTGTTGGGAACACAAGTGAAGTTTAGTTGTGTTGCAAAAATCTATCCATGTTGCAAAACACAGTTACCTCCACGGATTGATACCTTGGTTTCTTACCGCGTGAAAGATAATGTTTCCTACAAACTTTTGCGCTTGGGAGTCCAACTCGTTGTTAGGCCATATAGCTAGCAATCAATAACTAGTCGTCATGTTTTTGGGTTGATGGAGGACACACTATATCATCCCGCCCAACTGCCAGATATGAAGGCTCGCATGCTCAATTTGGAGCGCCCTCCAAAAAATATGACGATCGAGGGCTGAATGGTGACTCTGCTAGAGCGACCCTTTTGGCCAAAATCACCATATTGGCAATTATTATGGTCACTCTGCTAGAGTTGCTCTTAGTCGTTGGCGGCTCGGGCCCTACACCGTCCAATCTCGGCTACTAGTACAAGGCACTTCTTTGGAAGATACACAACATAAGGGTGAAGAATGGAAGTGTTGTTCTGCTCCTGGGTGCAAATGCACGTGGGATGAGCAATATATTTTGAAAAACTAGGATTTTATTTATTTATTTGTTATGAACATTGTTGAGGCCTCATTCGGTTTGGAGGAAATCAAGACGCGGGAATTAGGAGTGGTGTAGGAATTTGATAGGATGGCACTTGCCATCCTAAGGAGTTGACTTCCATCGTTTCTACACACAAAATGAGCTTTGACTGGATGTGTAGTTTCCTCCAAAAACACAGGAAATGAGTAGTATTTCTACGAAATTCCTGTACACATTTCCTACAAATCGAATGTATATATAGCAATTTTTCTCCGGAATCCTTGTTCCTATGTTTTTCCTACAAAAATCCTCCAAACCGAATGAGGCCTTGAGGTTTTACCAACATGTAAAGATTTGTGATGAAAAAACATTCGTTAAGGTCAAGGCAAAAAAAACAATGTTTCAATGCTTTAAAATTTGGCCCTTTTGGAACATCGTTTTAATTTAGTTTTTTTTGAGGAACCGCAGGAGCACTGCCTTTTTCTTATAGAAGAGATGGCGAAAGGACGCAATTTACAGAGGGGCGAGCGTTTTTAGGAAAGGTCGCAGAAACCACAAAAAGACCAACCTAGAAACTAGATTAACCAATGCCTGCGGTTGGCAGGCTGCCAGCAAACGCCAGGTCGCGCTGATTGATTGCGTCTAGGGCTAGAGCGGTCACCTCGCGATGCGTCCGCCTTTGTCCAGTGAACACCCGCCTATTTCGCTCCTTCCATATGGACCATATCGTGTAAATGATTCTTCCACTGCGCCTCTTGCGCACACGATTGGTCTGTGAATTGAGAGTCTTGTCCCACCAGTCTGACACGTTTCCTGGCTCCGGGAGGAAGCCCGAGATTGGAACGCCTTCTAAAGTCCAAGTGTTCACCTGGTCCCAGACCGCGACCGTGAAGGGGCAGTCTTTGCAGAGGCGAGTTGCTGTTTCTGGCTGCTGAAGACAAAGCAGGCATCTGGGCTCGTGAGGCCATCCCCTCACAGCCAGCATATCCGCAGTGAGGGTTCTTCTGTGTAGAGCTAGCCAAGCAAAGAACTTGCACTTGGGCTCAGCATTTGCGGACCAGACCTTGGTCGTGTCGAAACGTGAGTAGGAGCCAAGGAACTGCGCGCCGTAGGCAGAGGCAGCCGAGTATGTCCCCGAGGTGGTTAAGTTCCAGTGAATGGTGTCCTCGTGGTCAGGGAGGAGGGTGATCTGAGAAATGTGGTTCGAGAGAGACACGAATTCACCCAGCTGTTGAATGGTCTACAATCTGGCGACCGCCCTGATCCAGCACTCGTTCATGAGCTCATTGTGCACCGATCTGTTCTTTCTAGAGGCAATCTTGTAGAGCTCTGGAGCAAGAAGCTTGAGCGGACCGTCCCCGGTCCAGTTGTCGTGCCAGAACAGTGTCTTCTGCCCATTTCCCAGCGTAATCGAGGTGCATGCGCGAAAGAGGCTGCCCAAACGAACATTTTTAACTATGAAATTTGTATGTTGGTAAAGCATTCAACAATGTTTGTCTAAATAAAGTTCAGATTTTTAATTACGTTTTCTATTTTACTGTTCACCAAGTGTGTATGCGCCCAAGTGCTGAAGCTGAATGTCCACGAAGAATTGTCTGGGTTTTACCACTCTATGTGCTGCATTTTTTGGGTGTTTTACATGTTGATGTTTCTCCTTACAAAAACATATTGTTGTTTTCGCATAAACTCAACATATTGATGTTTGAATGCACCACTTCTATTTTTATAAGTCTATCTTTTGATCCAAAACTCTGGTTGAAGCTCACTCTTAGTTTTGCAACTACAAAATATAAAAAATGTGAACATTGAACTTTCAGAAAATATTCATTTTTCTAATGATGGTATGATTTAAAAGGGTTCCAATAACATTTTTTTGATACATGATATATTTAAATCAATTTAAAATGATGCGTAAACATGTCAATCTTTTTTCCCTCTCCATATTTCTTTTGCCAATTCTCTCCATGCGTGCATTCCTGTCTTATGTTCTATCCTTTCATTGTCGTCGTGCTAGAAACGAGTCACAACCTACTTTCTCGTCCCATCTCGTATTTAGATCGGCAATGGTTGCTAGTGGACCTTTCATGATGGTTTGTCAGGGACAACTAGGTGGCGCATAAACTCTATACTAGTTGGTGGTGACGTTTCGACAATGCCAACAATAGGTTGCCATAGCAAGGGTGTCATGAGAAACGCGCAGGGGCACCTAGGCGTGGGAACACACACTCGGTTAGTCACACGATTGCCTTGCAATTCAGAAACTTGTTTATGCAATTAGTTCTTAATTTATGTACGCTGTGTTCATGCATGACAACTTTTCCAAGCTTTTGGTAGCTTCACTCATCCCACCTCTCATGCTTCTTCTTTTGACTTTCAAATTTTAATCTATTATATCTTTTGAATCGAAAGTCTAGTTTATGTTACATTCGCATATTCGTGTTTTTCAAATATTAAAATTTGATAGTCTCAATATTAAGTTTTTATCAACTTTCACCAAGTTTTACTATGTTATTTGCTTTTAGGGTTTATGTCTTGTGGTTTAGGGTGCAAAATTTAAGTTTTATCATTTGAAACTTGGTGAAATTATCCTTTATTTTTTCAAATTTTAATAGCTGAATCATGGTGAAGTTTTTAAAATTTATGAAAACGTATTCAAGGTGGTCTTGTTTTGAAGCCCTCGTCGCAAGGGACACATATATGCAACCTGGACACAAATTAAACTTTCAATTCAAAAGATATAATAGATACAAATTTGAATGTCAAAAGCAAAAACATGAGAGGCGGGGTGGGTGTAGGAGCCAAAAGTTGTGAAAACTGCACATATAGACCCCAAGGGCTAAAGCACATGCAAAGACCAAAGCACTTTCAAATCATGAGACAATCCCACACATGCATGCCCCAAATCCTCTTCCGTGGTGTGAGATAGAGAAAAAAGAAGTAAACATCCAAAGTGCATATAGGTTGTCCATGGTGAGTCTGCGTACTTGGCCATAAGCTAGCTAAGAGTATCTCTAGCCGATCCTGTAAATCATGGTACAACAAATTTTATTTAAGGGATACTTTAAAACGATTTTGCAGTTACCGCGAAAGGCACGGCAGAGTAGATCCTTCATACAATATTACATAATTTAAACACAGAGTTCGCCAGAAGTTCATCACACATCCAAACGCACAAACTTAAACATATTAGATAAGCCTAATCTAAACTAATATACTCCTTGACATGGAGATAATACTCGGCCGTGGAGTTGGAGAGAGTGAAGGCGAGCTGCTACTCCTCCTTGTCCGCCTTGAGCCACGCGGCGACGCCTTCTTCTTCGGCCACAACCGCCTCCTTTGTCTCGACGAGCTCGAACTCCGCCTCGTGGGAACGTTTGGTGGTTGCCCTAAAGAGGTCCCGATGCGGTTGAACACCCTCCACGCCCTCCGGCCACTGTTGCGGGAGAGAGCGCCGTGCTCCCTCGCCTGCACGTGGCGCCATTCCTCAACCGGGGGGCGGGGGCAGATGGAGCTCCCGGCCTGGTCGTCGTGGCAACCTCGCTTTGTGCGGCAGTGAGCCGCCGCGGTCTGATACGTCTCCGTCGTATCTATAATTTTTTATTATTTCATGCCATTATTTTATAACTTTCACATACTTTTGACAACAACTTATATGATTTTCTTGGACTAACATATTGATATAGTGCCCATTGCCAGTTCCTATTTGTTGCATGTTTTTTGTTTCACAACAAATCCATATCAAACGAAGTCAAAACGCGATAAAAATTTACAAAGATTTTTTTTTTGGAATATATTTGATTTCTGGGAAAAAGAATCAACACGAGACGATGCTCGAGGGGCCCACAAGCTCAAACGGCGTGCACCCTACCCTAGGCGTGCTGGGCAGGCTTGTGGCTCCCCCTTAAGCCGGTTGGGGCCCTTCTTTCGCCGCAAGAAAGATAATATCTGGATAAAAATCCCCTCAAATTTCAGCCCAACTGGATTATAGATCTCCGGGAATTTAAGAAACGGTTTTCAGCCAGAACGCAGGAACACGAAACAAAAGAGAACAGAGAGAGAGATCCAATCTCGGAGGGGCTCCTGCCCTCCAGGGGCCATGGAAATAGATGGGAAACTCTCCTCCCATCTATAGGGGGGGGGGGGGCAAGGAAGAATAAGAAGAAGGAGGGTGGCTCTTTCCGAGTGGCGCCGGAGTGCCACTGGGGCAATCATCGTGACGACAATCTACACCAACAACTTTGCCGCCGTCATCACCAACTCTCCCCCCTCTATGCAGCAGTGTGACACCTATTCTCCCCGCTGTAATCTTTACTTGAATATGGTGCTTCATGCTATATATTATTATCCAATGATGTATGGCCATCCTATGATGTTTGAGCAGATTTCTTTTGTCTTACGGGTTAATTGTGGTATTGTGTGATTGATATGAGTTGTATGTTGATATGTTGTTGTCCTTTGGTGCCCTCCGTGTCGCGCAAGCGTGTGGAGTTACCGCTGTAGGGTTTTGCAATACGTTCATGACTAGTCACTGCTTGGTTTACAAAAGGGAAGGAAGCAAGAGATACCGAAGCAGATTCAATATAGAAAAGAAGAAATTGATACCATTCATTCCAGTTTATTTGATAGAAATGTTATCCCCACTCCGACCAAGATAGAACTTTTACCAAAAGTTTATTGTGATCTTTTTGTTCAAACAACAATTAAGGTGAAGCAGTGTCAGGAATAATGAATCTCTTCATGATAAACAGATCCACTTTGCAAGTTCCTTAATGTAATGTTGTTGTGGAGTTTTGGTACCTACTCCTATGTCCAATCAGTTCCAACTCTGAAAGTTCAGGTGACTTTGAAGTTGAAGCTTGCCCGCAGAACCTGAGACACGACCCGGACTCCTACGGGAGGCAACGGTGGAGAATTTTCAGCAATGGGCGAAAGCCTGACGGAGCAATGCCGCGTGGAGGCGACGATACTTGGTCATCTGAAATGGAAATGTGATGGTGACGATACTTGGTCATCATCAAGGAATGATTAATCATAATGCGTGTTATGTGGAGGAGACTGATGCGGTGCTTGAAAACCAAGTGCACAATTTGTAGGAGGCACGCACGTCGTTACATCGGCGATGTCACGATTACATGATAAATGCATGCTTCCTACCAACTTCAAATCGTTCATAACCGAAAAACGAGCGATTTCATAATCTTCATCCAAAAATGAGGAGAGTTTTCTTGAAGGTAAAAATTAAGGAGGAAAAGTTGTTAGATCCAATAATTCAAATTCCATCGATTAATCTAAATCATGAAATAGGACAGGGAATCAAATTTTAAAAAATGGCATCTCATATTGATGCTGCCATTATACTATTGTGTGTATTGTATTGTATTCTGGTTCCAAAGTCCAAATGTACCAGACTGTCTCGCTCCATTATTACTAGGCCGCTATTTTTTTCTTTCTCTTGTTTTGTTTTGGTAATAACAAATTGCACACTTTCCTTTCGCCTCGTCATTTCTCCTCACTTCCTCCTCCTCCCCACCTCCCTCTTTTGGCTTAGCCTCCACTCTTCCCACCCCCCGATCTCGCCGGCGCGCGGCGGCGGCTGCGGCTGCGGCTCGGCGGCGAAGATGGTGGGCAACGACAACTGGATCAACAGCTACCTCGACGCCATCCTCGACGCCGGCAAGTCGGCCGTCGGCGGCGACCGCCCCTCCCTGCTCCTCCGCGAGCGTGGCCACTTCTCCCCGGCCCGCTACTTCGTCGAGGAGGTCATCACCGGCTACGACGAGACCGACCTCTACAAGACATGGCTCCGGGTATGTGGTCCACGCCGCAAGCACGAATCCTACCCTTTTGGATTTCTCTGTTCCGCTTCGGATTTGTTTGATCGATCTTGTGCAGGCGAACGCGATGCGGAGCCCGCAGGAGAGGAACACGCGGCTGGAGAACATGACATGGAGGATCTGGAACCTCGCGAGGAAGAAGAAGGAGGTGAGCTCGTCTCTCTTGGATTGTAGTAGCTTCCTTGTGTGAGATTCTATTGGCAGAATCGGAAAGCTCCAGCGAGTTATTAGATCGGTCTAGTTTTGCTCAGAAATAGCTGAAGGCTGAAAAGAATCAAAATATGTTGTGTGGTGTAGGCGATAGTTAGAAGGCGGCAGATCTGTTCAGAGGAGTTGCAGTTCTCGATTGATTTATGGAGGATGCTTGGCATTCTTTTATAGTGGTATACTTGTGGCCATTGATGATGAAATTGCACAGAAATTAGTTGCGGGTACTGAAGAAATATAGATACTAGCATGCAAAGAATGGTGGGTAGAATTGGTGCATCTTTTCCTTGAAGCTTGAGCTATTTATAAGACAATATATTCGCCTACTACAGCTATGATACTATGCTATAATTTGATTGTCCTTGGATTTTTAATGTCGCCTGCACCTTATAATTAGCATGTGAAAGATGTCGCTTGATAATTCGTGCACAGTTATGAAAATACCTTGCAGAATTGTCATAGTTGCTGGAAACAAAGTGAGTTCTGTGAATACGCGCTAGCTGACACAACAAGACATGTTGAATCTGCTTATCCCTTTCTTAACATCTATTTTCTCTGTACCTGAAGTAGATTACTTTGCACATAATACTCCAGTATACCACCGGTTTCCCAGTTAAGTTCAGTTCAGTTGCAATTTTATTTTTTACTTTCTGGGTAACTACCCAATCCACTTATTTAGTTCTACTACATTTTATATCAAAGAGCACATTTTTTTTTGAAGGCCAATATTGGACCATGTCCACTCTCTAATTTCTAGCGGTCTAGCCTCTCCTGCGTTAGTCATATATATGTTCTGATATGCAGTTAGAGAAAGAAGAAGCCTGTCGTTTGTTGAAAAGGCATCCAGAAACGGAGAAAACACGAATTGATGCTACAGCGGATATGTCTGAAGATCTCTTTGAAGGCGAAAAGGGAGAAGATGCCGGTGATCCATCCGTTGCCTATGGTGATAGCACCACAGGGGTCTCACCCAAGACAAGTTCAGTTGACAAGCTATACATTGTATTAATCAGGTATGGAAAATATTGTTTCAATATAACCACCAGGAGCAGATAACATGTTAATCTCTTCATAAGGCACATTCTATTGTCTGATGCTGAATATAATATACTTCACCAGATAGGAGGAAGAACATTCTTCTTCCATACATTCAAAGTAACCTGTACCACAGGGAGCTCACAATGATGCACCAAGTTTTTTTTTTTTCTGCGTATCCATAATAACAAGGTGTTCACACCAAACCGCTTTCTTAATGAATGAAATCCTTGGAAACAAAGATACATGTGTTGAAGTGTATATGTTGATTGCCTAGCCCTTTCCATCAGTTCGGACTTTTGGTTGCGTTGTCTAGTGCATGAATGGTATCGGAGCTAAGGTCTTGAGTTCAAGTCCTGGCTTTCGCAGTTTATCTAAAAATTGTTGTTGCCCCCCTTTGTGTCCACGTATAGGCCTCTTGAGCCATACCTCTGAGTCTATCCACGTGTTGACTTTCCGCGTCACACGTGAGAGGGGGTGTTGACGTGTATATGTTGATTGCCTAGCCCTTTCCATCAGTTCGGACTTTTGGTTGCGTTGGCTAGTGCATGAAGCTTAACAACATGAAGCAGCAAAACTTAACTATAGTGATACCTCTTCTTCGTGACACTCAAATGGACAAAAGCCCCTCCTGTCCCTGAGCAAAAGGCACTATCACATTAAAGAAATAAACTGCAAGGAATTATCTTGCTTTGATAATTGATACCCTGATTCTGAAGATTACCTTTAAACCGAGGTGGTGAGGTGTAATGCTTGTGCATTGCATTCATGTCTCCACTCTGGGCATTCACAGTTCTGAATTATTGTGTTATGAAATAGTCTGGTCGCGAAGGACGACCCTTTTCCACTCTGCACATCTTCATTTTTTAGGAAAGAGCGGAAACAATTTTTAACTCGTATTTTGTTTCTACATATAAATTTTGTTTATATTTTTATATTGCTAATGAATTTCTGCAGCTGTGCTGGATTTTAGGCTGTAAATCTGCACTAGAGCTAAGATTGCAAGAACTAATGTTTTATCAATTCATCACATGTTTGAAAGCCTTTGAAGCATTGTTTGTAAGGTCCTGCCTTGGACCCTTAGGCGATGCTTAGGTGGCAAGGCGCCCTGGCAGCGCCTTGCAATTATGCCTGCTTTACGTGCTTAGGCGTCAAGGCGGTTGGTGCTCGCCTTACCACTTTATAAACAATGCTTTGAAGAACTTCACACACTGGCAGAATAAATTTAGCTTGACCGCTTTATAATCCATCCTTTGGACTCAGAACCGATGGCATGGTTCTTTGTCAGCTGTACAACTGTCAAATGAAGTGACATACATGTTTGTGTTGAATTGTAATGTATGTTAACCATTCATGTTTTGTGCTGCAGTCTCCATGGTCTTGTCCGTGGTGAGAATATGGAGCTAGGCCGAGATTCAGATACTGGTGGCCAGGTAATGTTGGCATGCCTAAGTAGTACACATGATTGATTGATTGCTTGCATGATTGCAGTTGCACATAGTGGTCCAGTTAGTACATTATCTTGTATTAACTCGCATCTCAAATTGAACTTGGTACAGTATATCAATATCACAGATATTCCCAACCTTTTACAGTGCAGAGTTTACTCTAGTGTGTATCCTAAGGAGAGTTGCTTTTGTAACCTGGATTCGTCTTCTCCTTTGCGTTTAAATAGGCTCTAGATAACATCTGATGCTTGTTTTCCAGTTGCAATTAAGGCCCACTGGATAGAGGGCTTGATGTTTTCCTTTTTTCTTTTCTTTTTGTGTTTAAATAGGTTCTTGGTAAAATTCAAACTTTTTAACCTTCTCATCACACCCCCATCCTGTTTTTCCCCTTACATATGGGGCCTACATTCTCTATTACATGTTTCAAGTACATAATGTTTTTTTATATACCATTTTGTAGGTGAAATATGTGGTTGAATTTGCTAAAGCATTGAGTTCGTCTCCTGGAGTTTACCGGGTTGATTTGCTGACAAGACAAATTTTGGCACCAAATTTCGATCGTAGTTATGGTGAACCTGCAGAAATGTTGGTCTCAACAACCTTTAAAAATTCCAAACAAGAAAAGGGAGAGAACAGTGGTGGATACATCATTCGGATACCATTTGGACCAAGAGATATGTACCTGACTAAAGAACGTCTATGGCCTTTCATTCAAGAATTTGTTGATGGTGCACTCAGCCATATTGTGCGGATGTCAAAAACAATTAGTGAAGAAATCGGCTGTGGGCATCCAGTCTGGCCTGCTGTGATTCATGGGCATTACGCCAGCGCGGGAATAGCTGCTACCCTGTTATCAGGAGCACTTAACCTGCCTATGGCATTTACGGGACATTTCCTTGGGAAAGATAAACTGGAAGGGCTTCTCAAGCAAGGGCGACAATCAAGGGAAGAAATAAATATGACATACAAAATAATGCGCCGAATCGAGGCGGAGGAATTGTCTCTTGATGCATCTGAAATTGTTATTGCTAGTACTAGGCAAGAGATAGAAGAGCAGTGGAATTTGTATGATGGTTTTGAGGTCATACTTGCAAGGAAGCTTCGAGCAAGAGTCAAGCGTGGTGCTAACTGCTATGGGCGTTATATGCCTCGTATGGTTGTGAGTACACAATCCCTCCCCCCCCCCCCCCCCCCCCCCCCATCCCTCACAATAGTTTCTAATTATGGCAACTGTATTTGTAGTTTAAGGTATTATCACGGGCTTTAGTTTTTACTTTGCACGCATTGTCTATTACAATTCCTTAACATACATATTTTCCTATTCCTGGCTGTGCAGATAATTCCTCCTGGTGTTGAATTTGGTCATATAATTCATGATTTCGATATAGATGGTGAAGAAGAAAATCATGGCCCAGCCTCTGAGGATCCGCCTATCTGGTCTCAGGTCACTTTTACTAGTGTAACCTTTGTTCAGTAATTATTGAAGAATGATTGTTTGTTCCTGTTAAGCTTGTATTTCCAAGTACTGATAATTCATGCATGTCCAACTGATGGCAGATAATGCGCTTCTTTACAAATCCCCGGAAGCCTATGATTCTGGCTGTTGCCCGTCCATATCCTGAAAAGAATATAACAACACTTGTAAAGGCATTTGGTGAGTGCCGCCCACTGAGGGAGCTCGCAAATCTCGTAAGATTGAACCTGATCATCTTGATTTTATGTGGTTTATTTCCTTATATGTAGTTTCTGAATGATACTGTCCTTCGTTGTGTAAACTTCTAATTTTGCATTGTAGACACTAATAATGGGTAACCGTGAGGCTATTTCAAAGATGCACAACACGAGTGCTTCTGTCTTGACATCTGTGCTTACACTAATAGACGAATACGATTTGTATGGTCAAGTGGCATACCCCAAGCATCACAAGCACTCTGAAGTTCCTGACATATACCGTTTAGCCACAAGAACTAAGGTATGTTGTTCATGACGCGACATGAATACACTTGTGCTAGCTTGGTCATGCTTCTTTCATGTTCCCTCAGCATACTTATATTCACTTATTTATTATGTCTTCTTTCATGCCTGTGGATATACATAAATGAGAAAATGTTCAAATAAAATGAAGAGTGCATTCTTGATTTAATGATCTGAAACTGTTTTATTTATTTATTTATTTATGGTATAGTGTGGTAGAGTTCATTGTTGCTTCTGTTATTTTCCTAGTTACATGGATGCTGATCATCTATTCTTCAGGGGGCTTTTGTTAACGTGGCTTATTTCGAACAATTTGGTGTTACCTTGATAGAGGTCAGAACTAGAGACTCTAATTTCATGTTGCAGCAATTAACTTTTCAGTTTCCTAATTAGAACCAGTATTTTATATCCATGAGTAGGCCGCTATGAATGGTTTGCCTGTTATTGCTACAAAAAATGGAGCTCCTGTTGAAATTCATCAGGTACGTGGGCCTTACACTTATGTTGTGCCATGCTATTAACGTAAACAAAAATGCATCAACTCATTTCAAGTGGGCATCACTGTGTCCGCTCTCTGGTCGTTTCTTATGCAGGTGCTCAACAATGGTCTCCTTGTCGATCCACATGATCAGAATGCCATTGCAGATGCACTGTATAAACTTCTTTCCGAGAAGCAACTTTGGTCAAGATGCAGAGAAAATGGACTAAAAAATATTCACCAATTTTCCTGGCCTGAACATTGCAAGAATCACCTGTCAAGGATATTGACTCTTGGCATGAGATCTCCTGCTGTCGGTAGCGAAGAGGAAAGGAGTAAGGCACCTATATCAGGAAGGAAGCATATCATTGTTATTTCTGTAGACTCTGTTAACAAGGAGAATCTAGTGCGGATCATCAGAAATGCGATTGAGGCCGCACATACAGAAAACACACCGGCTTCAACTGGTTTCGTGCTGTCAACTTCGCTAACAATATCAGAGATATGTTCACTGCTAGTATCTGTAGGCATGCATCCTGCTGGTTTTGATGCTTTCATCTGCAACAGTGGGAGTAGCATTTACTATCCTTCATATTCTGGTAATACGCCAAGCAATTCCAAGGTTACACATGTAATAGATCGAAATCATCAATCACACATTGAGTATCGTTGGGGAGGAGAAGGTCTAAGAAAGTATCTTGTGAAATGGGCTACTTCAGTGGTTGAAAGAAAGGGAAGAATTGAAAGGCAAATGATTTTTGAAGATTCAGAACACTCTTCTACATATTGTCTTGCATTTAAAGTGGTCAATCCAAATCATGTAAGCTTTACATTTTCCCTAATCTTTTGCTTCATGGATCGCCTTATCTGTGCTTAATATTTTGTGGAAGTTCCTTCACAATGTCTCTAATGTGGTGTTCTCTCTCCCTTCATCTAGCTGCCTCCCCTGAAGGAGTTGAGGAAGTTGATGAGAATCCAGTCGCTCCGTTGTAATGCGCTGTATAACCACAGCGCTACCAGACTGTCTGTAACTCCTATTCACGCGTCACGTTCTCAGGCAATAAGGTTTGTCATTTTCTTTTGCTGATTATTTGTCTCCATTTATCAGTTTATCTTGTCACCATAGCATAGTTTCTTATTCAGAACAGTAAGCGCGTGTTTGCAATAGGAGAACACTAAATGGCAAGTTCTTTCAATACAAATGCGGATTAGGCCCGCTTTTGGTTGTAGTTTTATTTGTACCCAATCTTTATGAAAGGGTGTGTGTTTGCATACCAATTTTCATCAATTAGAGAACAGGGAGTATATAGGATATTTTCCCTCTTAAAATCAAAAAAAGGTATAGCATTCCCTCTGGAATTAGCAATGCCGGGAATCTTATATTAACTACTCCCTCTGTAAACAAATGCAGTGACCTAAAACGTCTAACATTTGTTTACAGAGGGAGTATTTAAAGCAAGATGATATTTGGAACAGATGGCTAATATCAGTTGTCTTCCCATGCCTGTAAAGTGTAAACTATCTTAATCCTGCTGATTGAACTTTTTGTTTCTCAAGGTACTTGTTTGTACGGTGGGGGATAGAGTTGCCAAATATCGTGGTCATGGTTGGTGAAAGTGGTGATTCCGATTACGAAGAGCTGCTAGGGGGTCTCCACAGGACCATAATCCTGAAGGGCGACTTCAACATTGCCGCAAACAGAATCCACACAGTCCGAAGATACCCCTTGCAGGATGTCGTTGCACTGGACAGCTCCAACATCATCGAAGTCCAGGGTTGCACTACAGAGGACATCAAGTCTGCCCTGCGTCAGATTGGTGTGCCGACACAATAACATCTTTGCGCGGACCGCACAGAGAGGAAGAAGAACGAGCCAAACCGAGCACCACTATTTTCCATACCTGATGGGAATCCCGATTTTGTTTGTAGATTGTAGAGTGTGGGTGTGGTATATTCTCGAGCTGTGAATAACTTCCACCTTTTGTTTGTACTATTCACAAATTTTGAAGTGGACAATATCGATAAATGTAGTGTGAAAACAAATGTGAGCAGAAAAATCGTTCGTGAACTGAGATGCCCCAAAAATACAGACAAGGCGGAGCCTAAATGGATGAACTGTCTTCTCGTTTTACTGGCCGTCTTCTGATTTATGTTCTTGAAAAGAACCTTCAAGTGTTCTATACAAAATTTATACTATTCAATTGTCGGTTTCCCAATCGTGCTTGATGTACTATTTCCTATTCACGTGCAGCAGCTACTGTGTTAGGGCCCTTGCCTTTTTTTTAGACAAGTCAGGGCCCTTGCCTAACCAGCCCACCTACAGGGGCCTGTCGTTGGGCCAACACTGGTCCTGGCCCAACACTGGTGCCTGGTGGCCAGAGGGCGGCTACCTCCCTCTCTCCCCCCTGCCTCCAGTTCATCCATGTTTGCCTAAAAAGAAGTTCATCCCTGTTCTTCCTTTTGGTGTAATTCTTCCTGTAATTGCTACGCCGCCGCTACAATTCCTTTGGTGAAGTGACTAATCGAGAGAGATCAAATTCCTCCGGTGAAGTGACTAATCAAGAGGGATCATAACAGGCTCTTATCATCATGACTCGCCTCGGCTTATGGTTCCTTTATAGAGAACACCGGGTTGTTGGGTTGAGGAATTACCTTCGGTACTTTGGAGTATCAACACCATCACCAACAGGTCAACAAGCCATACGCCTTTCTTCATGGTCTATGGGGCAGAGGTGTTTCTTCCAAGCGATATCCGTCATGACTCACCTCATGTGGCGGCTTACGTTGAATCTGTTAATGAGTAGCACGTCAAGATGCACTTGATGTGCTAGATGAGGAGCGTAACCTTGCGGCGGCTCGTTCCGCGATATATCAGCAAGATCTGCGTCGCTACCATAGCCGCAGAGTCAAGATCAGAACCTTTCAAGAAGGCGACTTGGTGCTCCGGTTAATCCAAAATTAAACAGATATGCATAAGTTATCCCCACTTTGGGAAGGACCCTTTGTGGGCAGTAAGAACTTGAATAGCGGGTCATACTACCTCATTGATATATGAGAATGCAAGGAATCGCGTAAGTTGGAGGAGGAGACCCGCCGGCCCTGGAATATTGCTCATCTTCGGCCTTATTACACTTGAGCCACCAGCTCTTGTGTTGTACATACTTTTATCAATGTATATATTATGATCAATATAATAAAGCAAGCATCCCCGATAATTCAGGGCCTCTGTCGTTTCATTTCTAAGCATCTGAGTCTTTATTATTTGTTCATAAGGTTACTTGGGGGCTTCCAACCCACCGGGTTTAGCTTTCTTACCCTCGTGACCAGGCTAGATGCTGAATCCCGAGTTTGACCTGCATGATGCTACTCCACCAGGTAATTCTGAATGACCCGCTGTACTCTTGACAGTCAATCTTTTAACTAAGACCCTGAACTCGTTAAGGTTAAAACGGCGGTTTGTCATGTGAGGGCCGGCTTACAATGAGCGAGGACAACTCTAAGGTTGTGCGGCCTATGAAAGCACTTGAATCTTAGCGGCTGTGCGGCCCATGAAAGCACTTGAATTTTAAGGCTGTGCGGCCTATGAAAGCACTTGAATTTTTCTGAATTTCTTTTCTTCTGGATATTTTGGATTGCATCCATTCAAGAATTTTTCTGCTCAAGTGTGTTTGGTACAATTCAGGCCATGCAGCCTTGATTATATGACTCATAATTGAGCATATTGGGTTTGGTAACCCGCCCTGATAGCAGACTCTAAGTTGCTAGGATAATTTTCCTTGAGCAATCAAAATCATGATATTTCATGCCTACTGGTTAATACCCATTCTGGATTATAATTATCACAACATCACCATGATATCAATCTACAGGTATGTCTTTCAATAACTATATGAATATTTAGGGTTTTCTAACCCGCCCTCGCTTTAGAATTTAAGTCGCCAGAATGTTTCAGCTCAGATAGCCTTCACTCTAGTCCCTTTATATAAATTTTCCAAAGACTATTATATTGGGGTTTATTACCCGCCCTGGCTTAAACCGCTAGGGCATATGTTGTTCCACTTGTGTGCAGGGAATATGAAAATATTGATCTGACCCACAAGGATGATGATATTATGAGAAAGCGCAGCGGCGGATCATAAATATCAGATTGTCAGTTTAAGCACTTAAAAGCTAACATGCACGATGGCATAACAGATCATTGTTTTCAAACCTAGCGTATCACAAGGCCACCATGGACCTGAATAATTGGAGCAAACTGTTTTGTAGCACAGCATGTCTATGTCCTGATTTGAGAGCCGCCTGGTCTTCTTCGCGGAGGGTTGATGACTCCGGGTCATCCCGCTCCGACTCTTCTTCTTCTCCCATCTGGAGTTCAGGTGACGTCCAGTCGATGCCAGTTAAGGCTTCAAATATAGCTTCATCATTGATAATCAGGGATGGATCAAGATGGGGCAAAAGTATGCTTACGCGTTGGAGGAGTGAGATCCACGGCGTCATAAGCCGGCGCCTTGACCTTCGCATTTTCCATGTTATATGCCGGCTGGTATTTGGACAAGTCAGTTTCTGCAGCCAGCTTGCACGCCAAGGGACGCATCTCCTTTACGCACCTCGCAAAATCCGCCTGATCAAAAGGAGACCCATCCTCTTTAAAGCCTGGACAGCCTGTGGCCATCTCTTCCGGGTCTAATTCTGCTTGCCATGCTTTCGCACGACTAAGAGCGGTGATGGCGCCAGAGCGGGCGGATGAAAGTTTTATTTCTTCTAGTTTCTTGAGCATTATGGACAGTTTAGCTAGCACATCTTTGATGAGCGTCGGCGACTGTTTGCCGTTGGATATAGCCACAAGGGTCCGTTGAGTGCCAATATACAGTTGTTCAACTAGGGCGTACACGACTTTCAGCTTTACGACCATATCTTGGCCAAGATTGGAGCTCCTGGGGCCTGTTGTTAAAAAACACATATGAGTTGCCAGGCGAGTCACAATAAAAAGTTTCTGAAAGGTTAACAACTTAGGTATTGCTTACCAAAGATAGCTGATGTCATCTATGAAATTTGTTGCTTTAAGCCGGACAGCTTTGCAGTGGTACTCTTCAGGGAAGACTCAGCGGCTTCTGCCCTTTGCAACAATGAAGTTTTTTCTTGCTCCCACACAGTTCTTTCAGTATTAAAATGGGCCTTGAGTTTTTAATTTTCTTCTAAGCTAAGTGCCAACTTGTTCTCAACCTTATGTGTCTCAGCTTCTTGATGCTTGAGCATTTTTCTTGACTCGCCCAGCTGCGAGTCATTAAAGCTTAAAGTATCCTGCAAATAAGCATTAAAGACAATAAATATTATTTAGCATGGATATGAGGAGTATTTTAAAGTCCCAAGCACATTGCAAGCAATATACTTGGCACTTGGGGGCTAATGCGTGATGAAGATCTTCTGAGTAAATTGGTGTATAAGACCCGGCTCATCTTTGTTTGATAAGCCGGACCTTGAGGGTTATGGATAACAGTTTAAGCATAATACAATAGACCCGTCTCATCTTTTCTATGATAAACCGGCCCTTGGGGGCTACGACCGGCGTCTTTACAAATTCTATGGAAGACCCGGCTCATCCTTTTATGATAAGACGGCCCTTGAGGGTTCTAGTGGATTATTTTGAGAGACCTTTTGGTCACAGCATGGTTAATACGGTTTAAGTAAGCCGACTTTCAAGAGGTTACGGCCTGAAAAGTTTAAATTTATATGTTGCTACAAGTCTTAAGCATAGTCAATGATTGTTTCCTATGATTAAGACTTGGGGGGCTGGACAAGTATATGTGTATATGCATAAACTTAAAGGAGGAGGTGATTTCATACCTCATACTTCTGTCACATCATGTTGACCAAACTGGCCTCCAGATCGCGGCTTGTGTGGAGCCGGCTCAGATAGCCAGAGTACAATTCGCCAGCATTCAGCTTCGAATAGTTTTCAAGGTCAAGCTTGGGCTTATCTTTGTCTGATGGGTTTGATTCTTCCTTAGTGGAATGTTTGGCCAGTGTTGTGGGGACGCCAGGCGGCTGATAAGCTGTTCCAGTAATGATTACCTCTTCAATATGATCTTCAGCAGAAGGCTTGTTTGAATGTTTGATAGGAGAGGGCGGCTTAGGACTTGGCGGGTCTTGATTGGTGGCCGGGTCATCATTAACATCTGCAGCCAAGTCAGGATTGACAAGATCAGCTTGAGGAGGTTGGTTGTCATGCCGGCTCTCAGGGTCTTCAAGCTCCTGGGTTTGAGCTTCACTAGCCTTTGGTGCCTGATTCTCTTGTTCAGAAGCTTCCACAATCTTTGAAGGGCCAGCTTTTTGTTTCTTGCCCGTTTTTGCCTTAGCCCTGTCAGGAGGATTGTTCAATTTGATAAGCATGAAAAGGAAATATATTTTTTCAACAAGTAATAATACTCACGCCGGGTTAACCAGAAATGTGGGTAGCTGTGATCCGTTTGAGTCGCCAGAAGAATGGGAAGTATCCTAATATGCCGAGTCAGATGAATTAAGCGGTTGCCATATAAGACCGGCTTGTGAAAGAGAAGAGGTAGGACTATGAGGCACCTCGTGACGATGTTTGCGAACCGGCATGTTGGGTAAGCCGGTCATAAGTTCTTCTTGGCCGCTGTTTCGAGTGTGCCACCTAGACTCGTGTTGTTGTTTCTTTAAAAGAAATTTTGGATCTAAGTGAGCAAGAGGATGGGAAAACCGTACTTTTCTGACAACCCGCCGCGTTTTCTCTCTTGGTAAAATTTCTGAGTCGGAGGAGACAAGAATTACCTCAGCGCCGTCCGCTTGGCTTGTCTCCGTTTCCTCCTGAGGAGAATCAACATCAATAAGTTGTATAAAGAAAATACCAAGTGAATCAAGTTCTACCTCTGAGTCGTCCAGTGCAAGTTGTTCTTGCGCTGTAGGCTTCTTGGGATGACCCGGGCCGCGACCTGTGGTTTTGGTCCTTTTGGAGGGAGCACTAGTGGTTTGTATCTTCCTTTTCCAAAAAGGAGAGTCGGCCTGGATATATATAAATAGTAAGATGGAAATCAGGCAAATCGATAGTAAAGGATACTTACAGCTGGCTGGGGATTAAGAGTATAATAAGGGGCAAGGCCCGTTTTGCTGCAATTTCCCAATGACCTGCCAAGGAGTGTTTTGACAGCCTCGTTGATCTCCTTTTCAGACAGCTCCGTGGAATTGTAACGCAATGGATCCATGGTATTTCCAGTATATTCACACATTAAGCCGGAGCGGCAGCTTAAAGGCAGAATTCTCCATGAAACCCAGCAGCGAACAAGGTCGGCTCCAGTTAAGCCATTTGCAGTGAAGGCCCGGATCTTTGAAAAAGTGGAAGAATAAAGACTACGTTCTATAGCAGTCATCCGGCCTGGCAGTGGGCCGCTGGTAGGAAGACGATGTGGACGGTAACCCGGAAGGGGGTTTTCTCCTTCGGGAGAGGTGTCTTTGCAATAGAACCAGGTGAAATTCCAGTCCTTGGGATGACTCGGCAGGGCGGCTGCTGGAAAGGTCACATCTCTCCGCCTTTGGATTGAAACACCTCCAAGTTCATAGCTAAGCCCATCGGGCATCTCAGTTTGGCGGTTAATCTAATAATGATCTCTGAACAGATCTATAGAGGGTTCTTTGCCAAGATATGCCTCACAGAAAACTTGAAAATTGCATATATTAGAGACAGAATTGGGACCAATATCTTGAGGATGAAGGTTATAAAAGCGTAGAACATCTCGAAAGAACTTTGAGCCAGGCGGGGAAAAGCCGCGGAGCAGATGATCTGTGAAAATATGACTTCACCTTCTTGAGGTTCAGGGGGCATTCAGGACCAGGAACCCGCCAATGAATAACTTCTTTGGCAGGTAAAACACCCATGGACACATACTCATTGAGGATTTCTTCAGTAACTTGGGAAGGGATCCAATCACAAGTTACGGGTGTCTTAGTCATGGTGAGCCGGAGGTAACAAAGCTGTGAGCAGGAAATAGATACAGTAAATACAATATTGCAGCGCAGAGCTGTTTTCAAGTTTTAAGCCGGCCAGAAGCTGGTAGGTTATAAGAAGTTTATATAAGCCGTCGTGTGTCGTACGACGGGTCAGCAATTTATGAATATGAAAGTGCTAGAAATTCTGCTAAGTGTTGCATAAACAGATTTCTCAGATCGTAGCTATATTCATGGATCTATGGCAGTTCAGAAAAGAAAAGTTATTCTTAAACCTAAAACATGGAGGATGAACTACTATGTTGAAAGATGAATCTTGGAATAAAGGAATGGATCTACGATGAAAGGCAGTTACTAAAAGTTGCTCCCGCACGATTTTTATGTTTTATTGAGATCCAAACAAGCAGTGTATCGGAAGAACTACAGGCAAGCGTGATGAACGTCGACGAGCACCGATGAACGGAGAAAAACCTAGTACAGATTGAAAGCAGGGGAAGACAAATACCTGGCAATGCTGATGAACAACGGAGGGGTGCTGCGTTTTCTGGACAGAATCAGGTTGATGCAGCGGCCAGGTCAGAGTTGCTGTGGAGGTTGACTGCGGCGACGGAGCTCCGGAGGCTTCGGTTGCGCGAGGAATAAGAGAAAGGGGTAGGGGTAAAAAGTGAAAAAGAGGACCCCCCCGTGATATTTATAAGGGAAAAAGGTGAACAGTAAATGGCAGGCGCGGAAATGAAGGGGGCATGATCATTATCTTAACAACAAAGGTGCCTCGATTCTCGGAATGAAGGATTAATGCAAAGATCCGTTCTGATGTCATAAGATTTTTTCTGGAATTTAGAACGTGATGTCATCTCTGTGTTATGGCAGGTTATATAAAGCTTGTCAGGTTAAGAGTTAAGAAAATTCAAAGGAGTTGTTGAATGAAGATTGAAGATTGACATGAACAAGTTCAAATCAATCTGGAGCCTAATGTTGAGGATATAGCTCCGAGGTGTGACCCGCTCAGGAGGGGCCGGGTTACACCGTTGGCGGCTTAATATGAAGAAGGTCCAAGTAGGCCTAAGAAGATGAAGTGTGAAGATGGCGGCTCATAGGAGTGGGCTTGGCGAAAGCCCAAGACCCAGACATGTGAACCGCCATATGGTGACTTGTCTGTTAAGATAAGGCAATTTAGAAACCGGGCTGGTCACATTGTGTGATCCGACTCGGACTCTTGTAAGCTGCCGGGCTTCGACCTGTGTATATAAAGGCGAGACCCGGCGGCGGCTTAGGCCAAGAAACGATCAATCGAAAGCTAGGTTAAGCGTATTCGCTCCCTTGTAATTGAAATTCAAGTAATACAACTAGAAGCAGGACGTAGGCTTTTACCTCGTTGAGAGGGGCCGAACCTGGGTAAACTCCTTGTGTCTCTGTCCCGTTCAACCCCTTCAAGCTAACCTACGTTGCGATGGCTTTACACCTAAATCCTTTCACAAGGGCATCTACCGTGTTAAATCCACGACACCTTGCGTTGCCGCACTTCGTGGAGACTAGGCGTCTTTATCAAGCTCATCTACATCTGGAAGCCATGGATCCATCTGCGAAGGAGTATTTCGACCTCCGCAACAACATGAACGCCATCAGACCCAACACCGCCAAGCTTGACGACCTGGTCGCTCGACGCCGCTTGGTGAGGAAGGACTTGATTTGGCTGCTTCCTCCACTACCACAACCCCAACCCCAACGGATACCCCGGTCGTGCCCCATAGCTGCCTCGTTGGTGTGGCTCTTGCCACATCATCGACCACCGGCGCGGTCCTGTTTGGCCGCGGCGACGACAAGTTCATCGGCATCGCCACCCCTCCAGTCCTCCCCGACATGTTTTTCATGGAAATAATGTTGCACCCCATGCGTTACACAAAGAATATAAAAACACATCTATTTGGTTCACTAAGGTAGTTTCACGCGTGGTAAGTTCCCACGCATGAATACAAAACCGCTAATTTTAGCTTTGACTTGAGCTCAACTCAACTCTAGGTCCACATGTGGCGAGAAAATGTGGATGCATGTGTACCCCCGAGCATGACTTTTAATGTGGAAGAAGTGAATAGCCTTGTTTTCTGTATTACATTTTAGTTTGGTATTTATTTTATTTTTGTACATCTAGCATCACTTTCAATGTGAAACATGAGTGCAATAAAAATTTTATTATGATTTTTCATGGTTGTTATTTTGTCATACCTGTTTACGGATGTGAATTTCGTACCAAGCTTTTGAGACCGGGAAGGGGGGTTGGTACAAAGACATTTTCATGTCAGAGAATGTGTGTTATGGTCGATAGTCCAGTTTTTTTGCGGCTGATGGTCGATAGTCTGTTGGTGAGAGAGCAAATCAAACATCACCCAGTCATTCATTTCTAAAGTTGTAACTAATTCTAGATAGTCTGTTTGTTTCTAAGATTAGGAAGATATCTCTTATGCTTTACTTGACGGTTAGACTCAATTGATATGTCCACGAAACAAAAGGTATAGATAACTAGTATAGCTTTATGAGAAAGCAAATGGTGTGTCGTTTGTTGATTCTGGTGCGGTGGTGTGAGGCATGGGCGGGGGCATAGATGTCCTCCCCTAAAAGTGTGATATGTAGAATTGTTCAGTCATAACCGAATGCCATATCACTTGAAATTGAGTTATTGTACTAGGAGATGGGTCAAAATCAAGAGTTACTATACTAGGGGATAGTGTAGCCTCACTAACATAAGATAAAAATACTCATATGTGGAAGAACATGTACAATATTTCTAATTGTGGTACACTAAAACAAAAGGCATCGTTGCGGGAGAATGTTTTCCCATTTGTTTTCAAAACTGGTTTCTCCCTAGTAAAATGACTATAATTCACTAATAAAAGTCCTTATCAACCAAGTGAACAATGCCTATTGAGCCGATATAACAATGCCGCTTATTCAAAACAAATTATGTCGTCACGACATAAAAGTAAGTCACGTGCTTTCCATATAGAAGTATTCCACTCCTACATTATTGATGTCTAATACAACAGAGTACATTGATGACATGGTTCAAATGGCTTCAAAACAGAATACTGAAATAAGATGTGCACACCATGATTGAAAGAAGGGATTGAACAAATGAAAGTAATCAATACACTGTTTTCTCTTTTGTTTTGATAAAAGAGAGTCCTCCTAGATTTCCACTAGAACACAGGTGTGCGGCGGGGTAATGTCGGGGTCCTGCTTTCCTCATAGGATGGTTTTCTTCATGGCTCGTCGACACCAGCGACACCTGATGCACGATGGGGATCACCAAAAATGTAAACTAGCAATCTATTAATCAGGCCAAAAAGAAATATTATATCCATAGTCTGTAGTAAGGAAATTATCTAATGATGTGAGTAAACCTGCAATGTAGAAGCTCTCATATGCAAACATAGTCCCCCGTGGTGTTTCTCCCATGATCTTGGTGGATGTCTTCCTTTGATAATCAACTTCATATACCCCGTCAGCAGCACGAATGAGGATAACTTTCCTGTCCTCCATGACACACACAATTCGGCCTTGTGGCCTATGATGATTTATGATGTGATCATCTTGGATGGGTATGATGGAAAGCAAAGGGATGGTATAGTTCATGGCCCAGGAAGATCCTTCACTGATGCCTCCAACCCTGGACCAAATCTCGAGCACTGAAGTGTTCAGAACTGCCAAGCCAAGAACATCACCGTCTAATGGCACAACGTGAACGTGGCGTCGGAATTTAGGAGATGCCATTGCTTCGGGCAACTCGATAGGGTGGAGCAGATTCTCAGCCATATCGAAGGCAATGAGGAAGTTATTGGTCAAATGCCAATACAAAACATCACCGATCAACGTGCTTGGGCGGAAATCAACCAGGCCGTCGAACCAAACACGAGCTTGCGAGATATTCCAAGATTGGGTTACCGACGACCACCTTCTTACCTTGATTTCGCGGCCGGTGCTCACAATCCAGACAACAACCCACGGCGAAGAGTGACAGTTTCCATGGTGGTGGTGGGCGACACATACCACTGTGCCGTGGACGTAGGTCAGTTCAGTGTGGGTGCGTGTTAATGTCTGCTCGCCAGTGATTGGATCCCATACTAAGAGCATAGGTGAGGCCCCTCCAAGCAGCAAAACCTTACCATGGCGGCAAGCAAGAACCTCCCAGTGGCTCGTGGAGAGAGTGGGGAGGCGGTTGTCTGGATACAAGATGGGCAGGGTGAATCGAGGGACACCAACAACACCTAGATGCTGATCAAAAGGGAGGAAACGATCTGAGCTAGAGACGTTGGTGAAAAAACCCATGAGTGGTGTTACTCCGTGATGCTCCATCAGCCACCTCAGGAACTTGCTAGTCCTGACAATGGAGCGCCATGTCCTGCACACGGCTGCTATCCTTGCAATGGTGACAGGATGTGGTGAAACCAGCACGAGGATGTTCCAAGTTATGTCATCAGGGATTTGAGACCACGAAGCGAGAGGGAGAGACACAGAGTTCATGCTTCTGCCATGTGAAAAAAAGGGTTAGGAGAAGGCAATCTAACTTGCCGCATGACGATATTGAAATAGTGGTTTCTTCCAATGGTGATTTCTTCGTTGTAGTAATTAACAGTAAGTCAATAGGTTAATACCTGACGATGGATCCACATAACGAGCTCTTCACTTCGATAACTTCTGTACAACATGGAGGCACCAATGAACAATTAGTGGGAGTAGTGTGTGTTGTTCTTATAGGAGAGCAAATGTTCTTAGCCAAATACCTCCTCCATCCCAAAATAAGTGTCTTAGACTTAGTACAACTTTAGTACAAAGTTGTACCAAGTCCAAGACAGTTAATTTGGGATGGATGGAGTAGATGTTCAAATTATGGAAGCATGCAAACACATAGAAGAAATGGGAGAGATGAAATATAAATGCTACATGTAAAGGAAGAATTTGAGTTTGCACATTGTCTCCGTAACCTTTAACATTTTTAAAGTGCACTCTAGCTGGTTGTTTGGATAATATCAACCAATTTTAGTAAAGCTTGTTTTAAGAAGATTTTTTTGTTAATAATCTGATCAGGTATACGTTTACAAAAATATCATGCTTGGATTAAAAAAAAACTTGAACTGATTTGTAGATAACCATGTTTGACTTTATGTTGATGTAGGTTGTCAGATGTGGAAAATGGATTGGCCTAAGTAGTAGGATCAAGGTTGTTGAGGATAACATAAACACATTTATTCAAATATATGTAATAGTTGTTTTCCAAAAACTTGGTTTTTGGGTTTTACGAGAATCAGTTCTAAATATCATCAAGTTAGTTAGAAAAAAACTAAACAACCACTTATGGTTGTTTGGGCAGCAAATTCGATTGCTAGAGCTACGAGTTGGCAACCAACACGCCAAGCAATGCAAGGGAATGCGGAGGTGTCCGGTCAACCCACCATGTATGCACCAGAATCCCTCGACATAGAAGGAGATTGATGCCATTGTATACATGGAGGATGAAGCTAAGGAGTACCATGACACCACCCCTAGCCTCCACCATCGAACCCACTATGCAAAAGAAGACGTAAGATTTCGAATAGGTAACTCGGTCACGGTCTGTCACACACTCTACGATTACTAGCACGATGACCCAGGGCTTCACCCAACTATTACATTTACATCTTTATATGCATTCGTTACTTTTATAATGTTAGTTTATATTAGTCATATGATATTCATGGTTTTCTCTATATTATTCATGGTTTTTCTCTATATTGGCTGCACACACAAGTTTCCTGCCAAGCTCATACATGCAATTTGGGACTAGTATACCTGAAATGAATCGAGCACGTTCACTACTCACTTAGCTAGGCTTACAACTAGTCGATCATGACACATACATACCTCGGTGCCTTTCGAAAGTGCTCGAGAGCTTGCACGCCCCACCCTAGTATCTAGGTTGGTTCAGAATGATGCTGGGATTGCAAAGGTCTTCGATGTCGCAAGTACAAAGGGACATAGGGAAGTAATGGTCCCCACTTGAATGGTGGGATCTTGATTCAACGAGTCGTGGGACTTCGGGCGCCTCACCCGAGGATCTAGTGAGGGTCGAAACGGAGCTCGGGAGGCTCGATTGTGCCATTAAACACACATTTTGTTGTCCCACCATATAACACAATATATTATGAGAATGACTAACCGATTCTATGCATGCGAGCAAAACGCTCAACATAACAATGAACGGTTTTGAATAACAATCCAAAGGCCACACCGCAAAAAAGACCAATTGTTCCTAGTAGGAAAAGACTAAACTTGCTCCAGCACAAGTATCAAACGGTTTTTCACCAACATATTTACATGTTGCACATCAAACTTACCAACATGAAAACCAAAGATCCTAGTAGGGAGTAAATTGCATAAAACCACCACTTTGAGGGCTAGGTTTGCGAAAATCACTAGGGTACAGTTTCTCTGCAGAAAGCACCACGTCTTGCGTAATTCTTTTGCAAAAACCACTGATCGGCGGATCTGAGTCGCTTAAGAGCGTTTATGACAGATGGGGCCCGTTTTCTGCCTACGTGGCGTAACTTTTTGTGCCGGATGGTTTTCAATCTAAAATTACAAACTAGACCCTACAATTTTACATAGACACCCCTAAATCAAAATTGAAAAACGCAATTAGACCCAGCGCTCCTCCTCCGCGGTGGACAACTACTCCCCGGCGAGGATCTGGATCGGGGCCACCCTCCTCCTCGCGCGCCTGGCAGGCCTCCTCGCGGCCACCCTCGCGGACGCCGTGCCCGCGCTCGCCGCCGGGCCCGGGGACGGGAAGGACACCGTCGCCGTCACCGCGCACCTCGACGCCGGCGTCACGCTCCTGGACGCCTGCAACGCCATCGCCGCCCGCGTCAACCTCCTCCACCGGCGCCGCCTCCTCTCCCGCCTCGCGGTCCACCACGTCTTGTCATCGCCCCGGTCACCGTCGTCCCTCGGCCGCTCGCGCGCCGTGCTCGACGACCGAGACGGTCGCGGCGCGGGGGGCACTTCCTCCCTTGCCCTGCCAGCGCTCCTTCCATCCCGTTCGTCGACCCGCCCCGCAGCGGCCACGGCCATCAGCTCACTGCCGTCGTGCGCGTCGTCCTCGCCTTCAACGCCGTCTCCTCCCTCGCTGCGACAGCCGCGACCACCATCCTCACAGGCGGGGTCGTGCTCAACGCCACCTTGCCCCTAGTCTCCAGCCTATTCAAAATCGAGAGCAAGCTCGTCTCTCGTGGGTGTTGGGGGAGGGGGGCACGACGGCAGCGGCCCGGGGAGGGAGGGGCGGCGCCGAGCTCGTCTCCCGGCTGCGGATGGAGCGAGGGCGTGGTTGGAGGGCCTGAGACGTAGTGGGGAAAATGTAGGAGGGTGTTTTTGCATTAAACCTGAACAAGTATGCCACGTAGGCAGAAAACGGGCCCCATCTGTCATAAACGCTCTTAAACGACCCAGATCCGCCGATCAATGATTTTTGCAAAAGAATTACGCAAGACGTGGTGCTTTCTGCAGAGAAACTGTACCCTAGTGATTTTTGCAAATCTAGCTCTTAAAGTGGTGGTTTTATGCAATTTACTCCCTAGTAGGACACAGCCAAAGCGACTCCAACACAACAAGCAAATGATTTTAGAACTAACGTGTTTATATTTCATACAACAAAAAAGGAAATGACAAAGCGCACACTACGAAAGGATCAATACAATGGCCTCAAAGACTCCAAAGAGGCCCAAGTTATGGCACTAAAACCTTGGACCTTAACAAAGACCGTGGCATCTTTCTCCCATCATGCCACTATCTTACTCCTTTATGTCCTCATAGGGGCAGAAGCTAGCATCTATGTGGAGATGGCATCTGGAGCAACATTCTTATCCAACATCATCATCAGAGTTGTGGCGGAAGAAACATCAAATGGTGGCAGACACTTCACCAGATGAATAACCCGGTTGGGAATATCCGGTATCTCCTTTAGTGTATGCTCAGACTTAGCTAGTGATCGAGGCTTATCCCCAATCGTCTCACCGGACGATCTTGACCCCTATTAGTTTTGGGTCATATCTAGTATTATGAGTTGGTACAACTCACTTAGGTACCGCTCATGCAACACGCATAGAAACAATGCTTTATCCCTAGATGTCCAGTCAAATGATGCGCCTCAATGCATTTTGGGGAGAGCCAGCTAGCTCTGGGTTCAACTTTATTTCATCCCTAACCACAACTCACCCAATAACATGCTTATTGATGGGAAGGGAACCCTAATCATCGATAACATGCATCCAGGGTTGACAAGGACTTGCAAGTTCAAGGTTTGTTCCTCATGGATAAACTCCTTGAGCTTGCATAACTTATCACGAAGCCACTCAGCCTCCTCCCCCATATTTTCCACAGATGCTTGGAGGTCATTGCAGACTGACTCCGCCTTCTCCTAATGCCTCGCTCATGGAGCGCGAGCTCTTTCGACTTTTTGACCATCGTGTCCACCTCAAGCTGCAAACTTGGCACGCTCCTCCACTTGGGCACAAGCCAGGCACGCAGAGATTCACCCGCTAAATAGGCTTGGGCTGCTCCAAGGCAGAGGTGTTCAAACCCTCGTTGTGAGGGTCAGCAACACCCTATACGGACCAAAAATCTACTCATCCAAAGTAAAGCAGAATCCAGAAAGCAAAGAAGGTAAATGACGAGTAAGACAAACCTGCATGGCCTTAATTGCCTCCTAGAGGTAGGACTTGATAGCCCACAACCTCGCGACGGGTGAAGGACTGACAACTAGAGCTTCATTTCTGGGGGGCTCATCCGCTGACAAAGGTATCATGGCTTGTGGCCTTTAAACTCGCTCTTAGAGGGGTGGTGCCAGTGGCGACACAACCCACCATGCTACCAAGCAAAGCATCCTCCAACAAGCTGCAATAAAGATAAGGCACCATCAAAACTCACTAAGTGAGTTTCACAAGGAAAATAGGGGATCAACATAGAGACAATCTGGAGCCTTGTGTGTGTCACACTTGAGCCGCCCTGGCGCTATTACCTCCTTCCATCGCTGCGATCAAAAAGAGAGAAACTAGATTGCAGCTCTATGAAGAATAAACAAGAAAGCTTACTGAGTTTAAGCTAGACATGGTTGGATAGAGGTCACTCTGAGAAGGTGCCTCCGGTCCAGGCATTGGTAGCAAGTGCCTCTGGTGCAGACGCATTGGCGACTGACACCACCTCTTAGGCCGATGCCCCAAGATTGTTGTGATCCTTGAACATGTGATACCATTTCTAACAATGCAATTGGGAGTTCATCAAAACACAAAATGAGAATAACCGAAAAGAATCCAAAGGGGATAGAAAGCACACGGCTAAGTTCACTTTAGCCTAAGGATGCAGTCTTTGTCTTATGCGTCCATCTTGATCGACGCTTCTGGAGCGTTGTGGTTCCTAGTCCTTCGACATCTTTCAGGGCAGACCATCTCGTTCACCCTAGCCCAAGGGACCTCCTATCAGGGATCTGTGCATTGCAAGAAGAAAGGACTGAGCAACTTACCGTTCCCATCATGACAGGGGTCCAACCCACCATATAAACCTACACAGATTCTACCCACTCCGTGAGGGGGCAATCTATCAGCAGATGAATTCACCAGTGACATGGACATCATTCAGCTACCAGTTTCGTAGGTCTTTGATGACAACTTCCATCTCCCTGATGAAGTCGTGATCAACCACATGCACAATCCAATTGACTAACCTGGAGCAGTCATCCCATCGGACACGATGACCATCGCGTTGATGGTTTTGTGTCATTATGGCTCCAAGAATTATGTGTTTTCACCTTGATTTTTTTCACCTCGACGATGTCCTTGTTCTTACATGTTGGTGTTCACCTTGCTAAAGCGCAAAAAAGATGATGACATAATTCCAGATCCAGAAGTATCCCAAGAAAACCCTCACACGAGTGTAAAAATGGAGAAAGAAAGACCACTGAATTTGGGGTTAGATGGTAAAACATGATTCTACAGAATGCAACACTGAAAGGAGGGACAATGAAAAATTTACAACGCATAGCATGTCATCGAGGAGGACCACCATTGTAGCACCTTCAGACGTGAGGAGACCACCCATTGAGAAGGCCACCCCTCGCAACAGCATCTCCTCCTCGAACATGATGAATAGTTCCATGAGAACCAAAGATGATGACCAACCGCAAGTAAGGACAGTGTTGGCCTCTCCCGACGCAAGTAAGGACACCCATATGATCAAAAGTGCACTTACAATGTAGCACAATAGTTGGCGGCTGCGTGCTAAGGGCTCTCAACGACAGCAAAGTCGGGAGCGGTGCTCTGGGAGGTCATGTCGAAGTATGGAGAGGGAAATGAGGAGGATGGCTCAAGGACTTGGGGACAAAGTATGAAGGAAGCAAGGTAACCCAACAAGGAACGGGGAATAAAATATAAATCCTACACACCATGCATCCTCGAAAGCCAAACCAATAAGACATAAAGGTGCGGTGTGAATCAAGGTGATGAGGGATGCAACACGGAGATTCGTATCACATCACCATCCATAATTCGCTGGCCCCCTATAGGGTATGCCACATGGCAGCCGATCAGACCACCCACATGGCCACACAGAGGGAACAACTTCATCGGGCCTGATCAACACCAAGCAAGTTGCCCACCGACTTCAAATAGGGCAAACGGCTTGGGCAATACGTCCACAGCCGCATTTTCAAATATTGATAGGGGGTTATCGAGGGGAAGTGGTTTCATTGTATTCTCATCCATGCATACCGTAACTTGAGTTGTAGTGCATGGTACGAGGGGCTCATGCCTGTGAGGCCAGTTACCTTAGACATGCAAACCTGGTTTCCTTAAGGGGAGTTGTGCGACTACCAAAGATGGAGAAGATCAAGACTTGCACAACAAGAAGATCAAGGTGACGGACAACGACCACAAACCAAGACCCCTATATAAGGCAGTCCCTCAAGACAAGAGGAGACCTTAGACTCCTCCGAAAATCAGAATAGTTTATTAGTTCATTAGTAGATCCGATTAGGGTTCTCCGTCCAGATCGTCCACCTCCAACGCCAGCGACTTGATCCTCAACTCCCCGAATAGTCCATTACACTCCCGCACTGTAATCAATATATGGTAGAATCTCATATAAGTAGGAGTGGGGTTTTTACTCACCCGACGAGGGCCTAGACTGGGTAAAACTTGTGCCACGTGTCCATCTGGTAACCTGAGGTAACGTCCCATTGCCATACAATTCTACGTAGGTCCATCATATTGTTATTTTGTACTTGGCAAAACACTGTTAACATCAAGTTAAGCGACGGCTATTCCATCTCGTCCATAATTGTGGACATGATTGCTCGAACAGATTGACACGCTGGACCCACAAGACTTGATTGTTTACCGTGTCAGCCATGACTCACCATGCGTTAAGTATACGATGCAAACACGCAACCAAGCCTCTTATCAAGTTTCACCCCAACATAGGATCTGCCCATGATACCTGGCACTCATAGTACACATACTATCGCCATTCCCACTTGGGTAAGAAGTGTCCCATTACAAAACATCCAAAAAAGGAATACAACTACCAAATAGGCTTGAAGAGTTTATTATTTTAAGTTTTGATTACCTTAATTTTCACTAATGTCCAGGCTGCAAAACTCAGGGTGTGATAGCACCCAACTATAGGTCCTCTTCTTTATACTTCCCAAGCCATCTTATGTGTCTAATGGAACCACACGTCACACAAAATTTTGAGATTTTGTCATACTGGACTCTATATTACTCTCATTTTTATTATGTGGATACCGTAATGAAACCTACCAATAATTTCATCAAATCAAGCTTGACATGCAGATGCACAAAATTTCCTATTTCATGAACATCTGGTCCCTACTTTGAAACTTTTTCAACTCATCTAGTAAGATTGGCAACAAAACCCTTTGATCGATACCTAGGAGGACACTTGTGTAATCTTAGATCCAAACCGCCATCCTATGCATTAAGAAATCCCTAAAAAGGCGAGGCCGCCCGCTGTTATTTTCTGTCAATCTCCGAAACCAAAAGCTTGATCGCCAGACGAGAGGCATTCTAGCAACAAAGCTAGCACTAACAAGCCAAAAAAAAAAACAAAACAAAGCTAGCACTAACTTGGTTAACCAAACCAAAACAGACCCACCCAACGACCGAAGTAAAGCACCAAACCAAACCAAACCAAACCATTTCGCAATCTCGCAAGCGACGCAGCCGCCTCCACCACCAGGAACCAGACCGCGCACTCCTCCTTAGCTCGAGCCCAGACCGGAGCCCTGTTCCGCCGTGGATCGCTGGAGGAGAGGGCCACCGGCCGGATCCCGACGGGCCAGATGGTGGGCGACCCCCGCGGCGGGGGCGAGTAGCACGGCTGCGATCGGCGGCGGACGGATCGGCGGCGCCGCAAGGCGGCGGGGGCCACCATGTCTGCCGTAGTGTGCGGCAAGAGGTCCTCCATCTTCGCCGACGAGCTCATCCCTTCCTCTCCGCCTTCCCCTCCCCACCACCACCCTTCCAAGCGGGCCCGCTGCTCCCCGACCCGCGCCTTCGACGACGCCGCCGCGGCCCACCGGCGGGAGGCGCTGCTCCACCACCTTCGCTCCCTCTTCCCTCACATGGATCCCCAGGTCTGCCGCCCTCGTTTGTCTAATTAATTTAGTTGCCAAGAGAGATTTATTTTGTAGGAATTGGCGTTGGACGCACGAAGGGGACTCTTTTCATGTGAATTTTGTGCTCTGTGGTTGGATTCTGCTGTGCCTGGAGCTGTGAATGAAATAGGGCTAATCTTAGTATTGTTGTGAGGAGAGGTTGGTGTTTGGAAACCTGGATGTGAAGATTCTCTGTTGCTTTGGTAGATTTGTGATATTTCTAATTCTCCAAATGCTATGGTGTTGGATGCTGAAACCGGGTCCTTTTGTTGTGAAGTTAGGGCATTTCTACCCCCTAAAAATAACCGAGTATCCGGTGAACTGCCGACGGGAGAGATCTGAGCGGCGAGAGGCGGAGTCAATACCTGCATGCGGCGCGGAGGCGTTGCCGGGGCTGTGTGGTCCGGTACCCGGCCAATCCATGGCAAGGCGCAGTCGCCGGCGGCCGGAAGCGCCAAATCCGGCGGCGGTGGCGGCAGCCGCAGATCTACCGGTTGTGCGCTGGCAACGGGACGAGGAGGCACAGATCCGGGTGGTCAAGGACCGCGGCGGAGCCTACGGTGGCTGGCGGTGGCCGGCAGGGGGGGGGGGGGGGGTGGGAGGGGCGGTGCCAGCGTAGATGCAGTGCGGGAGTGGGGCAGGGGAGGCAGAGGAGGAGAGGAGAATTTTTACTCATCCGCCGAGCGGTGGAGTAAATATAGGGAGGCGCGGTGCGGCTGAGGATAATTTATCCTCCACTACCACCGATTGGGGATGCCCTTACGGCGGACCTTTGCTTAAACTTGATGTGGAAAGCATTTGACGCAAAGCTGTTTAGGCTATAGCTACTCAAGTGCTATCTTGATGAAATGGGTAATTAGTTACAAAGAGACTGTTCACTAGAAGAGGTGAAGAGCTTAGTGCGCCAGTTTGAAGAATATAAAATCACCCACTTCAATAGGGATCAAAATAGGGCAGCTCATGAGTTAGCTCAATTTTTTTTGAAGAAACACAGGAGAAGTACACAATTTATTCAGAAGGGGCGGCTGACAGGCAAACTGTACAAACCGCACCAGAAGGTGCAGGCAAACAAAGAGAAAAATAAACAAAAAGCGGCATGAGTTAGCTCAATTTAGTCTGCGGCTTTCTGTGCTTTCACTTTGGGACCATGGACTGAGTTTTGTCCAGCTATTGGATGCTGAATGTAAACCTATCGTGATGCAATAGATCTCACCTTTTCCTCACAATAAAGAAAGAAAGAAATAGGGCAAAGCTTTGATGAATGTTACCTGACTTATTTGGTGATGAAATATGAATCAACTAATCGATAATACTTTGGATCATATTTATCAGATTCCCTTAAACCATTGTCAAACCTCTATTTCGGTCGAGTGATCTGGTTCACAGTTGGACCACAATCTTATTTCCTAAGGGCTGGATGAGAAACCAGCTGCTAATGAACAAAGAAAACCAAGAGAACTAACCGAGAGAGGGATGCCGTCATGTCGGATCTGATTCCACGTCGCGCTGAAACCAATGGTCGACGAGTCATTCTGGGGTAGCAACTCTTGACTAGTTGTGACTAGTCTAGACTCATGGTCGACTAGTCGACATGAGGAGCAGCAGCAAGCCAGCAATCAGGGGAGGAGGGGAGGAGCAGCAACCAGATCTTCGTGATGAGGTGCAAATATCTTCTTCGTGAACCACATCTCTGATTAGTGAGCCGAGGAGGTATTACCAACCCTGAGGAGCCTACTTGTATGAAGTGGTGAATCTCCTCCAAACCTGGATCATGGACCCGGCAAATTGCGAGTCATGTATCATGGTTTGGATGATTATCAAGCAATCTAATGATAGCCTTCTATTGTCAATTAGGAGGTTTCTCTTTCAGGATGTGTTGTGACAATATTGTGTCTACCTTTAACTAGTTTACATCTTGCTAGGACTTCCCATCACAAAATTTGACATTTTGAGCATTTACTCAGTACCTCGGATATCCCTTCTTTGCGTATTGCATTTCAGGTAATGCTAAATGTCACTATTTTTTGCGCATATAATGCTCTGAGCAGTTTCGGTTCTTATATATATGTAGTTGGGATTTGTCATTTCTTCGTAGTTGTCGGGAGATGCTTCTCTATTATGTCCCATATATGTTTTCCCTCTTTTCACTAACTCGTACTCCCTCCGTCCCAAATAAGTGACTCAACTTTGTACTAAAGTTAGTACAAAGTTGAGTCACCTATTTTGGGACGGAGGGAGTACTAAATAGCGAGCTAACAAATCCCCTTCTTTTTGACACCAGACTTTCCAATCAAAGTGGTTGTAAGACTCATAAGGATCTAGTTTACGAAGATCCCATTGTATTCCAGAAGCTCGTAACGTTGGTCCTGATAAGCCCTAATTTACTGCCTCTTATCTGATAATAAAACCTACTCCTTCAACTCTCTCTAGAAAAAGGGGATTCTGTGCAATACGTTGTTGATCTTCCAACAATTCCGCGCAAAAAATAATCACAGAAATCTAAACATTTATTGATCCATCTATAAGGTAGATTGGCAGCCTCTGGATGATTGATGAGATTCTATGGATAGAGAGCCAGTTCCAATAGACTTATATAGAACCAACGTTCCGTAACCTTTCCCTGTACTTCAAAGTCGAACGCAACTGCTGCTACATATATGAGAAGTGTTTTGCTAGATTATTTCAATAAAGACACTTTCAATTATTTTGTTATATGCAGATGTTTGCTGGAAACTGTCATTCCATTATTTTAGTTTCTTTTATTGAACTATGTATTTATCTTACTCTAATTGAGATATTTTTTTACACCTTACCAACTATAATAAAACTAGCTGTTTGGTAATTGCTTACCCATCCTTTTTTTAGCATGGCAAACCTTTGTAAGCAGTGTGTATGTATTTGTGCCTGAACAGCTGGCATTTCCCCCCATTAATTCTCAATATTGCTGCAGCCTTCATGTAAATGTGCCATTCATAGAAATTTCCTTATCATTCTTTTCTATTTATCTACACCTGCTCTCATGCTTCCATTGTGACAAGTGTATTTCCCTGGTTAGTATTTTTTGCTCTATGAAGTTGGGAATCTTGTGTTGGAACTTGTGGTTTTCATTTTAGACTGGCATGGTTAGAATGTTTTTGTGATTAAATAGTGATTTCTTATTGTAGCGATATGATATTGATATTGCTTATCATAATGATTCCAGTTGCTTGAAAGAGCTCTTGAAGCATCTGGAGATGATTTGGATTTTGCAATAAGGAGTTTGAATGACCTGCGCCTGGAGTCAGCTGAGGCTATCTTTTCAGCTGCTGTTAGTGAACCGGAGAATGGCCTGTCAACAGCCCTTAAGTTATCGGCTGAAGGTATGCTGATTGAATTTACATCAGAAGGTGGTTGCATGCTAGACATTCAAGCAAAATTCATCGCATTTAACATGTTTATTTATTGATAAAATCTTGTTCGATAAGTGAAACAGTATGCTTAATTGTTCTGCTTGATGTTTTGCAACAATGGTAGTCAGTCTGATCAAATAAACATCTTTCCCTAAATTCCTTGATCGTTCTGCTTGGTGTTTTGCAACAATGGTAGTCAGTGTGATCAATAATCATCTTTCCCTGAATTCCTTAATTGTTCTGCTTGGTGTTTTGCAACAATGGTTAGCATTATCATAGTCTGCATGCAATTTTCATGTATTTGTCTCCCGTGTAAAAGACATTTTAATGTTTGTTCTGTCATGTCTATCATGCACATTGTGGTTATTTGAAATAGACTGCATGCCTTGTACTTCATGTATACTGCATAATCTATGCTACTCAATTTTCAATTGGTATTATATGGCATCTTTTGTACTCCTGCAAAAACGTCTTATATTAGTGTACAGAGGTGTTAAGCTTTTATTACTTCCACGATGTCTATTGGTTGGCAGCCTACTTATATCGCTACATCTTTATGAATCATGTATCCCTTTTTATATTAATGGAAACAATTTTCAATGTTGGACAGGTAATGGCCAATTGGATGCTATTAGTGGAAATCCACCTGCAACAGATAATTGTCAGACAAATCACCATAGCTCTGAATGGGTTGAGCTATTTGTTAGAGAGATGATGAGCGCCTCTGACATAAATGATGCACGGGCTCGTGCATCAAGAGCTTTGGAGGTTATTGAAAAGTCCATCATGGAGCGGACAGGAGCCGAGGCAGTGCAAAACTTGCACAAGGTACTATGAATACACTCGCATAATATTCATGATTTATCTCTAGGGCTTAATGTTTTCACTTGCCCATAGGAAAATACGATGCTAAAGGAGCAATTAGCAATAGCTCTTCGAGAGAATGCTGTTCTGAAGCGGGGGGTTGCAATCCAACATGAGCGCCAAAAAGAGTTTGATGATAAGACACAGGAGGTTCACAACCTAAAGCAATTGATTTTGCAGTATCAGGAACAACTAAAGACTCTCGAGGTTATCTCCAGACCTTGCTTCTTTGGTTCTTAGCTATCCATTTCACACCAAGGGTTGGGTTTTAATTTATCTTTTGCGAACCGCCTGTCATTGCAGATCAATAATTATGCACTTAGGATGCATCTACAGCAGGCTCAGCAGAACAGTTCAATGCCCGGGCGTTTCCACCCTGATGTTTGCTGATAAGCTTTCCATCCTGATGTCTGCTAATACGCACCAGAATTCTGTCCATGTATCTTATTGTCAGAGGGATTCAACTATTGGCCCTGGTATTTGTACACTTACTGAAGTCCCGAGCTCATATGGTATCCGTACACTTTTCGAAGCCTCAAGCTCGTATGTTTACGTATACATCACATTATCATAAAGACCTGCCATCTGAGAAACGTAAACAGCGAAGCGTCGATATTGAAATAAAGGATCCTGTGCTCCAGGAAAGTTCAGAAGAAATAATATGTTGAGGTGGATGGTGCTGCGGTGCCTATTGGTTAATGTACACTCTGTAACAGTATTTTGTGTGTGACCTCAAGGGTGAGCATAGTGTATTGCTACCAGACTTAAAATGCAAGTATCGATGAAAAATGGCGTGTTGATGTTTATTTCCTTTGCTGTGACGTCGAGTCTTTACAGGACGTGTTGATCGTTCGTTCATTTTGTATGAGCAGAAATAGACCTGTGCATGGGCAGGCCGGCCTGATTGCCCGAAAGCCCGGCATTCGTGTGAGGCTTGGGCTCAACTTTTCTGCCCAAAGCCCGGCCTGAAAGCCTGAACTAAGCCTGAATGGCATTAAGATAATAATTTTAATTGAAAAATTGGCATACTAATATATTAATATACCTGTGAAAATAATTACTCTCTCTGTCTGGATTTATTTATCGTAGAAATAGATAAAAATGTATGTATCAAGAACTAAAATATGTTTAGATACACCTATTTCCTGATTAGTGTAATAATTGTAAATTAATAAGAGCAAATTGACACAATGGAATTTTTTCCGGTTTTATCATTTGTGTGGCAACTGTTTTTTTTGTTGCTTTCTAACTGTTTTTCTCTTCTTCTTTTTGCTTTCTGTCGACTCTATACATCAGCATATTTGGGCCTCCGGTAACACTTGTAGCATGGGTTCGTTGTGTGTGCACGCGATAATCCTAGACTCACGAGCTGTTTAAGTGTGTTTTATCAGACCTTTCAATTAATTTTCTATCCCCTGAATTTCACCAGGGTGGGGCCCATCCCTCTTCATATCTTCCAATCCTACTCTTCCACGTCATGCTGTCCGTTGAATCCGTGAACAGACTCCACACGCGTTTCGCTGTGCGTGAGTGCGTTGTTTCCTTGCTTTGTGTGCATGCTTGTGTATGTAAGAGCATCTTCAGCCGCGCCCTTCAGAAAGGCCTTTCCAGACGATTTTTTTGTGCCGGCGCTGAAAAATCGGCCCAGTCGCGTCCCAGGAGTCCGATTTTCGTCAGCCTGGGCCGAAATTAGCGCCGGCGGACCCAGGTCGAACCCGGCACGCTGGGGGGCGTTCGGGGGCACCGGGGCGAGCGGTTTTGGCGCGAAAGAGCCGCGGGCCCGGCGCGTCAGCGACACCGCGCGTCGTCTTCCCCCCAACGCCTCGGTTTCCCGCGGGAAATCAAAGGCAAGGCTGCCGCCGGTCAGCCTTATCATTGATTCCTCACGGGCGGCGCGTCACGGGGCGGCGCGCCGACGCCTCCCCTCCCTCGCACGCGTACACACGGGCGCGGCGCGGCTATATAAGCCGGTGGCCTCCCTCGCCTCTGGCCACACCAGCCCTAACCCTAGCCGCCGAGCTCTACCTCTCCCGAGAGCCGCCGCCGAGCCCTCCCTCTCCCGAGCGCCACCGTCGAGCCCTCCCTCTCCCGATGGCCGAGCGATTCCCCGGAGATGAGGCGGCGGCCAACGGCTTCGGCCGCCGCTCGCTGCGCGAACAGGTGTCTTGGCTCCTGTTCCAGGCGAACATCCCAGCGCCGCCGGACATGCGCGCCGGGCCGACGGGGTGGAGACTCAGCAACGGGGGAGTGCCCATTCCCCCGTTGCCCGACGCCGTGGCGAAACCGTCCTACTTCGCCGACGAGGTCGAGGTCGTGCGCGCCTCCCTCACCGACGCCCAGCTTGCCCTCCCCGAGTACGCCGCCGACAACCAAGCGGCGTGGACGGCATACTTCCAGCGCCGACAGCAGCAGAGGATGGCGTCCACCAACGACGCGCCGGTGGTGGCCGGCCTAAAGAACAACGAGGGACGCCACCTGTGGTGGGGTGTCCCCGGCCGCACCCTCGAGGGCGTTCTGACGTACCTCGAGGGCGGCAACGACCCGCCGTTGGCATACCCCCCGATGAGGGCGGCCGCCACGGCCATGGCTCACCGTCGGCGCGACGGGCAATGGTTGCCCAGGAGGTTCGGCGCCTCCTCTTCTTCCTCCTCCTCGCGCTCTTCCTCGCACTCCTCCGGCACTCCGGCGCCGCTCGGCGTCAAGGCCGAGTCCGCGGCGGAGACGCCGCTCGGCCGGCGCACTCGCAGCCGGCATCGTCATCAACGAGGGCGGCCAGCGCGCCTCCTCGTCGGCTCCTCCGCGCTTTGTCAAGCCCAAGACGGAGCCGGGGCTCGCGCCGGTGAAGACGGAGCCGGGCCTCCCTGCGGTGAAGACGGAGCACGTCGGCGACGTCGAGCTCAACGAAGACGCGGCCCTGGAATGGGCGCGCGCGGACTCCCTTAAGATGGCGAGGGAGCGCCAGTGCGCCGCCCTGCGGCGATTCGCGCAGCGCCGCCAGGGCTGCGACGAAGGAGGAGTCGTCGTCATCGAAGACAGCGACGACGACGACGACGCGCCGCCGCCACCAGTTCGCGTAGGCGACGCCGGTCAGGGGTCCACCAGGGACGGCCGCGTCAAGGAGGAGAAGCCAGACGACGACGGCGGCGGCGACGACGGCGACTACTCTGCGTTCAGCCAGTTTCTTTTTTAATTAGATATATTATATAATAAAAATCCGCGACTATTATGTAATATATGCCGAACTTCGCCGAACTTTGCCGAACTTTACTATATTTTTTTATTTTTTGAACGCGCCTGGGTGCGGCCCTGGGGCCGGCGGCTGGGGACCAACTCGCCCCCAGGCCGATTTTTTGCGCCGGCTCACCCCCAGGCGGCGATTTTAGGTGCCCCTGGGGGGCCAACGGCTGGAGATGCTCTAAGTATGTGTGTTGAGCCTGCATAGGTGTGTGTGAGAGAGATATGGGGGGAATGCTGCTATGCACATGACAACTTTCAGCCAGTGTTTGTGTCCAGTCCACGGATATTGACGTGGGAGTCAACCATCCAAGATATATTCGCATACAATTCAAAGCACATTTCAACAAACCGAACCAAAATTCATCAAACAGGACGAATTTCATTAAAGTTCGGACATAATTTACATAAAATGACCGATATTTCGACGTCTAACTTAAAAGAAAAAAAAATAAAGTTTATAGTGGAAGACCACCTCGTACGCGTGGCCGCCCTGCCTGGCCGCACCGCCGTCACCATTCGTGTCATCATCGTTTCTCCAACGGCGCAAGGGCGCGGGGCCGTAGTGGCAGCCTTGTCCGACCGCTGCCTGGCGCTCACGGAGGAGTAGCTCCGCTTCCTACTGCGGGGTGTGGAGGGCTGCCGCGGCCATTCCGACAGCGCCCGTAGAGCCTTGGCGGTGGCCTTGCCCCTACAGACATTTGCGGAGGTGTCTATAAGCGACCACTCCTCGCTGATTTTTGCGAGCTCGCCATCAAAATGGCGGTGGCGCCTCGCGGCCGTCTCCTCGGGTCGTGATGGACCGGTCCAGGGCCTTGTTGGGGAACGTAGTAATTTCAAAAAATTTCCTACGCACACGCAAGATCATGGTGATGCATAGCAACGAGAGGGGAGAGTGTTGTCCACGTACCCTCGTAGACCGACAGCGGAAGCGTTATCACAACGCGGTTGATGTAGTCGTACATCTTCACGATCCGACCGATCAAGTACCGAACGTACGGCACCTCCAAGTTCTACACACGTTCAGCTCGATGACGTCCCTCGAACTCCGATCCAGCCGAGTGTTGAGGGAGAGTTTCGTCAGCACGACGGCGTGGTGACGATGATGATGTTCCACCGACGCAGGGCTTTGCCTAAGCTCCGCGACGGTATTATCGAGGTGTAATCTGGTGGAGGGGGGCACCGCACACGGCTAAAATATCGTATATCAAGTGTGTTCTTAGGTGCCCCCCTGCCCCCGTATATAAAGGAGCAAGGGGGAGGCCGGCTGCCCTAGGCGCGCCAAGGAGAGAGGGGGAGTCCTCCTCCTAGTAGGAGTAGGACTCCCCTTTCCTAGTCCTACTAGGAAAGAAGGGGGGGGGAAGGAAAGAGAGGGAGAGGGAGAGGGAAAGGGGGCTGCGCCCCCCTCTCCTAGTCCAACTAGGACTCCCCTTGGGAGGGGGCGCGCCACCTCCTGGCTGCTGCCCTCTCTCTCCCCTCAAGGCCCACCAAGGCCCAATACCTCCCCGGGGGGTTCCGGTAACCCTCCGGCACTCCGGTTTAATCCGAAACTTCTCCGGAACACTTCCGGTGTCCGAATATAGTCGTCCAATATATCAATCTTTACGTATCGACCATTTCGAGACTCCTCGTCATGTCCGTGTTCACATCCGGGACTCCGAACAACCTTCGGTACATCAAAACATATAAACTCATAATATAACTGTCATCGTAACTTTAAGCGTGCGTACCCTTTGGGTTCGAGAACTATGTAGACATGACCGAGACACCTCTCCGGTCAATAACCAATAGCGGGACCTGGATGCCCATATTGGCTCCCACATATTCTACGAAGATCTTTATCGGTCAGACCGCATAACAACATACGTTGTTCCCTTTGTCATCGGTATGTTACTTGGCCGAGATTCGATCGTCGGTATCTCGATACCTAGTTCAATCTCGTTACCGGCACATCTCTTTACTCGTTCCGTAATACATCATCCCGCAACTAACTCATTAGTCACAATGCTTGCAAGGCTTATAGTGATGTGCATTACCGAGTGGGCCCAGAGATACCTCTCCGACAATCGGAGTGACAAATCCTAATCTCGAAATACGCCAACCCAACAAGTACCTTTGGAGACACCTGTAGAGCACCTTTATAATCACCCAGTTACGTTGTGACGTTTGGTAGCACACAAAGTGTTCCTCCGGTAAACGGGAGTTGCATAATCTCATAGTCATAGGAACATGTATAAGTCATGAAGAAAGCAATAGCAACATACTAAACGATCGGGTGCTAAGCTAACGTAATGGGTCATGTCAATCACGTCATTCTCCTAATGAGGTGATCCCGTTAATCAAATGACAACTCATGTCTATGGCTAGGAAACATAACCATCTTTGATTAACGAGCTAGTCAAGTAGAGGCATACTAGTGACACTCTGTTTGTCTATGTATTCACACATGTATTATGTTTCCGGTTAATACAATTCTAGCATGAATAATAAACATTTATCATGATATAAGGAAATATATAATACTTTATTATTGCCTCTAGGGCATATTTCCTTCAGGCTCCCACTTGCACTAGAGTCAATAATCTAGATTACATAGTAATGATTCTTACACCCATGGAGTCTTGGTGTTGATCATGTTTTGCTCGTGGAAGAGGCTTAGTCAACGGGTCTGCTACATTCAGATCCGTATGTATCTTGCAAATTTCTATGTCTCCCACCTGGACTAAATCCCGGATGGAATTGAAGCGTCTTCTGATGTGCTTGGTTCTCTTGTGAAATCTGGATTCCTTTGCTAAGGCAATTGCACCAGTATTATCACAAAAGATTTTCATTGGTCCCGATGTACTAGGTATGCCACCTAGATCGGATATGAACTCCTTCATCCAGACTCCTTCATTCGCTGCTTCCGAAGCAGCTATGTATTCCGCTTCACACGTAGATCCCGCCACGACACTTTGCTTGGAACTGCACCAACTGACAGCTCCACCGTTCAATGTAAATACGTATCCGGTTTGCGATTTCGAATCGTCCGGATCAGTGTCAAAGCTTGCATCAACGTAACCCCTTACGATGAGCTCTTTGTCACCTCCATAAATGAGAAACATATCCTTAGTCCTTTTCAGGTATTTCAGGATGTTCTTGACCGCTGTCCAGTGATCCACTCCTGGATTACTTTGGTACCTCCCTGCTAAACTTATAGCAAGGGACACATCAGGTCTGGTACACAGCATTGCATACATGATAGAGCCTATGGCTGAAGCATAGGGAACATCTTTCATCTTCTCTCTATCTTCTGCAGTGGTCGGGCATTGAGTCTTACTCAATCTCACACCTTGTAGTACAGGCAAGAACCCTTTCTTTGCTTGATCCATTTTGAACTTCTTCAAAACTTTGTCAAGGTATGTGCTTTGTGAAAGTCCAATTAAGCGTCTTGATCTATCTCTATAGATCTTAATGCCTAATATATATGCAGCTTCACCGAGGTCTTTCATTGAAAAACTCTTATTCAAGTATCCCTTTATGCTATCTAGAAATTCTATATCATTTCCAATCAGTAATATGTCATCCACATATAATATCAGAAATGCTATTGAGCTCCCACTCACTTTCTTGTAAATACAGGCTTCTCCAAAAGTCTGTATAAAACCAAATGCTTTGATCACACTATCAAAGCGTTTATTCCAACTCCGAGAGGCTTGCACCAGTCCATAAATGGATCGCTGGAGCTTGCACACTTTGTTAGCTCCCTTTGGATCGACAAAACCTTCCGGTTGCATCATATACAACTCTTCTTCCAGAAATCCATTCAGGAACGCAATTTTGACATCCATTTGCCAAATTTCATAATCATAAAATGCGGCAATTGCTAACATGATTCGGACAGACTTAAGCATCGCTACGGGTGAGAAGGTCTCATCGTAGTCAATCCCTTGAACTTGTCGAAAACCTTTTGCAACAAGTCAAGCTTTATAGACAGTAACATTACCATCAGCGTCAGTCTTCTTCTTGAAGATCCATTTGTTTTCAATGGCTTGCCGACCATCGGGCAAGTCAACCAAAGTCCATACTTTGTTCTCATACATGGATCCCATCTCGGATTTCATGGCTTCAAGCCATTTTGCGGAATCTGGGCTCACCATCGCTTCTTCATAGTTCGTAGGTTAGCCATGGTCTAGTAACATGACCTCCAGAACAGGATTACCGTACCACTCTGGTGCGGATCTTGATCTAGTTGACCTACGAAGTTCAGTAATAACTTGATCTGAAGTTTCATGATCATTATCATTAACTTCCTCACTACTTGGTGTAGGTGTCGCAGAAACTGATTTCTGCGATGATCTACTTTCCAATAAGGGAGCAGGTACAGTTACCTCATCAAGTTCTACTTTCCTCCCACTCACATCTTTCGAGAGAAACTCCTTCTCTAGAAAGGATCCATTCCTAGCAACGAATATCTTGCCTTCGGATCTGTGATAGAAGGTATACCCAGCAGTCTCTTTTGGGTATCCTATGAAGACACATTTCTCCGATTTAGGTTCGAGCTTATCAGGTTGAAGTTTCTTCACATAAGCATCGCAACCCCAAACTTTAAGATACGACAACTTTGGTTTCTTGCCAAACCATAGTTCATAAGGCGTCGTCTCAACGGATTTCGATGGTGTCCTATTTAGAGTGAATGCAGCCGTCTCTAAAGCATAACCCCAAAACGATAGCGGTAAATCAGTAAGAGACATCATAGATCGCACCATATCTAATAAAGTACGATTACGACGTTCGGACACATCATTACGCTGTGGTGTTCCGGGTGGCGTGAGTTGCGAAACTATTCCGCATTGTTTCAAATATAGACCAAACTCGTAACTCAAATATTCTCCTCCATGATTAGATCGTAGGAATTTTATTTTCTTGTTACGATGATTTTCAACTTCACTCTGAAATTCTTTGAACTTTTCAAATGTTTCAGACTTATGTTTCATTAAGTAGATATACCCATATCTGCTCAAATCATCTGTGAAGGTGAGAAAATAACGATATCTGCCACGAGCCTCAATATTCATCGGATCACATACATCTATATGTATGATTTCCAACAAATCTGTTGCTCTCTCCATAGTTCCGGAGAACGGTGTTTTGGTCATCTTGCCCATGAGGCACGGTTCGCAAGTACCAAGTGATTCAAAATCAAGTGATTCCAAAATTCCATCAGTATGGAGTTTCTTCATGCGCTTTACACCGATATGACCTAAACGGCAGTGCCACAAATAAGTTGCACTGTCATTATTAACTCTGCATCTTTTGGCTTCGACATTATGAATATGTGTATCACTACTATCGAGATTCATTAAAAATAGACCACTCTTCAAGGGTGCATGACCATAAAAGATATTATTCATATAAATAGAACAACCATTATTCTCTGATTTAAATGAATAACCGTCTCGCATTAAACAAGATCCAGATATAATGTTCATGCTCAACGCTGGCACCAAATAACAATTATTTAGGTCTAAAACTAATCCCGAAGGTAGATGTAGAGGTAGCGTGCCGCCGGCGATCACATCGACTTTGGAACCATTTCGCACGCGCATCGTCACCTCATCCTTAGCCAATCTTCGCTTAATCCGTAGCCCCTGTTTCGAGTTGCAAATATTAGCAACAGAACCAATATCAAATACCCAGGTGCTAATGCGAGTATTAGTAAGGTACACATCAATAACATGTATATCACATATACCTTTGTTAACCTTGCCATCCTTCTTATCCGCCAAATACTTGGGGCAGTTCCGCTTCCAGTGGCCAGTCTGCTTACAGTAGAAGCACTCAGTTTCAGTCTTAGGTCCAGACTTGGATTTCTTCTCCTGAACAGCAACTTGCTTGCTGTTCTTTTTGAAGTTCCCTTTCTTCTTCCCTTTGCCCTTTTTCTTGAAACTAGTGGTTTTACTGGCCATCAACACTTGATGCTCCTTTTTGATTTCTACCTCCGCTGCCTTTAGCATTGCGAAGAGCTCGGGAATCGTCTTATCCATCCCTTGCATGTTATAGTTCATCACGAAGCTCTTGTAGCTTGGTGGCAGTGATTGAAGAATTCTGTCAATGACGCAATCATCCGGAAGTTGAACTCCCAGTTGAATCAAGTGATTATTATACCCAGACATTCTGAGTATATGCTCACTGACAGAACTATTCTCTTCCATCTTGCAGCTATAGAAATTATTGGAGACTTCATATCTCTTAATCCGGACATTTGCTTGAAATATTAACTTCAACTCCTGGAACATCTCATATGCTCCATGACGTTCAAACCGTCGTTGAAGTCCCGGTTCTAAGCCGTAAAGCATGGCACACTGAACTATTGAGTAGTCATCAGCTTTGCTTTGCCAGACGTTCATAACTTCTGGCGTAGCTCTTGCAGGAGGCCTGGCACCTAGCGGTGCTTCCAGGACGTAATTCTTCTGTGAGCAATGAGGATAATCCTCAAGTTACGGACCCAGTCCGTGTAATTGCTACCATCATCTTTCAACTTAGCTTTCTCAAGGAACGCATTAAAATTCAACGGAACAACAGCACTGGCCATTTATCTACAATTAACATAGACAAGCAAGATACTATCAGGTACTAAGTTCATGATAAATTTAAGTTCAATTAATCATATTACTTAAGAACTCCCACTTAGATAGACATCCCTCTAATCATCTAAGTGATTACATGATCCAAAGCAACTAAACCATGTCCGATTAACACGTGAGATGGAGTAGTTTCAATGGTGAACATCACTATGTTGATCATATCTACTATATGATTCACGCTCGACCTTTCGGTCTCTGTGTTCCGAGGCCATATCTGTATATGCTAGGCTCGTCAAGTTTAACCTGAGTATTCCGCGTGTGCAACTGTTTTGCACCCGTTGTATTTGAACGTAGAGCTTATCACACCCGATTAACACGTGGTGTCTCAGCACGAAGAACTTTCGCAACGGTGCATACTCAGGGAGAACACTTTTATCTTGAAATTTTAGTGAGAGATCATCTTATAATGCTACCGTCAATCAAAGCAAAATAAGATGCATAAAGGATTAACATCACATGCAATCAATATAAGTGATATGATATGGCCATCATCATCTTGTGCTTGTGATCTCCATCTCCGAAGCACCATGCTCGTGATCTCCATCTCCGAAGCACCGTCATGATCACCATCGTCACCGGCTCGACACCTTGATCTCCATCGTAGTATCGTTGTCGTCTCGCCAACTTATTGCTTTTACGACTATCGCTACCGCTTAGTGATAAAGTAAAACTATTACATGGCGATTGCATCTCATACAATAAAGCGACAACCATATGGCTCCTGCCAGTTGCCGATAACTCGGTTACAAAACATGATCATCTCATACAACACATTATATCACATCATGTCTTGACCATATCACATCACAACATGCCCTGCAAAAACAAGTTAGACGTCCTCTACTTTGTTGTTGCAAGTTTTACGTGGCTGCTACGGGCTTAGCAAGAACCGTTCTTACCTACGCATCAAAACCACAACGATAGTTTGTCAAGTTGGTGCTGTTTTAACCTTCGCAAGGACCGGGCGTAGCCACACTCGGTTCAACTAAAGTGAGAGAGACAGACACCCGCCGGTCACCTTTAAGCAACGAGTGCTCGCAACGGTGAAACCAGTCTCGCGTAAGCGTACGCGTAATGCCGGTCCGGGCCGCTTCATCTCACAATACCGCTGAACCAAAGTATGACATGCTGGTAAGCAGTATGACTTATATCGCCCACAACTCACTTGTGTTCTACTTGTGCATAGCATCAACGCATAAAACCAGGCTCGGATGCCACTGTTGGGGAACGTAGTAATTTCAAAAAATTTCCTACGCACACGCAAGATCATGGTGATGCATAGCAACGAGAGGGGAGAGTGTTGTCCACATACCCTCGTAGACCGATAGCGGAAGCGTTATCACAACGCGGTTGATGTAGTCGTACGTCTTCACGATCCGACCGATCAAGTACCGAACGTACGGCACCTCCAAGTTCTACACACGTTCAGCTCGATGACGTCCCTCGAACTCCGATCCAGCCGAGTGTTGAGGGAGAGTTTCGTCAGCACGACGGCGTGGTGACGATGATGATGTTCCACCGACGCAGGGCTTTGCCTAAGCTCCGCGACGGTATTATCGAGGTGTAATCTGGTGGAGGGGGGCACCGCACACGGCTAAAATATCGTATATCAAGTGTGTTCTTAGGTGCCCCCCTGCCCCCGTATATAAAGGAGCAAGGGGGAGGCCGGCTGCCCTAGGCGCGCCAAGGAGAGAGGGGGAGTCCTCCTTCTAGTAGGAGTAGGACTCCCCTTTCCTAGTCCTACTAGGAAAGAAGGGGGGGAAGGAAAGAGAGGGAGAGGGAGAGGGAAAGGGGGCTGCGCCCCCCTCTCCTAGTCCAACTAGGACTCCCCTTGGGAGGGGGCGCGCCACCTCCTGGCTGCTGCCCTCTCTCTCCCCTCAAGGCCCACCAAGGCCCAATACTTCCCCAGGGGGTTCCGGTAACCCTCCGGCACTCCGGTTTAATCCGAAACTTCTCTGGAACACTTCCGGTGTCCGAATATAGTCGTCCAATATATCAATCTTTACGTCTCGACCATTTCGAGACTCCTCGTCATGTCCGTGATCACATCCGGGACTCCGAACAACCTTCGGTACATCAAAACATATAAACTCATAATATAACTGTCATCGTAACTTTAAGCGTGCGGACCCTTTGGGTTCGAGAACTATGTAGACATGACCGAGACACCTCTCCGGTCAATAACCAATAGCGGGACCTGGATGCCCATATTGGCTCCCACATATTCTACGAAGATCTTTATCGGTCAGACCGCATAACAACATACGTTGTTCCCTTTGTCATCGGTATGTTACTTGCCCGAGATTCGATCGTCGGTATCTCGATACCTAGTTCAATCTCGTTACCGGAAAGTCTCTTTACTCGTTTCGTAATACATCATCCCGCAACTAACTCATTAGTCACAATGCTTGCAAGGCTTATAGTGATGTGCATTACCGAGTGGGCCCAGAGATACCTCTCTGACAATCGGAGTGACAAATCCTAATCTCGAAATACGCCAACCCAACAAGTACCTTTGGAGACACCTGTAGAGCACCTTTATAATCACCCAGTTACGTTGTGACGTTTGGTAGCACACAAAGTGTTCCTCCGGTAAACGGGAGTTGCATAATCTCATAGTCATAGGAACATGTATAAGTCATGAAGAAAGCAATAGCAACATACTAAACGATCGGGTGCTAAGCTAACGTAATGGGTCATGTCAATCACGTCATTCTCCTAATGAGGTGATCCCGTTAATCAAATGACAACTCATGTCTATGGTTAGGAAACATAACCATCTTTGATTAACGAGCTAGTCAAGTAGAGGCATACTAGTGACACTCTGTTTGTCTATGTATTCACACATGTATTATGTTTCCGGTTAATACAATTCTAGCATGAATAATAAACATTTATCATGATATAAGGAAATATATAATACTTTATTATTGCCTCTAGGGCATATTTCCTTCAGGCCTAGGTTGCCGCCAGGTCGGGGTCACTGAGGACCCAATACGGCGTCGCGCCCGGCTTCGCGAACGCGGAGCGGCAGGCAACATTACGCCGCTCATTCCGTGCCGCCTGCCTCATTGCCCTTTCCTTGGCGGATACGACGGCCCGCGAGCTCAAGGGACCGCCGCCACTGCCGGCACCGAGGTAGTCTAGGATGCGGTCGCAGGCCTTGGCGATCTGGAACGGTAGTTCGTCCTTGACGAATTGGCCGCGCCGGTTATGACGAGGCTGCAATGACGACCCATCGATCCTGGTGTATCGGTTGTACGACAGCAGCGACGACAACTACTCCTTCACACGGCCCCCGATTTGGACACCGCAGTTGCGTGTTGTGACCCTAGCTCGTCCTTGACGCGGCATCCGATTTGGACACCGCTATTGTGTCGTGTGGGGACGTTGGCTCCGCCTTCACGTGACGGAGAGGTGACGCTGACTCCTCCTTCATGCTGTAGCAAGGCGGCAAGGGCGGCTCCGAGCCATGCTCTCGGAGCGATTGTTCCATCATCAACTCCATCCGACGGACAAATTCCTCGTCCATCAGAGTAGCTTCCACGAAGAGGCGCAGCTATTGCGGCGCCTGGTCCTCCTCGCAGCCGGATCAGCCGGCTGCCATGGAGCCCGAGAGCCCAGGAGCGAGGGTGGCGGCGCGAAGAGCCTGACGAATGTCCGCTTGCGCCGCCACAGCCTGCGGTGCGGAGTACCAGTACTTTGTCGTCGCCGGAGGAGGAAGAACTCCGAGAGGAGAAGGGGCACGTAGGTGATGAGAGGAGATCCAGAGGTGTGAACGTGCATCGCCGGAGCACGACATATATAGCCGCGGCCAGGCCATGCGAATGGATGGCCAGTTCGCTTCAAAACGGCACAACGGCCTGTGTTGATTTCTTGGGATGCGACATCCGTATTGAAGATGCGACACCTGAGAGGTCGCGTCGGTCAATGCCGCCCTCCCATTCGGTCACGTCACGTGGCATCAATGTCGACCGCAACGTGCTCTGGACCGGTATGGATGCGATGCAGAAAACAACGCGTGCATTGGATGGAAAAGCGCGGGAGAGACGGGATGGGTTTTGGGTGGCAACGGTCCAAAGACACCCGCAAGACGTCCGGACACCGAGCAGACTAATCTTTTTAGTAACTAAAATTAATGTAATTACTAATTAGCAGTATTGGACGAGACCAATGGCTACTTGTGTTTTCCATTTTTATATTTATTTTGCGGGTGAACTTGTGTTTTCCATTTATTAGCTGGGTTTCCTTTGGGGGGTGGGGGGTGGCCTTCAACTTAAAATCGACTGAATTGTGCTCTTGTTTCACTCATTTTTTCTTAGTTGAAGAGTAAACCACTTGTTGGACACGGCTAAAAAAAAGAACGGTCCCCAATATAATTTTTTCGGCTCTAAAATCATGTTCGGATGAATAGCTTGGGTAATCAAATCTGGTAAACAGATGGTCAAGATCTCAGTACATAACATAAAATTAATTCACTGATCGGTGTTCTAAGATGAACATCCAAGTATGAGGATCAGAGAAGTTTGAGGACCCCAAATTAATCGACAACGTATCTCTGGCAGTCACCTGACAAGGCAGTCTAGCAGTCACACAGTTGACCAAGGCACATAGAAGGCACAAATATGCGAGAATTCAGTCACATATGACATACCAATGCAAGTGTAAATCAAATCAGGGGTACATGGACCACGGCGTGCAGATACAAGTCGTTCTTTCGCCGGACGGTGAGACCCATCTCCTCGGTCATGTCTAGCCCATCTGGCTTAACCCCACTTGGGAGCTCCCAGTCAAAGTGGTAGAGAAGTGAGGCGAGCACAATCTCCATGCTGGCCTGCGCAAATGTCATTCCAGGGCACATTCTCCTGCCTGCCCCGAACGGTATGTACTCGAAGTTTGTGCCTTTGAAGTCGACCATTCCGGACTTGAATCTCTCCGGCTTGAACTCCTCAGGATCCTCCCAATGCTTAGGATCCCTGCCGATCGCCCATGCATTCACCAACACCGTGGTGCCCTTGGGTATGTCGTACCCGAGAATTTTGCAAGGCTCCATGGCCTCTCTAGGGAGAAGCAATGGCGCGGCTGGATGCAACCTCATTGTCTCCTTGATGACGAGTCTAAGGTACTTGAGATTGGCCAAGTCATCCTCAGTCACCTTATGTTTTCCTTGGAGGTTTTTGCGTACTTCAGCTTGTGCTTTCCGCATCACGTTTGGGTACCTCATGAGCTCCGACATGGCCCACTGAAGTGTGGTAGCTGAAGTCTCACTCCCGGCACCAAATAGATCCTGCAAAATGACGATTTACAGAATTTAGGAATCGTTCGTTGTTCTTGGCAGTTTAGGGTTGTCACCCATATGTCAGCGAGACACCCGACTGCAAATCCTAGAATAATAGGGAATATAACATATAGCAACTCTTGGATTCAGAGTGGACCAAAGAAAAAAACACAAAAAAATGTGCTATAATTAGTTTTGTTTAGGAGTACAAAATGTTTTAACTTTGAAGTATAACATCATCTGTACTTAATAATAAAGGGGTTATTGTTTCTTGCGGTACGTCATGGGAATTGCCTTCAAAATTGCAAAATATTACCCACCTGGGCCGGCCCATGCAGAAGGAACCTCCTATACTGCGCTCTGCGTGTTGGAAGAAGACGTAGCGCGCCCGTTTGGGCCGGCCCATGTCCGGGCAGCCTGTTTTTTAAATTTCGTTTTTGTTTTTTTCACTTTAAATAAATTGGGACTTCAAAAAAGTTCCAATTTTTTAAAAAAGACAATTTTAAATAAAATATTAATAAATCATAAAATGTTTGTGCAAAAATGTTCGCGATTTTATAAAAAATGTCTTCTTATTCAGATTTTTTTTCAAAATTATGAAAAAAAAGTTTGGGAAATCAAAAAATCTTCATGATTTTTTTAAAAATTTATGTATTAAAAAATGTTAATGAAACTGAACAAAAATTCGCCAATTCAAAACATATTCATGAATGAAAAAATGTCCTAAAAATTTAAAAATTATTCCTAGCTTACAATTTTTTTATTCATTCATAAAATGCTTGCTGATTCAAAAAATGATCATGCATTTCAAAATGTTCATTAAATCAAAAGATGCTCGTGAATTTCAAAAATTGTTTCACCAATTTCCCAAACAATGTCCGTCCATTCTAGAAATGTTTGTTGATTGAATAAAATTGTTAAAAAATATTCACAATTAAAAAAATGTTTGCAAATAGTATAAATTTTCATGAATTTAAAAAATGTTCTTGGTTTTAGAAATGTTCGAAAACTTATAAAAGTGTTCATGAACTTAAAAAATGTTCAAGATTTCAAATATGTTCACGAGTTTAAAAATGTTCATGATTTCACAAAATTGAGAGTGATAGTGTATCTCATTGATGCAGCAAAATATGATCATGGCCATCTGAGATTATGAATTTTTTCCTCCCGTTACAAAGCAGGGCCCTTTTGCTAGTAGAGGACAAAGTATCGTGAAACAAAGGAGCCGGTGCACTTACCAGTATAACTGCTTTGATCATGCCCATGGTAAGAGGCACGTCGAGGCCACCTTCCTTGCGTATCCTCAAGAGCGTGTCCACTAGGTCCTCTCCTCCGTCATCGTTCGCTGAGGCGGCGGCCCTCTGCTGCTCGTGCTGCTGGATCGCGTACTCCATGAGCTCGAAGCTCTTGCGGTGGTTCTCCTCGGCCAGCCGCGCCGTGCCGCTGATGAAGCTGGCGAGGCGCGACGACGGGAAGAGGTCGCCGAGGTTGAACCCGGCGACGAGCTTGACCCCTTCGTCGAGAGTCTGCAAGAACTCCTCCCGCCTCTTAAACCTGTCCCCAATCATGGCGCGCACCGCCGAGTCGGTGATGAGCACGGCGATCCGCTCGCTCACGTTCACGGGCTCCCCGGGCGGCACCGCGGCAACAGCGGCCAGGAGGCGTCCGACCTCGTCCTCTCTGATATGGCGGAACGACTGCACGCGGCGCGCGCTGAGCAGCTCCAGGATGCAGATCTTGCGGAGCTGGCGCCACAACGCACCGTAGCGCGCGAATATCAGGCCTTGCCCCTCGGCGTTCATGATCTTGACGGTGGGGCTCCACGGCCGCGTCGCGAAGACGACGTCGTGCGTCCGCATGATCTCGCGGGCGGCCTCCGGGGACGTGGCCACCACCACGGGCACCTCGCCGAGCTTGAGGTACATGAGCGGCGCGTCCAGCCGGCGCGCGAGGTCGGCCATGACGCGGTGCACGAGCGGGTTGCCGGCGAGGTGCTGCAGGCTGCCGATGACCGGCAGCCGCCACGGACCGGGTGGCAGACGCACGCCGCCACGCTTGCTGTTGAGCTTGAGCAGCAGGAGAGGGAGGAGGAGAGCCAGGAAGAGGCAATGGTAGTACGCCCATTGCTCCATGGCGGGGCCCCGATCGAGTGACTAGCTGATGGATTTGTCTGGTCTTATCTCTATGTACAGAGAGGTTACTAAGTTGAACGGAGAACACGAGTGTTGTCTAGCTGTAGATAGGCGTTTCTTGATGCGATCGAGAGCGAGTGGTGGGGATCGATGCGTACGAGAACAAGATGGCTTCTTTTCTTTTCTTTGTGGGTTGCATATGCAGATCGATGCAGCAGTGATGCCGTGTCGTCGTCGTTGTTGTTGGTAACGTAACAACAAGTAACAAGTGGAAACTGAGCATTTAGTTTTTGGGACGGTGCCGTCTCTCCTGCACCAGTTCATCGAGATATTTGCCAAGGGCGACGAAGAAATCTGAGGCGTGAGCATGACGGTGCTGCAGTCCTTCCGCACAAAGATACGTGTGTCACAGCTTCTGCGGAAATATACGGCTTGATGCTTCCGATCAAGACAGCAACAAAATTGATGTCTATATATTCATCTTAGATCCTACTATTATGATTTAGTTTCAGTCAGATTTTTAGACCACCCACAAATTGACAAGTGTGCCATGTCCATTGTATGTTCCTGTCCTTTTTTTGTCGCTGTTTCTGTCCCACCTACCAGGAGGCAAACCTGCAGAAAAATCATGGATTGACAGGTGAAGAAATCTCTCCTACAAAACTTTGCACTCACTCCCAGTACTTCTCCTGTAAAACAGCTCCCTCTCCTAATTCTCAACATCTACACGGAACGTGCACAGGAAATCTGAACTTTGCAAGAACAAAAAGATCAGATTACGATTAGTAAGGATCAACATAGACAGGAAAGCATGGACAACCTTCTAAGGTGTTAAGACTGAATCTAGTTCAGTCCCCCCTTACATACTAGAGGAAACATAAAGGGGAACTCTGAAAATCTGCTTAGATGTTACAGTGAAGCTAGTAGTACAAAATGTACATGCAGAAAATTCAGAAACTTCAAACAAAAAAAAAATCAAAAATAAGAACAGGATTTACAACAGACACCCTTTACGATGCTTGTGAACTAACTTGACAATGACAAAAAAATTCACATAAAAATATTACTCACAAAACCTTCACAGAAACCTTAGGGTTTAGAACATTCAGTAAGTTTGGGTATCATCTTAGGGTTGGTTAGAGTTGACGGTCTAGAAAACTAAAAGCAGTGAACTGATTGCTATGATTCATCAGTGTATCTTCCATATAGTTAGACTGAAAAAGCACTGAACTGCTCAAACAAAAAGGCTAGGAACAATACTATAATTCATAAACTTTGGGACTGTAAAATGGTCAAATTATTTTGACTTGTAGTTCAAATTATTACAGTAACCGTCAAAAAGGAAACTTGAAAATTACACTAACATTGCTTTCTTGTTTACACTTAAAAAATGCAGACAATATACTGTAATTATGATTCAGAAATTACATTTTTTTTACACCAGTTACTGCCATATACTAAAAGTAAAGCATTGAATGAAAAAATACACCTACAAGTATGGTTCAAATTTATTGTAGCTCTGCATGGTAATTAGTATTGTAATATACAGAAAAAAGCAAGGAATTACATTGCAAATTACTTCTGTTTTGACAGTGTAAATTTTTTCAGAATTACAGTACATTGTAACAAAATGAAAGGCTATGGTTCAAAATAATTACTGTGTCATATCTTGTAAATTACTTCCTTTTTGACACTGTAAAAATTCAGAATTACATTGTAATTCTTAAAAATTAGAGTAGACTTAATACAGAGACTGCTGAGTGCTTTCATTTTTCCAAAATTTCAGGTTCAAGAAGGTGAAGCAAGAATGCAAAGACATGAGTCATACCTGCAAGATGAAGAAGATGCACTCCTTCATCCTTAGAAATCAAACAATGCTTTGTCAAACGTGCCATCATCCATAGAAGAATCCGACAGAAAAGCACAACTAACTAAATTAAACTAGAACGCGGGAAAAGCAAACAAGTAGGACTGGATATTAAAGCAAGACTTAAACATGGGACACTTTGAAAGAATTAGCATCAAAACAATCGTCAGGAACAAAAGGCTTCTCAGAAGAATCTACACTGCTATCAGGAGAAAGATCATGGGCTTCCTGCCCACAACCCTTCTGCAATCTGCCCATCTGTATCACTAACCATAGTCAAATGATTATGATGAAGCAAGGATAAAAATGAGAACACAAAAGCACTGCAAATCGTGGTAAAGTAATACAAAAGCTGAATGAACACCCTATATAAGACTAAAAATAACGACAATACCAAGAAAAGGACTATGATAGTAACTAAAAACAACTCTCCCGCAACCCTTCCTCAATCTGCCAGTCTATTTAACTAACCATGGTCAAATGATTATGATAGTAAACTAAAAATAACAGCGGAATGAACACCCTCCAAAAGACTACTAGACACACTCAACTAAATCGTTACTATCATTCGCAAAAAGCTGAATGAACATACAAAAGCTGAATCGTATTCACTAGGATTACAATGTAATTCGCTGAAATTACACTCTGATTTACAGTGTAAGTACACTGATATTACAGTGTAATTACATAGTAAAAATACAATGAAATTGCACTATGGATTTACAGTGTAACTACACTGGAATTTAGACTGGAATTTTCAATGCATAGTAATGTAAGTTACAATGTTGTACCGCACTATGCACTTATACCGGACCACAATGTAATTAAACTGAAATTTACACTGGAAATTTCAGTGCAAATCACTGTAAGTAACACTAAAAAATACTGGAAATTTCAGTGCGAATCATTATAAGTTACACTGAAAATGTCACTATAAGTTACACTGCAAATATCACTAAGTTACACTGAAGATACTGGAAAATTCGGAGTAAATCACTGTAAGTTAAACATTACTGAAATTACAATGAAAAATACACTAAAATTACAGTGTACTATACACTGTAATTATAGTAAAAATTTCACTGTGAAAAACCTTATAATTAGTATGGTAAGTTACAGGGGTGCACACCACTATACAATTACACTGGACTGCAATGAAATTAAACTGAAATTCCACTCAAATTTACAATAGAAATTATCAGTCCAAAATTGACTGAAAAAGTACTGGAAATTAAGTGCAAATCAGTGAAAGTTACACTGAAAAAATTACTGTAAGTGATACTGCAATCAACTCCAAAACTCCCAACAGCTCCTTGCAGCAACTACTAGTGCAGACAAAATCAAAAACAGAGAGTAGCTGGAAAAAGAGTTTTGGTAAGCAAATGAAGCTAAGTTAAATCACACAAATTAATGGGAGTACCCAAACACTCTGAACAAACGAAATCACAAAATACAGAGCAAGCAGAGTACAAAATAATGGACACAGAAATCAGAAACCCCAACAGCTATAGAGCATGAGACTGAACTGACCAAGAGATTGAGCATTAGCATCCTACATCTACATCAAACAGGCCAGCAGAAATTCAAACGGCCAGTGTGTATACACGTTACATTTTAATCATACACCTAGCAGATGCCTAAAGGAATAAAAGGAATCATACAACACTCGCTACGGGGGTCGTCAATATTAAATGACAGCGGTAGCAGGAATCAAAATAGACAGAGGAATCCACCGCTACATCTGCAACAAAACAACCAATAGAACAGAGGCCTACAACAAAACACTCAAGCAGATCTAGAAATCAGACAAAAATGCAGGGAAATGTGACAGGGGGAAGGGGATACTTGCAACCAACAACCTGAGGGGGGGAGGGGGGCGGACGCAGGGCTCACGAATGAGCAACAGCTGGGGCAGCGTCACGAATCAAGCAACAGAGAGAGAACACCGCAGGAGAATCGCCATGGCGTCGCCTTCGCCTCTCCCTCTCGAGAGAGTTGCTGGAAATGGAAGGCAGATGGGACCCTGCCGTTGAGTTCCTTCTTGAGATTGCAGTATGAGGTTATTGTGGAATAAGTTGTATGCTGAAATGTCTGTAATGTACTTAGACTGAAACTGTTTGCTAATTGCTAACACTTTGTTATTTTACCAAAAAGGTTTCCCCGCTTTGTATTTCAAAGCAACGAACACCATACACATAGCATTGCTGGGGCGAGCAGCACATCAAGCCCAAAAGAAAAGAAGAAAGAAATGTCAACAACGGCAGCTCGACAAAGCATGGATGAACCGTCACCGCTGCGCCCTCCGGAGACAAACCACCGCCGCCCGAGGCTCCGATCTGCCGCGTACCAAGCGGCACCTTCAAGAAGGAATGCGACGCCGACGACGCTGCCGCCCGGACGAGTCCTAGGGTTTCCCCGGGTACGCAGAGGGAAGTGGAGGATGGCTACCACCGACACCCTCCAAGAAGGAATGGTGGCACCTGTCGGTGTCACCGCATCGGAGCCGGCCGAACCGGCAAGGATTTCTCCCGCACACCAACCCGACCGCCCAACCGGAGCCGACCAGCCAAATCACCGCCCAACACCATGCGCCATCGCGGATGCGCCGCCACCCAAGCTGTCTCACTACAAGCACCAACACGAGGCCAAGAAGACCGGAGAGAAGGGCCAAGCGACAGGAGCAGCAACACCAGGGCCGAGCAGGAGGGAACCACCTCCTCCGCCATCGTGCGAGAGGCCCGCGCCTCCGGCACAGTCGCGGTTGCCGTCCGGACACGGCAGCGGAGCAAACCAGGCCACCCCTGGCCCGGCCAGGCCCGCAACGGGCCCGCTAAGCCCCGCCGGCCATGCTGCAGCAGGCTGGCGCCGGCGCCGCCAGCACCCCGCCGCTCAGCGCTGTTCCCCCGCTTCCCGGAAGTCTCGCCACAGATCAGCCCCGCCGCCGGCCCGCCCAGGCCCAGATCTGGGCCGAGCGCCGCCGCCAGGACCCACCGCTGCGCCACCCCGCCGCCGTCCAGCCGCCCGCCCGCGCCGCGCCAGGGAACCCCGCCGCCACCCGGTCCGTCGCCGCCTAGGAGCACCCCCCGGTGCAGCTCCGCCCCGTGCGGGAGAGCCACCGGGAGGGGAAGGTCAGGGGGCCGCCGCCACCAGCGACCCCGGGGCCAGGGCGGCCGCGGGCGCCAGCGACGGCGGTAGGAGGAAGGAGAGAGGTGGGGACTGGAGGAGGGAGGCGGCGATGCGCGGCCGGTCGCCCGCGGGGGCGACGTGGTCGCGAGAGCTGCGTCCAAGAAAGGATCACACTTTGTTATTTCAAACAGTTTCTCGTTGAATATGAGCACAAAAGTTATTTACGAATATCGTAAAGCACCAAATATTACAATTTAAAGGTTGCGAAGTTTCCTTCATTACAAAAGCGGCCAACTACAAATAGAAGTACTAATCTCAAGATACGAAACCGATGACACAAAGCTAGACCGAGCAAGGTTGATGCATCAGTACAGTTCTGAAGATGGAGCGGTGGCAGTTGGCGGCGGCGGCATCTGAGTGCATGCCGGACCGGTGAGACCCATGCCCGGCAGGCGTCCTGGATGGGATCTCAGGTCTTAGATGTTAGGTTTGGCTGCAATATCTGTTTGGTATTAGGCCCAGGCTATCTGCGCCCCTTCATCAGCTGGATAGAGGTGCTTAGACGGCGGCTTTAGTCTTACTGTTGTATTACTTTGTAAGGTCTTGTGAGAATAATTAATAAAGTGGCCGTATGCATCACCCAGATGCAGAGGCCCGGGGTCATCCTCCTTTTCTAAAAAAAAACTATGTACCACATAAAAGCTCATACAACTTTTGACTGATAGTAAGTAACACTAAAAAATACTAACTGCCATCAATCATACAACTTTGCACCATACAAATTATTTCACTAGCAGCCATCAATCATACAACTTACAACCGGAATAATAAGTAAATAATGACAATATACTCATGGTTACATAAGCCAGCTCAAAACCTAATCCTTCTTTCCTTTTGACTGATAGTGGACAAAAATATAGCATGTTGTCATTATTCACTTTGTTCCTGCATGTTTACAGATAACAGCCGCAGGGGATGTCCAGCCAAAGAATGTAACACCTGAATTTACAGATAGCCCATCATCAACTCGCTTCGTGTAAATGCCTCCAGATCACAGGCTTGTCCATCCCAACTGTTCCAGCCAAAGAATGGAACACCTGAATTCACAAGATATTCATAGTCGCCAGAAGACATCACAAGATACAGGCGCAGTCCGAGGTTTTGGGGCGGGGCGTTTGGCATATGTGGCCACTACAGCACAAACAGAAGCTGAAGCTTGCTCCGCAGCAATTCGGGCAGCGTCGGATTGGGGAAAGATACAGATCCAAGTTGAATCTGATTGCCAGACGTTGATACGATCCCTCAAAGTAGTAATTTGGACCGAGCACCGGAAGGAATCCTCTACAAAGACTTGCATATCTTTCTGCGCATGAACTCCAATTTAGTAGATGTGGTGTTTAGCCCACGCAAATGTAATAGAGCAGCGCATGCTATGGCAGCTTATGGTGCTCATGAGCACAGTCCAAGGCAGATTTGGCCTGAGGACTTACCGAACTGTGCAAGGGTTTAAGTGGCTGGTGAGCTTGCTCAAACCACTAGTTAATGGAATCGTGGGTTCCAAATATAAAAAAAAAACAGTTATATTCACCTCTTTTTCTTTCTCCACTTTTTTGGTCGGTTGTGAACCCGACTTCATCTTTGTGCCACTTCCTTTTGTGCATGCTATAGATGGTGGGTGGATATTGATATCACATGGAAATGCTACTCCAATAGATGATGTCGAAGGTCCCTAAAGGTTATGTAGTTTCACAGTTGTGACTGCATCACAAAACTTCTGTCTACTACATCTTGGAACCTGAGATTGAAGAATTCGCAGGCACTGGCCACCCGTTGGGCAGTGACTTTGCTCTGGCACCCTCCCCATCTCAAGAAGGATGACATCCCAGCTGGCCAGAAATACCGAGAGCAGGCGATCCATGACAAGCCATCTGCCATTGCATGACTGGCAACCTCCAGAGTCATGACCACTAGATCCACTTTGGTGATACAGAATTCCCCTTGCGCTGCTCGGATGGCATCATTAGAGGAATGGCCATGACGGCCTCCTGCATGCGCATCCCCTTTTACAACTCTAGATCATGGTCCTCCCAATCATGTTGAATAAAAAGGTGTAACCGGAGGATCCTCATCCTCACAAATCTTTCCAGCCGCCATTAAACTGCCTTCCCTCTTCACTTCCCCTCAAACAAAGCCGAACACCCGATTGGTCCTACCCCTAATTAGATACATCTAATATGATATAAATATGGCATGGAGTGATCAGTGGTACGAGTCTACAAGATGTCCTGAGCGTCTAATTTTATGATGAAGTGATGTACACCCTTCGTCCGAAAAAGCTTGTCCCTCAAATGGATGTATCTAGCACTAAGTTAGTGCTAGATACTTTCATTTGAGGGATAAGCTTGGGACAAGTTTTTTCGGACGGAGGGAGTATATGCTTTATAAGCGAATTATTTACTCGGACTTTTGTAGTGTGATGAGCCTTCCTAGTAGACATGAATATAGGAATCACACACACTCATGACACACATAACTTCACTCTTAATTAGTAGTGATATAGTAATTAACAATACTTATTCACACGCCTCCACGTTCGAGAAAGGCACATATATAGAAGGCATAGTAGACGAGAATTCATCTTCACATATTAATGCGAGTGCAAATCAAATCGGAGGCACACGGACAATGTGATGTAAATTGAGATCATTCTTCCTCCGGACAGTGACGCCCATCTTCTCTGTCATGTCCAACCCATCAGGCTTCACCCCACTCGGGAGCTCCCAATCAAAGTGGTAGAGCAGTGCAGCAAGCACGATCTCCATGCTGGCTTGAGCAAACGTCATTCCAGGGCACATCCTCCGACCTGCCCCAAACGGTATGTATTCAAAGTCTGTGCCTTTGAAGTCCACCGTGTGAGACTCGAACCTCTCTGGTTTGAACTCCTCAGGGTCTTCCCAATGTTTTGGGTCTCTGCCGATCGCCCACGCATTCACCAATACCGTGGTACCTTTGGGTACATCGTACCCGAGGATTTTGCAAGGCTCCCTGGCCTCCCTAGGGAGAAGCAATGGTGCGGCCGGATGCAACCTCATTGTCTCCTTGATGACGAGTTTGAGGTACTTGAGATTGATCAAGTCATCCTCGGTCACTTTAGGCTTTTCTTGGAGGTTGTCGCGTACTTCAGCTTGTGCTTTCCACATCACATTTGGGTTCCTCATGAGCTCTGACATGGCCCATTGAAGCGTGGTAGCTGATGTCTCGCTCCCAGCGCCAAATAAATCCTGCAACATGTCGATTTACACAATTTAGAATGGCAAGTTCTTCTTGGCATTAAAGGATTTGTCGGCCCTTAAAAAAGTGAGACATCAAGTAGCAAATCCTAGAAAAATAGCGAATATAACATATGCCATTTCATGGATTCAGAGTGAACCGAAGAATCAGAAACAAATTAAAAGATACCTCGTGTGTTGCTAACTACTCTCTCCTTTCAAAATGCTTGACCTTTTTGTTCAAACTTTTTTGTTTAATACTACAAATTTAGAAACAATTTCAACATTGACAATGGCACATCCATAATACCAAATCTATCACGAAATGTACTTTTAAAATGCATAATTAGTTTGTTTAATTAATACAACATGTTTTAAGTAAGTATAATACATAGTAGAGGACAAAGTATATATTCTGAAACAAATTAAGGAGCTGGTGCACTTACAAGTATGACTCCTTTGACCATTCCCATGGTAAGAGGCACGTCGAGGCCACCTTCCTTGCGGATCCTCAAGAGCGCGCCCACCAGGTCCTCTCCTTCCTCCACGTCGCCGTTCGCCGAGGCGGCAGCCCTCTGCTCCTCGTGTTGCTTGATTGCGTACTCCATGACCTCGTAGCTCTTGCGGTGGTTCTCCTCCGCCAGCCGTGCCGTGCCGCTGATGAAGTTGGCGAGCCACGACGACGGGAACAAGTCGCCAAGGTTGAACCCGGTGGCGAGCTTGACCCCTTCCTCGAGCGTCTGCAAGAACTCCTCCCGCCTCTTGAACCTGTCCCCGATCATGGCGCGCACCGCCGAGTCGGTGATGAGCACGGCGATCCGCTCGCTCACGTTCACGGGCTCCCCGGGCGGCACCGCCGCGACGGCGGCCACGAGGCGGCCGGCCTCGTCCTCCCTGATGTGGCGGAACGACTGCACACGGCGCGCACTGAGAAGCTCCAGGATGCAGATCTTGCGGAGCTGCCGCCACGGGGTGCCGTAGCGTGCGAATACCAGCCCTTCCCCTTCGGAGTTCATGATCTTCATGGTGGGGCTCCACGGCCGCGTCGCGAAGACGACGTCGTGCGTCCGCATGATCTCGCGGGCGGCCTCCGGGGACGTGGCCACCACGACCGGCACCTCGCCGAGCTTGAGGTACATGAGCGGCGCGTCCAGCCGACGCGCAAGGTCGGCCATGACACGGTGCACGAGCGGGTTACCGGCGAGGTGGTGCAGGCTGCCGATGACCGGCAGCCGCCATGGGCCAGGTGGCAGACGCACGCCGTGATGCTTGCTGTTGAGCTTGAGGAGCAGGAGAGGGAGGAGGAGAGCCAAGAAGAGGCAGAGGTAGTACGCCCGTTGCTCCATGGCGGGGAGCCGCGTGTTCAGCTTCAGCTAAGGCAGTGTAGTGGAGTGACTCTAAGGCCGGTCTTATATAAAGAGGTTAATTATTTGAACGGAGAACACAAGTGTACTGCTCGCGCTGACGCACATACGATCAAATTCAATTTTTTTTTGTCGCGGGAACATACCAACAAATTCAAAAGCTGTGAGTATTGTCTGCTTATTGCAGCTAACTATAGATAAGCATTTTCTTTTTTAAACATAGTACAGACGTAGGCACTCACAAATAGCGCGATGGCCAGGATCATTGTAAGGTGCGGATCCACGATTTAGATACGAGGAGCAAATAAGAAAAATGTAACACACATAAGATGGAACATTCAGATTCCCGCAAAAATAGAAAAGATAATACAACAGAAATCCAATTCGGTGCCATGGGCGTCAAAATGCTTTATTTTTAAAAATATCAAAATTATCCATTGAAATTTGATGTGTACATGGTCACATTCAAATGCTACATGCAAAAATTTAGGTGGAATTAAAGCTTTAGCATTTTGACCCGCGCAAAATTAAAAGCAAATTAAACCCTAAATGTTACACTTAATATTTTTTCACCGACAAATCATTGTTGTCCAATTTCGTATGAAAGTTATCAAGCACGCTAGTTACACTAACATGAGCATCTAAAAGATAAATCAGTTTTCTTTAACTATTTATTCTGAACTTACTGTTCATTCGGGGGCATATGCCCCCTAGAGCCAAAATTATCCCTCCTCGCAAATTTCGATTTACATAGCATGCATTGATATTGTAGAGATAGCAATAATAAATATTCTACATATTAGCTTTGACTGAGGTGAAACTTCATAAAGTTTGATCACGTTTGTTTATAGAAAACAATATGAACATCTACAAAAACAAATGTGTATGATGTCAAAATATATTCAATGATGAGATCTAATAATATTGATTTGGTGGTGTATATGTTGATATTTGTCTCTACCAACTTGGTCAAAGATTAAGTTTGGCTTTAGACAAATCTAATATGGAGAGTAAATAACCAAAGGCATCAACCAATTTGATAAACCATCGTCATATATTTGCAAGTGTACTACATAGTTACCCCGCAAAAAAGTGTATTACATAGTTATACTAATAGATTGTATAATACACTCAAATTTGGTGGTAACATTTTTGATCATATTACTTCAGACTTGAGTGACCGAACAGTAAAAGTACATTGATCGGTTCCTAGCAGTGTATTGTGTTGGCACCAGCTAGCGGAACACGGTAAGATCCACAAAGTGATGGAAGTATAGTGGCCTCAGCTAGCACGACATATCGACGACATCGCAAGGATTTTCCGATCTCCTTATGGCATGCATTATGGCGGTGGTAGGAGGATAGATCTATCACTTGCGATGAGGAGACACTAGGTCAGAGCGAACATATGGTATGAAGGAGAAAACAATTTCCAGGAGACGAGAAAACAATTTTAAAACTAGAACTCACCGCAACTACCATATAACTACTCTCTTCGTCCAATAATATAACATGTTTTTGCAAGCTAAACATCTTATATTATTGGACGAAGGGAGTACATGGCTACTATAGTGGTGCTTGTCATCTAACACACTAAAAAGTTATAGCATGGTCAGCTAGTAATTTTAGTTGTCTCATGTTGCTAACTATCGAACGGACAACAGAGTAACATACAGTTGACATGTTGTCTCATGTTGGTAACTACAACATGACCACAAAAGCAAAGGGCGTCCATATCCCTGCCAAAAGCACTGTATGTGGGATAACCAACCAACGCTGTCCATCAACAAACCAGCTTCCTGAATTGCTGGTAGCGAAGTGGCGACGCTGAGATCCTGGTCTAGGGGCTTGTGCTCATCGCGGTTGTTCTGGGGGCCTCGTGGTCGCACTTGTGAGCTGCTGAGCGAAAACCCCGCGTTTTGGCTACCACGGTAGTGACGCCTGCGAGTACTGCTCTTCTCTTGAGGACATCGTTGGTTTGTCTCTCCGCACGTATCAAGGTTTCGGATGAAGACCCTTGCCCATCTTGGACGACTGTGGCGATACTTTGCGCCGTTTCCCCACCCGTTGGTGTTCTCGTGGAGCTTAGATGTCCTAGGCCATGTTATGCCATTGTATTCATGCATACCTGTGTCATCTTTCGGCAATGTAGTCGCATGCGTTTATGTTGTCCGGTTAACTCAAGAGCACCTTTGATTTATGCCTTATCTATGAAACAACGTGATAGCATATTTCCAAAAGATGTATGAGGTCTAGCATGACGATGCGTGCATTCTTTCTTTTGATCGTCTTCTGCGGAAATATACGTGGTGGATGTTGAGCATCTTGTGGGGACATGGCTCGAAACTTCCGACCAAGACAACAAGAAAATTGACGTCTTGTGAATTGTGATCCTACTATATGACAGAGGAGCCAACTGAGATCGTCATCGCTCTCGCGGGGTGACGCTGACAGTCTGACACCAACGTACGAGGATTGAAATCTCAGAGCGGTGGCGACCTTCGCTCGGCACACCACACCACAGGCAAAGCACGCTCGGCGACAAGGTGTCGCGCACACTGTTTCGGCAGCGCGCCCGACAGATCTCGCCGGATCGTCCGCCTTCGTACACGGGTCGAGGCCGCCTGCACCAGGCGAGGATCTCCGTCAGAGAACGTCAGAGATGACATTTTTGTACAGGGCACCAGCTCGCCGGGCTGATCCTTTATTAGATCGACGAGCTCGTTAGTTGCACGCGTGCGTCGTCTGCACTTGTGTAGATGAAATGGCCTTCTTGGACGCGCACGGCACGAATTGCCACGAGTCCCGATTGTCAAAAGAAAATTCTGTCCCAAGTCCCAACTTCTGTTGGGATAACGCATCATCGTTACAGCGACACCGAATCGGCTGCTCCACGCGCTCGCGCGATCCCTATCCACGTCTCCGTCTCGGCCGGCAGGCCGGCCGGAGCCCTACCGATATCGGCTCTCCTTCGGTGCGTACGGAGCACGGCGGCATCTATTTACTACTCCTATATGGAAATCCTGTTTTTTGCCGGTATACCGATACGGACGTACCATTTTATTTTTATTTTAAATAATATATAGGGAGGCTCTCCCTGGCTCCATTATCAGAATGAAATCAAAGCGAGTTCATACAACAGCTCAACCAAGCAGTTCAAACCGAAAGCAAAAAAACTCCAGTTCCTTTAAGTGAAACGAACATATCAAGGTGTGTCAGCGACCCTGAAAGCCACTATCTCTGAAGATGTAAGACGGATCACTGTTCCTGGTAACGGCGTTGTCGACAAGAGCGACACTGAGGCACTGGAGGAACGAAGGCCCAGGCCCACGCGGCCTAGAAGATTTCCCCAGTGGACACTAGCCCGAACCGGGCCCGCTAAGCGGGTGTAACGTTTAAATAGCTGTAGGTGACGACTCTTCTCTCTTGGCTAGGATTTGAACGGCTGAGGCCGAGGCTGGATTTGAATGTATCTGGATAGAGGTGAGGGAGGTTGGGTGGAATCCTCCATCTAGAAATCGAATCCCTAGCTCGATCTGCCATGAAATCCTGCATATGTGAGTGCAATAAGCAAGTAGCTCAGAGTTGGTAATCAGAGCCTTCGTCCTGGAGCTGCCTCCCCACCGCTATCCGACGCGTTTCAGCAACTGGCGGCGATATCAAGCTATGGAGGAGCTCAGCACTGAGAGCTGTGCCGTATACGAACTTCTTCGACATGAGTTCGCCAATGACATGGACAACAAGCTTCAAACTCATGGTGAGTCGCTCCTTCGGTCCATGAGCAAAATGATGGAGGCAAACAAGATGATGCTCGACAGCCTCATGTCGGCAAGGGCGGACGACATTCGCGGCAAGCTGGCGCTCGACCTCGAGCAGATCAAGGCGGATCCCTACAAGATCGAGGTCCCGGACCCGGATCCCCAGTCCGACGACAGTACCATATCGGGCAACGCTGGGCTGGGTCGTGGCGCCGCTCCGACCAACACCCTTGGCTTCGACAATGAAAACCGAGGAAAGCACATAATGAGTATGTCCCTCCTCGGTCAGAGGTGTGCGCGATTCCGTTTTCTTCCCCAGAAATTTTTCTCCTCGTGATACTCATTCGGTAGATACTGCTGAGCATTCGTCATTTTCTCTACATCTGGAGCTTCCCAAATTTGACGGCTCCAACCCGAGGTTATGGCAAAACCACTGTGAAGATCAGTTCTGACTGTGGAGCGCACCTGCAAATCGTTGGTTATCCCTGGCTACAGCTCACTTTGAAGGGCTAGCAGCACGCTGGCTTGAGTCTACGCAAAGGCGCATGCCAATTCAGTTGGTCTGAATTCTATGTGGCCTTGCAGAGCAGATATGGTCACAATCAACAGCAGACTCTCCTCATGAAGCTGTTCCGAATCGCTCGGACCACCACTATAGAGGATTACGTGGATCGATTTGCAGAGTTGTACGATCCGTTAACTGCTTATGAAGATGGTCCCAATTCCTTACATTATACCACACAATTTTTAGATGGGTTGAAACCAGGTGCGCGTATGACAGTTGCTCTGCAAAAACCCAAGGACTTAGATGCAGCTTATGAGTTGGCCCTACTATATGAGGACCTGGGTGAGGTGTTCACTCCTCTCAATTCTTCTGTTCCAAAGAAGACAGTTCCATCATCTATCTTCTCCAGTTCTAGAGCTCACAAACCTGAAGACAAATGAGTTGCAGATTCAGTGAGTAGTACTGCACCTGAGGATAAGTGGGCAGCCTTGTGCAATTACAGAAAATCCAAGGGGTTGTGTTTTTTGTGTGGTGAGAGATGGTCCAAGGACCATGTGTGCATATCCACAGTCCAATTGCATTTTGTACAGGAGATGATTGAGCAGCTACAGTCCAGCTTTGTTGAGGAATCTGACTCAGATAGTGACAATTAGGTTCAGTCTTTAGTACATTCTAAGAGGTTGTCTGCTGCTGCAGTAGGTAGGGAGCCTGAAGCCCCAGTGTTACACTTGAAATTGAGTTACAGGGACATAATCTTCATTTGCTAGTTGACTCTGGAAGCACTCAATCCTTCTTGGATTTGCAGTATGAATATATGTCTGTTGTCAGCTCTATTAAACCCCTCACTATTACTGTAGCTGGAGGCACTACTATCCAGTGTCAGCGTCAGATTGAGGATTGTCTCTAGCAGTGCAATGGTTCTGAGTTTTCTTCAGATTTTAAGCCATTACCTATGCAAACTTATGATGGGATTTTGGGCTTGGACTGGCTTGCACAGCATAGCCCTATGTAAGTCGACTGGGTGAAAAAAATGGTTATCATTCACAAGGAGGGGCAGATAGTTACATTGCATGGCATTGGATCTGAAGAATGCACTTACACTTGTGTATCTCTACTATGCAGATTGAAGAACAAGCTGTAGTTCCACCAGAAATACAGTTGTTGTTGGACGAGTTTGTTGATGTTTTTGAAACTCCTAAAGAATTAATGATACGTCCATTTTGCATCATGCTTTTATATCGATATTTATTGCATTATGGGCTGTTATTACACATTATGTCACAATACTTTTGCCTTTTCTCTCTTATTTCACAAGGTTTACACGAAGAGGGAGAATGCCGGCAGCTGGAATTCTGGGCTGGAAAAGGAGCAAATATTAGAGACCTATTCTGCACAACTCCAAAAGTCCTGAAATTCCACGGAAGTCAGTTTTGGAATATATTAAAAATATTGGGTGAAGAAAGCACCAGAGGGGGGCCACACCCTGTCCACGAGGGTGGGGGCGCGCCCTACCACCTTGGGCGCGCCCCCCTACCTCGTGGGCCCCCTGGCAGGCCTCCGATGCCCATCTTTTGCTATATGAAGTCTTTCGCCCTGGAAAAAAAATCAGAAAGAAGCTTTCGGGACGAAGCACTGCCATCTCGAGGCGGAACCTGGCGAAACCAATCCAGGGCTCCGGCGGAGCTGTTCTGCCGGGGAAACATCCCTCCGGGAGGGGGAAATCGTCACCATCGTCATCACCATCGATCCTCTCATCGGGAGGGGGTCAATCTCCATCAACATCTTCGCAAGCACCATCTCCTCTCAAACCCTAGTTCATCTCTTGTATCCGAGCTTTGTCTCTAAACCTCAGATTGGTACCTGTGGGTTGCTAGTAGTATTGATTACTCCTTGTAGTTGATGCTAGTTGGTTTATTTGGTGGAAGATCATATGTTCAGATCCTTTATGCATATTAATACCCCTCTGATTATGAACATGAATATGATTTGTGAGTAGTTACGTTTGTTCCTGAGGACATGGGAGAAGTCTTGCTATAAGTAGTCATGTGAATTTGGTATTCGTTTGATATTTTGATGAGATGTATGTTTTCTTTCCCCTAGTGGTGTTACGTGAACGTCGACTACATGACACTTCACCATTATTTGGGCCTAGAGGAAGGCATTGGGAAGTAATAAGTAGATGATGGGTTGCTAGAGTGACAGAAGCTTAAACCCTAGTTTATGCGTTGCTTCATACGGGGCTGATTTGGATCCACATGTTTCATGCTATGGTTAGGTTTACCTTAATACTTCTTTTGTAGTTGCGGATGCTTGCAAGAGGGGTTAATCATAAGTGGGATGCTTGTCCAAGGAAGGGCAGTACCCAAGCACCGGTCCACCCACATATCAAATTATCAAAGTCACGAACACAAATCATATGAGCGTGATGAAAACTAGCTTGACGATAATTCCCATGTGTCCTCGGGAGCGTTTTCCTTTATATAAGAGTTTGTCCAGGCTTGTCCTTTGCTACAAAAAGGATTGGGCCACCTTGCTGCACCTTGTCTACTTTTGTTACTTGTTACCCGTTACAAATTACTTTATCACAAAACTATCTGTTACCGATAATTTCAGTGCTTGCAGAGCATACCTTACTGAAAACCGCTTGTCATTTCCTTCTGCTCCTCGTTGGGTTCGACACTCTTACTTATCAAAAGGACTATGATAGATCCCCTATACTTGTGGGTCATCAAGACTCTTTTCTGGCGCCGTTGCCGGGGAGTGAAGCGCCTTTGGTAAGGAAAAATTTATATAGTGTGCTGAAACTTCACTTGTTACTATGGAAAGTAATCCTTTGAGGGGCTTGTTCGGGGTATCTTCACCCCGACCAGTAGAGCAAAAAGTTGCTCCTCAACCTACTGAACCTACTGAAAATGTTTACTTTGAAATTCCTTCGAGTATGATAGAGAAACTGCTAGCTAATCCTTTTACAGGAGATGGAACATTGCATCCCGATTTGCACCTAATCTATGTGGATGAAGTTTGTGGATTATTTAAGCTTGCAGGTATGCCCGAGGATGTTATCAAGAAGAAGGTATTCCCTTTATCTTTGAAGGGAAAGGCATTGACGTGGTTTAGGCTATGCGATGATATTGGATCATGGAACTACAACCGATTGAAATTGGAATTTCATCAGAAGTTTTATCCTATGCACCTGGTTCATCGTGATTGTAATTATATATATAATTTTTGGCCTCGCGAAGGAGAAAGCATCGCTCAAGCTTGGGGGAGGCTTAAGTCAATGTTATATTCATGCCCCAATCATGAGCTCTCAAGAGAAATTATTATTCAGAATTTTTATGCTCGGCTTTCTCTCAATAATCGCTCCATGCTCGATACTTCTTGTACTGGTTCTTTTATGATGAAGACTATTGAATTCAAATGGGATTTATTGGAAAGAATAAATGCAACTCTGAAGATTGGGAACTCGACGAAGATAAGGAGTCAGGTATAATGCCTAGGTTTGATTGTGTTAAATCTTTTATGGATACCGATGCTTTTCGTGAATTTAGCACTAAATATGGACTTGACTATGATATAGTAGCTTCTTTCTGTGAATCATTTGCTACTCATGTCGATCTTCCTAAGGAGAAGTGGTTTAAATATCATCCTCCCATTGAAGTAAAAGTAGTTGAACCTATTAAAGTTGAAGAAAAGACTATCACTTACAATGTTGATCCTATTGTTCCTACTGCTTATATTGAGAAACCACCTTTCCCTGTTAGAATAAAGGATCATGCTAAAGCTTCAACTGTGGTCAACAAAAGTAATATTAGAACACCCAAACCCTCTGAGAAAATTAAAGTTGAACCTAGTATTGCTATGGTTAAAGATCTCTTGGTTGATAATATTGATGGACATGTTATTTACTTCTGTGATGAAGCTGCTAGAATTGCTAAACCCGATACTAAAGACAAACATAGACCTGTTGTTGGCATGCCTGTTGTTTCAGTTAAAATAGGAGATCACTGTTATCATGGCTTATGTGATATGGGTGCTAGTGTCAGCGCAATACCTTATACCTTATATAAAGAAATTATGCATGATATTGCACCTGCCGAGGTAGAAGATATTGATGTTACTATTAAGCTTGCCAATAGAGATACTATCTCACCGGTTGGGATTGTTAGAGATGTTGAAGTCTTGTGTGGGAAAATTAAATATCCTACTGATTTTCTTGTTCTTGCTTCCCCACAAGATAACTTTTGTCCTATTATATTTGGTAGACCCTTCTTGAATACTGTTAATGCTAAGATAGACTGCAAAAAGGATATTGTTTCTGTTGGTTTAGGGGATATGTCTCATGATTTTAATTTTGCTAAATTTCGTAGACAACCCCATGATAAAGAATTGCCTAGTAAAGATGAAATTATTGGTCTTGCTTCTATTGCCGTGCCTCTTAATGATCCTTTAGAACAATATTTGTTAGACCATGAAAATGATATGTTTACGAATGAAAGAAGGGAAATAGATGAAGTATTCTTTAAACAGGGACCTATTTTGAAACACAACTTGCCTGTTGGAATTCTAGGGGATCCTCCTCCACCCAAGGGTGATCCCGTGTTTGAGCTTAAACCATTGCTTGATACTCTTAAATATGCTTATCTTGATGAAAATAAGATATATCTTGTTATTATTAGTGCTAACCTTTCAGAGCAGGAAGAAGAGAAATTATTGAAAACTCTGAAGAAGCACCGTGCTACTATTGGATATACTCTTGATGATCTTAAGGGCATTAGTCCCACTCTATGCCAGCACAATTTTTTTTGGAGAAAGGCGCTAAACCGGTTGTTGATCACCAACGACGGTTAAATCCTAAGATGAAAGAAGTGGTAAGAAACGAAATACTAAAGCTTCTGGAGGTAGGTATAATTTATCCCGTTGCTGATAGTCAGTGGGTAAGCCCTGTCCATTGTGTCCCCAAGAAGGGAGGTATTACTGTTGTTCCAAATGATGAAGATGAATTGATCCCACAAAGAATTGTTACAGGTTATAGAATGGTAATTGATTTCCGCAAACTAAATAAAGCTACTAAAAAGGATCATTGCCCTTTACCTTTTATTGATCAAATGCTAGAAAGATTACCCAAACATACACATTTTTGCTTTCTAGACGGTTATTCTGGTTTCTCTCAAATACCTGTGTCAAAAGAGGATCAAGAAAAGACCACCTTTACTTGCTCTTTTGGTATCTTGCTTATAGACGTATGCCTTTTGGTTTATGCAATGCACCTGCTACCTTTCAAAGATGTATGACTGCTATATTCTCTGACTTTTGTGAAAAGATCGTTGAGGTTTTCATGGATGATTTCTCCGTGTATGGAACTTCTTTTGATGATTGCTTAAGCAACCTTGATAGAGTTTTGCAGAGATGTGAAGAAACTAATCTTGTCTTGAATCGGGAGAAGTGCCACTTTATGGTTAATCAAGGTATTGTCTTGGGGCATAAAATTTCTGAAAGAGGAATTGTAGTTGATAAAGCCAAAGTTAATGCTATTGAAAAGATGCCGTGTCCGAAGGACATTAAAGGTATAAGAAGTTTCCTTGGTCATGCCGGTTTTTATAGGAGGTTCATTAAAGACTTCTCAATAATTTCTAGGCCTCTGACTAATCTCTTACAAAAAGATGTTCCTTTTGTCTTTGATGATGATTATGTAGAAGCATTTGAAATACTTAAGAAAGCCTTGATTTCTGCACCCATTGTTCAGCCACCTGATTGGAATTTACCCTTTGAAATTATGTGTGATGCTAGTGATTATGTTGTAGGTGTTGTTCTAGGACAAAGTGTTGATAAGAAATTAAATGTTATCCAATATGCTAGTAAAACTCTAGACAACGCCCAGAGAAATTATGCTACTACTGAAAAAGAATTTTTAGCAGTTGTATTTGCTTGTGATAATTTCAGACCTTATATTGTTGATTCTAAAGTAACTGTTCACACTGATCATGTTGCTATTAAATATCTTATGGAAAAGAAAGATGCTAAACCTAGACTTATTAGATGGGTTCTCTTGCTCCAAGAATTTGATTTGCATATTATTGATAGAAAGGGAGCTGAGAACCCCGTTGCAGACAACTTATCTAGGTTAGAGCATCTTCTTGATGACCCACTACCTATTGATGATAGCTTTCCTGATGAACAATTAGCTGTCATAAATGCTTCTCGTACTGCTCCATGGTATGCTGATTATGCTAATTACATTGTTGCTAAATTTATACCACCTAGTTTCACATACCAGCAAAAGAAAAAAAAATTCTATGATTTAAGAAACTACTTCTGGGATGACCCACACCTTTATAAAGAAGGAGTAGATGGTGTTATTAGACGTTGTGTACCTGAGCATGAACAGGAACAGATCCTACGCAAGTGTCACTCTGAGGCTTATGGAGAACACCACGATGGAGATAGAACTGCACATAAGGTATTGCAATCCGGTTTTATTGGCCTACTCTTTTCAAGGACGCCCGTAAGTTTGTATTGTCTTGTGATGAATGTCAAAGAATTGGTAATATTAGTAGACGTCATGAAATGCCTATGAACTATTCACTTGTTATTGAACCATTTGATGTTTGGGGCTTTGATTATATGGGACCGTTTCCTTCCTCTAATGGGTATACACATATTTTAGTTGTTGTTGATTACGTTACTAAGTGGGTAGAAGCTATTCCAACTAGTAGTGCTGATCATAACACCTCTATTAAGATGCTTAAAGAAGTAATTTTTCCGAGGTTCGGAGTCCCTAGATACTTAATGACTGATGGTGGTTCACATTTTATTCATGGTGCCTTTCATAAAATGCTTGCTAAGTATGATGTTAATCATAGAATTGCATCTCCTTATCATCCACAATCTAGTGGACAAGTAGAACTGAGTAATAGGGAGATTAAATTAATTTTGCAAAAGACTGTTAATAGATCTAGAAAGAATTGGTCCAAGAAACTTGATGATGCATTATGGGCCTATAGAATTGCATATAAAAATCCTATGGGTATGTCTTCGTATAAAATGGTTTATGGAAAATCATGTCACTTACCTCTCGAACTAGAACATAAGGCATATTGGGCCATTAAAGAGCTCAATTATGATTTCAAACTTGCCGGTGAAAAGAGACTATTTGACATTAGCTCACTTGATGATTGGAGAACCCAGGCCTATGAGAATGCCAAACTGTTTAAAGAAAAAGTTAAAAGATGGCATGACAAAAGGATACAAAAGCGTGAGTTTAATGTAGGTGATTATGTTTTGTTATACAACTCTCGTTTAAGATTTTTTGCAGGAAAAACTCCTCTCTAAATGGGAAGGTCCTTACGTTATCGAGGAGGTCTATCGTTCCGGTGCCATAAAAATCAACAACTTCGAAGGCACAAATCCAAAGGTGGTGAACGGTCAAAGAATCAAACATTATATCTCAGGTAATCCCATAAATGTTGAAACGAATGTTGTTGATACCGTAACCCTGGAGGAGTACATAAGGGACACTTTCCAAAATGTTTCAGACTCCGAAAAGGAATAGGTATGTGGTACGGTAAGTAAACCGACTCCAAAACAGTTCTAATAGCAATTTTTCTCTGCTTTGGAATATTTAAGAAAATAGGAAAATAAGAAGTAGTCAGAAAGGGACACGAGGCATCCACGAGGGTGGAGGGCGCGCCCTACCCCCTGGGCGCGCCCCCTGCCTCGTGGGCACCTCGTGTGCCCTCCGGACTCCGTTTTCTTGCACGATACTTCTTTTGGTCGGTAAAAATTCACTATATAATCTCCCAAAGGTTTTGACCACCGTACCATGCAAATATCTCCTGTTTTTGTTCCGAGCTGTTTTTCTCACAGATCTAGATCACCATGACGTCTTCAAGCGCCCCCAAGGACAAATTTTTCGAGAAGGTCATCAACCCCTACCTTGTGGAGGTGCTGCAACACCCTCAACCATTGAGATGCGTGAGGGGGGTGCTGCACATCCGCGATGTTGAGGGACCAAGGAGGACCGGAAGCGTGGAGACAAGACTCGAAGCAATGGAGCAACAAGTTTTCAAGTGCCAGGGGATGGTGGAACGCGGACTCAACGCTAACCACATGATGATCGCGGAGTTCACCAACAACCACAAGCTGGATGCCAAGAACATTGGGGAGACCATCTTCAAGCTTCATGAGAAAATCGAGCACCTCCAAGCCCAGATCTATGACCTGCAAAACCAAAACTGTGAGTATGAATATAGATTCAAGAGGATGAGTTTGGCTGCAGATTTGAGGATCCCGGAGACTTGATCATCCTTCTATGATGGTGAGCCTATGCCTTGGAAGATGGACGACAAGCCTATATCACCAACAACTCCATCATCACCACCTCCGAAGAAAGATACATAAATACTTGGGTACCGGCAGTCCCCTTGGCAACTGCCAAGCTTGGGGGAGGTGCCCCGGTATCGTATCACCATCACAATTCTATCTTTACCGTTTTTCTTAGTTCGATCCTTTTGGTTATATCTTGATCTAGTAGAATAAAGTTTAGTATGATCTAGCTTTGATTTTTTGTGTTGATCCTTATCTACGTAATCGAGTCCGTGAGCTATATATAATAAAGATTAATCTTGAGTCGAGGGCTTGGTTATCTTGCTATGATCTTGAGGGAATAAAATAAAGGAGAAGAATAAAAAGAAATAAAGAGATCATATTGATCTTATGGAGAGTAATGACTTCACATATATAGAGTATGATGAATAAAAGTTGTTGAGAGCTGACAAACATAGTTTTGGTCATCGTTGCAATTAATAGGAAGTAATAAAGAAAGAGAGGTTTTCACATATAAATATACTATCTTGGACATATATTATGATTGTGAGCACTCATTAAAATATGACATGATAAAAAGTTGATGTTGGACAAGGAAGACAACGTAATGGGTTATGTTTTCTTATATCCGAAATAAAGTATATTGTCATGGATCATCCAACATGTTGGGCTTGTCTTTCCCCCTCATGCTAGCCAAATTCTTTGCACCAAGTAGAGATACTACTTGTGCTTCCGAATATCCTTAAACCCGGTTTTGCCATGAGAGTCCACCATATCTACCTATGGATTGAGTAAGATCCTTCAAGTAAGTTGTCATTGTTGCATGCAATAAAAATTGCTCTCTAAATATGTATGATCTATTAGTGTGGAGAAAAGCTTTATACAATCTTGTGATATGGAAGAAATCGACGGACTGCATAATAAAGGTCCCTATCACAAGTGGCAATATAAAGCGACGTTCTTTTGCATTAAGATTTCGTGCATCCAACCATAAAAGCACATGACAACCTCTGCTTCCCTCTGCAAAGGGCCTATTTTATTTTTGCTTTATGTCTTATGCAAGAGTCACGGTGATCTTCACCTTTCCTTTTTACACTTTATCCTTTGGCAAGCACATTTGTGTTGGAAAGATCCTGATATATATATATCCAATTGGATGTAAGTTATCATAAATTATTATTGTTGACATTACCCTTGAGGTAAAAGGTTGGGAGGCAACACTATAAGCCCCTATCTTTCTCTGTGTCCGATTAAAACTCCATACCCATAAGTATTGCGTGAGTCTTAGCAATTGTGAAAGACTAAATGATAGTTGAGTATGTGGACTTGCTGAAAAGCTCTTATATTGACTCTTTCCGATGTTATGATAAATTGCAATTGCTTCAATGACCGAGATCATAGTTTGTTAGTTTTCAATGAAGTTTCTGATTCATACTTGACATTGTGAATAGATTGTTACTTTAGCGTAAGAAATCATATGACTATATATATATGGTGCTGTTATAAGAATGATCATGATGCCCTCATGTCCATATTTTATTTTATCGACACCTCTATCTCTAAACATGTGGACATGTTTTTCGTTATCGGCTTCCACTTGAGGACAAGCGAGGTCTAAGCTTGGGGGAGTTGATACGTCCATTTTGCATCATGCTTTTATATCGATATTTATTGCATTATGGGCTGTTATTACACATTATGTCACAATACTTTTGCCTTTTCTCTCTTATTTTACAAGGTTTACACGAAGAGGGAGAATGCCGGCAACTGGAATTCTGGGCTGGAAAAGGAGCAAATATTAGAGACCTATTCTGCACAACTCCAAAAGTCCTAAAATTCCACGAAAGTCAGTTTTGGAATATATTAAAAATATTGGGCAAAGAAAGCACCAGAGGGGGGCCACACCCCGTCCACGAAGGTGGGGGCGCGCCCTACCCCCTGGGCGCACCCCCTGCCTCGTGGGCCCCCTGGCAGGCCTCTGGTGCCCATATTTTGCTATATGAAGTCTTTTGCCCTAGAAAAAATCAGAAGGAAGCTTTCGGGATGAAGCGCCGCCATCTCGAGGTGGAACCTGGCGAAACCAATATTGGGCTCCGGCGGAGCTGTTCTGCCGGGGAAACATCCCTCCGGGAGGGGGAAATCGTCACCATCGTCATCACCATCGATCCTCTCATTGGGAGGGGGTCAATCTCCATCAACATCTTCACCAGCACCATCTCCTCTCAAACCCTAGTTCATCTCTTGTATCCGATCTTTGTCTCTAAACCTCAGATTGGTACCTGTGGGTTGCTAGTAGTGTTGATTACTCCTTGTAGTTGATGCTAGTTGGTTTATTTGGTGGAAGATCATATGTTCAGATCATTTATGCATATTAATACCCCTCTGATTATGAACATGAATATGATTTGGGAGTAGTTACGTCTGTTCCTGAGGACATGGGAGAAGTCTTGCTATAAGTAGTCATGTGAATTTGGTATTCGTTCGATATTTTGATGAGATGTATGTTGTCTTTCCTCTAGTGGTGCTATGTGAACGTCGACTACATGACACTTCACCATTACTTGGGCCTAGAGGAAGGCATTGGGAAGTAATAAGTAGATGATGGTGTCACGTCCCTAGCCTTGCTATGCACTTGGACTAGCTTGGTTGCTGCATCATGTATAAATTTCATTTAAAGTTGAATTGGGGATTGTTAAACCCTAGCACCAAATGAATTCAACTAGGTTCAAAATAAAATATTTTCAATGAACCCAAAATGCCCTTAAAAAATGTTCATTATTTATGGAAAAAGGTTAAAACCTTTACCAGAGGTCATGCACATTTTTCCAAGCCATTTATGGTCTTTGAATTAATCCATATTGTATTTGAATTGGGGCATTTAAATACTATTAATATTTTCTAATGCTCCAACAATTCTGAAAATAGTTAAGGGCCTCTGTAATAATTCGTTTAATGCCCACAATTATTTTCAGGATTTATTAAAATGATTTGGGCTATAAACTAAATCAAAACAAAATAACAAAAATAGAAAAACAGAACAAATTATTGTTAGAGAGAGAGAGAACTGACCTGGCCGGCCCAGTGGACAGCCCAGCCCACTGGCCTGGTGCCAGTCATCCCTAACCTCTGCCAGTAGGCAGAGGAGGGAGACAGCGCACGCTCGCACGAGGCGCCACGCCGTCACCTGCTCGCCGCCGAGCCGCTGGACGCGTGGATGAGCTCCTCCTCGTCACCACGCACCCCCTGGAACCCCCCTCGCTCACTGCCTCGTCCCCATCCCCTCCTTTGGTTCTCTCCCCTGCACCGCCCGAACGCCGCTCGCCGTCGCCGTAGCTACTGCCCTCGCCGGGCCCCGTTGCCGTGTCCCACTGGTCCGCCGTCGATCACCGCTTCACCAAGCCGAAGGACGCACCCGCAGGACGCCTGAAACGACGCCACCGTCTTCGTTTCCACCGCCGGCCGCCGGAGATCCCCCTCGATGCTCTGCTCGCTCCTGTGCCTCCCCGAGCTCGCCGAGGCCACCGCTGCACCCGCTGTGAGCTTCTGTGTCATTTCCCCCTCTCCCCTGGCTCGTTTTCTTCCTCTAACATCGATGCCCGTCGGAGCCGAGAGCTCTTCGCCGCCGGCCATGTCGCCGCCGTGGCCACCGTTGCCTAGAGCTGCAACCGAGCACACATACGTGCTCAGTGCACCCCCAGGAGGCCGTATCACCCCTCCTTGCCTCCTGCCGTGCTCCCTAACACCGAAACCCAGTTCACCCGAACTCCGGCCACCGCCTTAAAGCTCGCCGTCGTCGACTCCGGCCACCTTAGGCCCGACTGCCACCACCGCTCGACGCGCGCCTGCGAGAGCTCTCCAGCGAGCCCAAGAACGGCCTCGTCCGTGCCCTGTGGGCGATTTCCGAGCCGCGCCGCCGTCTCGGGCTTCGCCGGCGTCATGTCGCCGGTGAGTTTGACCCGGGGTTTGACCTCCCTGGGGTCAATACATGTGGGCCCCGCCCCTAACCAGTTTAGTTTAGCACTAACTACACCCTACAGACACTGACAGTGGGCCCAGTGCCTGTTAACTTGATTAGTTAACCTTAATCAACATTGTGAGTTAGTTGAGTCACTGACGTGTGGACCCCACACGTCAGGTTTGACCTGGAGTCGCCCTTTGACCGGCTGACGTCACACTTACGTCATGCTGACGCAGTTAAGCATTTACTGGATTTATTCTTATATAGGAAATTCCAGAAAATGTAGCAAACTTCTAAAAAATCATAGAAAATAATCTATAACTCAGATTGAAAAGATTTATATATGAAAAATGATCAAAAAATCCAATCTATCCATCTGTACTGGTTTCATGCATGTCTAAACAACTTAACCATGCTGTTTAGATGAAACAAGATAATGCACTTATATGACTCTATTAAATGGGTTTGCATTTGAATCTTTGGTTCAAATGGACTCATCTTAATCTGTTCTAGCTTGCATTAGACAAAAACACATTCATATTGCCATGTCATGATCATGCATCATATTGTGCATTGCATTGATTGTATTTCTTCTCTGTTGCCGGTACTTGTCCCCTCTCGGTAGACGATGTTCCGGCGTTGTGATCGTTGACACTAATGAAGACTCAATGCTATCTTCAGAAGTGCCAAGCAAGCAAAACCCCCTTGCTCATTCCGATACAATCCCACTCTCTCGCTCCTGCTCTCTTTTACTGCATTAGGACAACAACCATTCATCTGTTACTTGCTGCGGTAGTTGAACCCCTTATACTCTGCATGACCTGTCATTGCCACAGTAAATAGATGAAACCCACTAGCATGAGTAGGAGTTGTTTGAGCCCTGATGTGCCTACTCATTCATGCTTGTTTGTCATGCCTGCTACTGCTTAGAGTTGAGTCAGGTCTGATTCATCGGGGATGAATTGGAATGTGGTGAACATGTCCTACTGTTGAGAACTAAGTGTGTGAACACGATTTGGTAAAGGTAGCGGTGAGAGGCCATGTAGGAGTACATGGTGGGTTGTCTCATTGAAGCCGTCCTCAGGAACTGAGTTCTGTGTTTGTGATCCATGAACAGTTACTACCACACATTGGAATGCTTAAGTGCCCCTCTCGACTTATTAATCAACTTGATCTCTGTCCAGGAGTTGCAACTAGTTTCTGGTGTTTGTAGGTAGTGTTAGTAGTCTACCAAGCGGCACCCGGTACAGGTGGGCTTGGGACAGACTAGGCACACGTGGCCTGGTGTACCGAGTGGCACCTGGATGGTGGGCTCGGGAACCCTGCACACATCGTTTGGGGCCGTGAGTGACACCCCGGCCGGATCTCCTTGTGGATGGAACCCGAATAGGCGATAAATCTGGACTAGAGACTTGTGTGGTTAGTCAGGTCGTGGCCGACTCCCTCGCCAGGCTTCCGCTTGAAGGTTGCCGAGGTACACGACGTGTACATGGTGGTAAGTGGCGAGAGCGTGTGTGCCGAAGTACACCCCTGCAGGGTTAACATCATCTATTCGAATAGCCGTGTCCGCGGTAAAGGACTTCTGGGTTGCCTATAACAGTTCATAGACAAGTGAAAGTGGATACTCTAAAATGCGCAAGATGAGCGTGAGTGCTATGGATGGCGTTCTCGTAGGGAGACGGGAGCGGATCCATAGTGGTGTATTGGTATGGTGAATTTGTGGACTCGTGTGCGCCACCTCAAAAGAGTTACTTGCAGTTGTAGTTCAGGATAGCCACCGAGTCAAAGCTGGCTTGCTGCAGTTAAACTCCACCACCCCTTTTGTTGATACCGATGCATATGTAGATAGTCCTGATGTAAGTCTTGCTGGGTACATTTGTACTCACGTTTGCTTATTTTATGTTTTGCAGAGAGACGTCAGTCTCGCTAGTGGTTCCGTGTGGACTTCGACGTTTAGCTTGATACCTCAGCTACGATCTTGTGCCCTCGGCAAGATCTAGTAGATAGTCAGGCTTCTCAACCTTTTTCATTTATAGTTGTCTGTACTCAGACATGTTAAGCTTCCGCATGTGCTTTGACTTGTATGCTCTGAATGTTGGGTCATGAGACCTATGTTTGTAATATCTCGCTCTTCAGAGCCTAATGAATCAATACTCTGAGTCGTAGAGTCTTGTTGTGATGCCATGTTGTATTTGCACATATCGAGCATATTGTGTGTATGATTGAAATGCTTGGTATGTGTGGGATCCGACAACCTAGTTGTTTATCCTTGGTAGCCTCTCTTATGGGGAAATGTAGTCTTGTGCTTCCATGAGCCATAGTAGTCCGCTACAGCCCGGTTCATCGGAGTCCTGCTAGCCCAACACTACTGCCCGGAACACTTGACTGGCCGGCATGTGATTCACTTTGTTCCTGTGTCTGTCCCTTCGGGGAAATGTCACGCGGTGACATCCGGAGTCCTGCCTAGCCTGCTACAGCCCGGGTTCCCGGAGTCCTGTTAGCCCAGAGCTACAACCCGGATTCGCACGCTGCTGACCGACATGCTCAATGTTGATTCATGTATGCCTGTCCCCGTAAGTTAGTGCCACTTTGGGTTCACGACTAGTCATGTGGGCCCGGGTTCTCTGTCATATGGATGCTAGCGACACTATCATATACGTGAGCCAAAAGGCGCAAACGGTCCCGGGCCATGGTAAGGCGACACCCGTGGGAATACCGTGCGTGAGGCCGCAAAGTGATATGAGGTGTTACCGGCTTGATCGATGTGACTTGGAATCGGGGTCCTGACAGCTTTGGTATCAGAGCCTGACTGCCTGTAGGATTAGCAAGCCGAACTGATCGATGTTGAGTCTAGAAATGCTTTAGTTATATAAGGGAATGAATTGTGGATGGGAACGTAAGGCTCTTTTTACTCCTTTACCTTATAGCCTTCTGATCTGAGTCATCCTCTTCTCTTCTACGGGGATTAAGAACTAGGCTTCTAATCTTTCTATCAGGATCACGTGTTACTAATCTTAAGACTTATAAGATTGTTGGTTCCAGGCCCAGTTCAGTTTCTACTACTTTTAGTATGTTGTCAGTTGAACCAGAACCTTGATATTATGATGTTGTTGAGTGGTTATGCCACCATTTTGCAGGATGTCTCAAATATTTTGAGCATTTACAGCCGTTATGTTGTCCGAGTCATCCCAGGTTTCTAAATAGTCTGATGCATTTGCAAAATCCCTTCCCTCTGTTTTTGTGTCCCTTTGGGCCAGATTAAGCACACTACCGGTGCGTTGAGGCACTCTATTGCCTCGGTATATATGTTGGAGCTATTATTATGACCCTTGGTGTTTTAGGGAGTCACCTAGTAACCTAGCCATGTTTTGTGTTCCCGGTGTGATGATTCTGGCCACCATTCTCGAAAGCATCTCGTGATGCTATTAATAGTAGGTATCCTACTCTTGGGTTCTTGACCCAAGATTCACTCTACTTAATTCGTGTAGCTAGTGTTTGCTTGCTCCTTTAGGATATTAGGAACCTTTGTGATAGTCTTCGAGGTCCGTGGTATATCGTTCTTCCAAATACCATGAACCATTCTTGGCAGGAGTTCTTTTGAACCAAAAGATCACAACCAGGGCGCTCTTGAGGAGTACTCCATTCATATTGTGACTCTGCCAGTCCTTCCTCCTCTGCATGGGTTATCCGGAAGAAATATGTTGAATTTGTTCGACATACTAATCCATGCATCCACAACTCAGAAAAACATATGTTCCTTTGGGTTGTCCCTCTTTAGTTATTTTCTGGCCTTCGTCTATCAATTGATAGTCAGGACTAGTTGTGCATCTGTGTTATCGATGCGTATTATTCTTGTGGTCTGTCAAGCCATTCTATTCCGGAATGACTAGGAGAAACAAACTCCAGTACCTCATCCATTTCGAGGATTGGGTCAAAGCAATTGTATTCCGCAAACCCAAATGCCAATCCAGCTTTTGCTCTGCTCTACCTTGGAGCGTTACCATCTTTATGTCAAGAGTGTCATGAGAATTGCACCACCTCTTATGAATTCTTGACGCAGTGATACTTCTCGCCATCATTATTCATTCCTCGGTCCCGTGTTGTCACAACCGGGATACCGACAAGTGAACCCTGATGTGTGAAATTAATACTCTGAGCAACTCGTTGCTTGGTAGTTAATGGCAATACTCCCATTCTTAGCGTGCTGGTTATTGAACCATCATCCTAAGATTGATCGTGCTACCTATTCCTTATTTCCGGTGCACTCTTCGATCAATAAGTTAGGATTATTCAATCCCTTGCTTAATTGATCACATCATCTTGCCTCGAAAGCAAGATTGCTCCCGAGCTTAATAACATATCGGTGGCTCGTGACTTTCCGAATATCTTCTCGGGAGTGCTACCAGGTTGTCACCTGACCGCTATGCTAAGTTCGTGATCAAGTTGGTTTCTTGTAAACCACCCCTTCTCCAAGAATCCGTGTTGGATATCCCTGAGCTAGTTTGTCAAGCTAAACAACAACTTGGAGAATTGGAAGATAAAAGCTTGCCTAGCTTAGTTCATCTTAAGGGATATCTTGTTTGTGTGTTGAAGAAAGATGTTATATTCATTGATTGATCCTCGTGATCAATTGTTGGATCCATTGTCTTGTCCAAACTTTGATTTGAGTATGGGCTATTGTCAAATCAAATCAGAACCAATGGTGTTCGTAATGTTGTCTTACTCGTGGTTGATTCCTCGAGCATACACCATTACATCTTTTGGGTCTGACCAATGCTATCACTTGTTCACATAATTATGGAATTCCATCTCCATGGAAACCTGGATGAATTGTTGTTGAGCCCATCAGCAACACTGCTATCTTCTCCATGACTCGTGTTGAACATCCAGCTAGTGTTGGAAACTTGTGTAAGCATTTTCTTCATGCCCCGTTCATGAAGTATATGTTTGGATGAAAGTAGTGACTTCCTCTAATTCACATGCATTTGATGTAAGTTGCCGCCGTGAATTCGAGAAAGTTTATTTCTGCCTCCTCTAAAATCATCCCAAGTTAGTCATGCACGTGCGAAGTGCTCTATGGTTTGATAGGTTGGCCACCTCTCCATAAGGATTTCGTAAGATTCTACTTCCGTAGATATTCCTTGTGGACTCTTGTGCTTCCGAAGTCCGGCCTTTTATTTGATGTTCTACGTACCAAACCATTTTAATAAATGGGTTGCACTAGCACATCAAGGAGAACATTACAAGCGGAGTGCTAAATGACTCTCGGTCGATCATCCAGATTTGCTTCTTTGGCATTGCTAAGGAAAAATCTGAGAAAGTGATGTCCTCCTTTGCACCTGCATCCTCCATCACCGTTCATCATGGTTGTATGATGTGTTGCCAGGATCCTCGACACGGATGTTGGTAAAACCTTGATGAATATGGAAATGCTCAAGTTCTTGAAAGCACGCTCAGTCACTAGGTTATATCCCTGGTATCAACTTGAATTGCCTTCCATTTGCCGAGTTGTTCTATAACCGTAGTTTCCTTTCCAAATTGAGTGTGCCATTCTTTTGAATTCTTTCAAACGATCATTTGTAAATTGCCTTAGGCTGGTATGAAGAGTTTCAATGATCTCTGAATCAAAAGTAATTCTTTTTGCCACTTAAGGGATATTTCTATGAGCCACCTTCCCTAAGGTGCCCCGTTATGGAATCGTGGCAACTATCTCCTCGCTACTTTGAAACCATGCACCATCCTACCTAAGCGTGGGATTGTTGCCCACCAATCAAATCTCATCGTTTGTTCTTCCATCCCTCTCGATGTGTTTTGTGTCTCAACTCGAGATGTTTCAACATCTCATTCCGTGAGTTGATCTTGTATAGCTCGATCTTCGAGAAGATCAATCCTGCAGAGTTTCCCTCTCTTCCGTCATCATAGTTGGATGAAGCTCTCGAAAGAAAAGATGTCCAGATCAAGATGATGCAATGAATCAACATCTTCGAGAAGAACAATTGGATCGTGAAGATTATGTTACTTTGCGTTCCCCTTTCATCTTACCCTACGCTTGAATCTCGGGACGAGATTTTTGTTTAGTGGGGGTGAGTTGTCACGTCCCTAGCCTTGCTATGCACTTGGACTAGCTTGGTTGCTGCATCATGTCTAAATTTCATTTAAAGTTGAATTGGGGATTGTTAAACCCTAGCACCAAATGAATTCAACTAGGTTCAAAATAAAAATATTTTCAATGAACCCAAAATGCCCTTCAAAAATGTTCATTATTTATGGAAAAAGGTTAAAACCTTTACCAGAGGTCATGCACATTTTTCCAAGCCATTTATGGTCTTTGAATTAATCCATATTGTATTTGAATTGGGGCATTTAAATACTATTAATATTTTCTAATGCTCCAACAATTCTGAAAATAGTTAAGGGCCTCTGTAATAATTCGTTTAATGCCCACAATTATTTTCAGGATTTATTAAAATTATTTGGGCTATAAACTAAATCAAAAGAAAATAACAAAAATAGAAAAACAGAACGAATTATTGTTAGAGAGAGAGAGAACTGACCTGGCCAGCCCAGTGGACAGCCCAGCCCACTGGCCTGGTGCCAGTCATCCCTAACCTCTGCCAGTAGGCAGAGGAGGGAGACAGCGCACGCGTGCACGAGGCGCCACGCCGTCACCTGCTTGCCGCCGAGCCGCTGGACGCGTGGATGAGCTCCTCCTCGTCACCACGCACCCCCTGGAACCCCCCCTCGCTCACTGCCTCGTCCCCATCCCCTCCTCTGGTTCTCTCCCCTGCATCGCCCGAACGCCGCTCGCCGTCGCCGTAGCTACTGCCCTCGCCGGGCCCCGTTGCCGTGTCCCACTGGTCCGCCGTCGATCACCGCTTCACCAAGCCGAAGGACGCACCCGCAGGACGCCTGAAACGACACCACCGTCTTCGTTTCCACCGCCGGCCGTCGGAGAGCCCCCTCGATGCTCTGCTCGCTCCGGTGCCTCCCCGAGCTCGCCGAGGCCACCGCTGCACCCGCTGTGAGCTTCTGTGTCGTTTCCCCCTCTCCCCTGGCTTGTTTTCTTCCTCTAACATCGATGCCCGTCGGAGCCGAGAGCTCTTCGCCGCCGGCCATGTCGCCGTCGTGGCCACCGTTGCCTAGAGCTGCAACCGAGCACACATACGTGCTCAGTGCACCCCCAGGAGGCCGTAGCACCCCTCCTTGCCTCCTGCCGTGCTCCCTAACACCGAAACCCAGTTCACCCGAACTCCGGCCGCCGCCTTAAAGCTCACCGTCGTCGACTCCGGCCACCTTAGGCCCGGCTGCCACCACCGCTCGACGCGCGCCTACGAGAGCTCTCCAGCGAGCCCAAGAACGGCCTCGTCCGTGCCCTGTGGGCGATTTCCGAGCCGCGCCGCCGTCTCGGGCTTCGCCGGCGTCATGTCGCCGGTGAGTTTGACCCGTTCGACCCGGGGTTTGACCTCCCTGGGGTCAATACATGTGGGCCCCGCCCCTAACCAGTTTAGTTTAGCACTAACTACACCCTACAGACACTGACAGTGGGCCCAGTGCCTGTTAACTTGATTAGTTAACCTTAATCCACATTGTGAGTTAGTTGAGTCACTGACGTGTGGACCCCACACGTCAGGTTTGACCTGGAGTCGCCCTTTGACCGGCTGACATCACACTTACGTCATGCTGACGCAGTTAAGCATTTACTGGATTTATTCTTATATAGGAAATTCCAGAAAATGTAGCAAACTTCTAAAAAATCATAGAAAATAATCTATAACTCAGATTGAAAAGATTTATATATGAAAAATGATCAGAAAAATCCAATCTATCCATCTGTACTGGTTTCATGCATGTCTAAACAACTTAACCATGCTGTTTAGATGAAACAAGATAATGCACTTATATGACTCTATTAAATGGGTTTGCATTTGAATCTTTGGTTCAAATGGACTCATCTCAATCTGTTCTAGCTTGCATTAGCCCAAAACACATTCATATTGCCATGTCATGATCATGCATCATATTGTGCATTGCATTGATTGTATTTCTTCTCTGTTGCCGGTATTTGTCCCCTCTCGGTAGACGATGTTCCGGCGTTGTGATCGTTGACACTAATGAAGACTCAATGCTATCTTCAGAAGTGCCAAGCAAGCAAAACCCCCTTGCTCATTCCGATACAATCCCACTCTCTCGCTCCTGCTCTCTTTTACTGCATTAGGACAACAACGATTCATCTGTTACTTGCTGCGGTAGTTGAACCCCTTATCCTCTGCATGACCTGTCATTGCCACAGTAAATAGATGAAACCCACTAGCATGAGTAGGAGTTGTTTGAGCCCTGATGTGCCTACTCATTCATGCTTGTTTGTCATGCCTGCTACTGCTTAGAGTTGAGTCAGGTCTGATTCATCGGGGATGAATTGGAATGTGGTGAACATGTCCTACTGTTGAGAACTAAGTGCGTGAACACGATTTGGTAAAGGTGGCGGTGAGAGGCCATGTAGGAGTACATGGTGGGTTGTCTCATTGAAGCCGTCCTCAGGAACTGAGTTCTGTGTTTGTGATCCATGAACAGTTACTACCACACATTGGAATGCTTAAGTGCCCCTCTCGACTTATTAATCAACTTGATCTCTGTCCAGGAGTTGCAACTAGTTTCTGGTGTTTGTAGGTAGTGTTAGTAGTCTACCAAGCGGCACCCGGTACAGGTGGGCTTGGGACAGACTAGGCACACGTGGCCTGGTGTACCGAGTGGCACCTGGATGGTGGGCTCGGGAACCCTGCACACATCGTTTGGGGCCGTGAGCGACACCCCGGCCGGATCTCCTTGTGGATGGAACCCGAATAGGCGATAAACCTGGACTAGAGACTTGTGTGGTTAGTCAGGTCGTGGCCGACTCCCTCGCCAGGCTTCCGCTTGAAGGTTGCCGAGGTACACGACGTGTACATGGTGGTAAGTGGCGAGAGCGTGTGTGCCGAAGTACACCCCTGCAGGGTTAACATCATCTATTCGAATAGCCGTGTCCGCGGTAAAGGACTTCTGGGTTGCCTATAACAGTTCATAGACAAGTGAAAGTGGATACTCTAAAATGCGCAAGATGAGCGTGAGTGCTATGGATGGCGTTCTCGTAGGGAGACGGGAGCGGATCCATAGTGGTGTATTGGTATGGTGAATTTGTGGACTCGTGTGCGCCACCTCAAAAGAGTTACTTGTAGTTGTAGTTCAGGATAGCCACCGAGTCAAAGCTGGCTTGCTGCAGTTAAACTCCACCACCCCTTTTGTTGATACCGATGCATATGTAGATAGTCCTGATGTAAGTCTTGCTGGGTACATTTGTACTCACGTTTGCTTATTTTATGTTTTGCAGAGAGACGTCAGTCTCGCTAGTGGTTCCGTGTGGACTTCGACGTTTAGCTTGATACCTCAGCTACGATCTTGTGCCCTCGGCAAGATCTAGTAGATAGTCAGGCTTCTCAACCTTTTTCATTTATAGTTGTCTGTACTCAGACATGTTAAGCTTCCGCATGTGCTTTGACTTGTATGCTCTGAATGTTGGGTCATGAGACCTATGTTTGTAATATCTCGCTCTTCAGAGCCTAATGAATCAATACTCTGAGTCGTAGAGTCTTGTTGTGATGCCATGTTGTATTTGCACATATCGAGCATATTGTGTGTATGATTGAAATGCTTGGTATGTGTGGGATCCGACAACCTAGTTGTTTATCCTTGGTAGCCTCTCTTATGGGGAAATGTAGTCTTGTGCTTCCATGAGCCATAGTAGTCCGCTACAGCCCGGTTCACCGGAGTCCTGCTAGCCCAACACTACTGCCCGGAACACTTGACTGGCCGGCATGTGATTCACTTTGTTCCTGTGTCTGTCCCTTCGGGGAAATGTCACGCGGTGACATCCGGAGTCCTGCCTAGCCTGCTACAGCCCGGGTTCCCGGAGTCCTGTTAGCCCAGAGCTACAACCCGGATTCGCACGCTGCTGACCGACATGCTCAATGTTGATTCATGTATGCCTGTCCCCGTAAGTTAGTGCCACTTTGGGTTCAGGACTAGTCATGTCGGCCAAGGTTCTCTGTCATATTAATGCTAGCGACACTATCATATACGTGAGCCAAAAGGCGCAAACGGTCCCGGGCCATGGTAAGGCGACACCCGTGGGAATACCGTGCGTGAGGTCGCAAAGTGATATGAGGTGTTACCGGCTAGATCGATGTGACTTGGAATCGGGGTCCTGACAGATGGGTTACTAGAGTGACAGAAGCTTAAACCCTAGTTTATGCGTTGCTTCGTAAGGGGCTGATTTGGATCCACATGTTTCATGCTATGGTTAGGTTTACCTTAATACTTCTTTTGTAGTTGCAGATGCTTGCAAGAGGGTTTAATCATAAGTGGGATGCTTGTCCAAGGAAGGGCAGTACCCAAGCACCGGTCCACCCACATATCAAATTATCAAAGTAACGAACGCGAATCATATGAGCGTGATGAAAAGTAGCTTGACGATAATTCCCATGTGTCCTCGGGAGCGTTTTCCTTTATATAAGAGTTTGTCCAAGCTTGTCCTTTGCTACAAAAAGGATTGGGCCACCTTGCTGCACCTTGTTTACTTTTGTTACTTGTTACCTGTTACCGATAATTTCAGTGCTTGCAGAGAATACCTTACTGAAAACCGCTTGTCATTTCCTTCTGCTCCTCGTTGGGTTCGACACTCTTAATTATCGAAAGGATTACGATAGATCCCCTATACTTGTGGGTCATCAATTACCTCCCAAAAGAAGTGTGATCATAAGATTCCATTGATTCTAGGAGCCATACATGTAGTTATGAGACCATACAGAATAGTGCCTGATCTTAAGGATGAATTGGAGAAACAGATTGCTAAACTGTTAAAGTCTGGTATGATCAGACCAACCAAAAGTCTCTTCTCTTCTCTAGTGCTCTTAGTTAAGAAGAAAGGTGGAGAGTGGATATTAGTGATTGGTTACAGGATGCTCAATGCAATCACTATTAAGGGAAAAAAATTCATGTGCCTATTATTGATGAGTTGTTGGATGATTTGTCTAGTGCAGCTTGGTTCACTAAGTTAGACCTTAGGGCAGGCTACTATTGGGGAACACAGTAATTTCAAAAAGTTCCCTACGATCACGCAAGATCTATCTAGGTGATGCATAGCAACGAGCGGGAGAGTGTGTCCACGTACCCTCGTAGACCGAAAGCAGAAGCGTTATATAAACGCGGTTGATGTAGTCGTACGTCTTCACGATTCGACCAATCCTAGCACCGAACGTACGGCACCTCCGTATTCAGCACACGTTCAGCTCGATGACATCCCTCATACTCTTGATCCAGTTGAGGCCGAGGGAGAGTTGTTGGGAATCGTAGCATAATTTAAAATTTTCCTACGCTCACCAAGATGCATCTATGGAGTCTACTAGCAACAAGGGGAAAGGAGTGGATCTACATACCCTTGTAGATCGCGAGCGGAAGCGTTCCAATGAACGTGGATGACGGAGTCGTACTCGCCGTGATCCAAATCACCGATGACCGAGTGCCGAACGTACGGCACCTCCGCGTTCAACACACGTACGGTGCAGCGACGTCTCCTCCTTCTTGATCCAGCAAGGGGGAAGGAGAGGTTGATGGAGATCCAACAGCACGACGGCGTGGTGGTGGATGTAGCGGCTCTCCGGCAGGGCTTCGCAAGCTTCTGCGAGAGAGAGAGGTGTTGCAGGGGAGGAGGGAGGCGCCCAAGGCTTAGATCTTGCTGCCCTCCCTTCCCCCCACTATATATAGGGCCAAGGGAGAGAGGGGGGCGCAGCCTTGCCCCTTCCTCCAAGGAAGGGTGCGGCCAGGGGGGAGTCCTTCCCCCCCAAGGCACCTCGGAGGTGCCTTCCCCTTTTAGGACTCTCCCTTTTTTTCTTATCTCTTGCGCATGGGCCTCTTGGGGCTGGTGCCCTTGGCCCATATAGGCCAAGGCGCACCCCTTACAGCCCATGTGGCCCCCCGGGGCTGGTGGACCCCCTTGGTGGACCCCCGGACCCCTTTCGGCACTCCCGGTACAATACCGATAAAGTGCGAAACTTTTCCGGCGACCAAAATAAGACTTCCCATATATAAATCTTTACCTCCGGACCATTCCGGAACCTCTCGTGACGTCCGGGATCTCATCCGGGACTCCGAACAACTTTCGGGTTTCCGCATACATATATCTCTACAACCCTAGCGTCACCGGACCTTAAGTGTGTAGACCCTACGGGTTCGGGAGACATGCAGACATGACCGAGACGCCTCTCCGGTCAATAACCAACAGCGGGATCTGGATACCCATGTTGGCTCCCACATGTTCCACGATGATATCATCAGATGAACCACGGTGTCGAGGATTCAATCAATCCGTATGCAATTCCCTTTGTCAAACGGTATGTTACTTGCCCGAGATTCGATCGTCGGTATCCCAATACCTTGTTCAATCTCGTTACCGGCAAGTCTCTTTACTCGTACCGCAATGCATGATCCCGTGACTAACGCCTTAGTCACATTGAGCTCATTATGATGATGCATTACCGAGTGGGCCCAGAGATACCTCTCCGTTTACACGGAGTGACAAATCCCAGTCTCGATCCGTGCCAACCCAACAGACACTTTCGGAGATACCCGTAATGCACCTTTATAGTCACCCAGTTACGTTGTGACGTTTGGCACACCCAAAGCACTCCTACGGTATCCGGGAGTTGCACGATCTCATGGTCTAAGGAAAAGATACTTGACATTGGAAAAGCTCTAGCAAACGAAACTACACGATCTTTTATGCTATGCTTAAGTTGGGTCTTGTCCATCACATCATTCTCCTAATGATGTGATCCCGTTATCAATGACATCCAATGTCCATAGTCAGGAAACCATGACTATCTGTTGATCAACGAGCTAGTCAACTAGAGGCTTACTAGGGACAGGTTGTGGTCTAGGTATTCACACATGTATTACGATTTCCGGACAATACAATCATAGCATGAATAATAGACAATTACCATGAACAAAGAAATATAATAATAACCATTTATTATTGCCTCTAGGGCATATTTCCAACAGTCTCCCACTTGCACTAGAGTCAATAATCTAGTTCACATCACCATGTGATTAACACTCACTGGTCACATCACCATGTGACCAACATCTAAAGAGTTTACTAGAGTCATCAATCTAGTTCACATCATTATGTGATTATCACTCAATGTGTTCTGGTTTGGTCATGTTATGCTTGTGAGAGAGGTTATTAGTCAACGGGTCTTAACCTTTCAGAACCGTGTGCTTTACGAATATCTATGTCATCTTGTGGATGCTACCACGCGCTATTTGGAGCCATTTCAAATAATTGCTCTACTATACGAATCCGGTTTACTACTCAGAGTTATCCGGATTAGTGTCAAAGTTCGCATCGACGTAACCCTTTACGACGAACTCCTTTCCACCTCCATAATCGAGAAAAATTCCTTAATCCACTAGGTACTAAGGATAAGTTCGACCGCTGTCATGAGATCCTTTCCCGGATCACCATTGTACCCTCTTGACCAACTCATGGCAAGGCACACTACATGTGCAGTACACAGCATAGCATACTATAGAGCCTATGTCTAAAGCATAGGGGACGACCTTCGTCCTTTCTCTATCTTCTGCTGTGGTCAGGTCTTGAGTCTCACTCAATACTCACACCTTGTAACACAGCCAAGAACTCCTTCTTTGCTGATCTATTTTGAACTCTTTCAAAATCATGTCAAGATGTGCTGTCTTTTGAAAGTATCATCAGGCGTCTTGATCTATCTCTATGGATCTTGATGCCCAATATGTAAGTAGCTTTATCCAGGTCTTCCTTTGAAAAACTCCTTTCAAACAACCCTTTATGCTTTCCAGAAATTTTACATCATTTCGGATCATCAATATGTCATTCACATATACTTATCAGAAATGTTGTAGCGCTCCCACTCACTTTATTGTAAATACAAGTTTCTAACAAACTTTGTATAAACCCAAAAACTTTGATCACCCCATCAAAGCGTATATTCTGACTCCGAGATGCTTGCTCTGATCCATGGAAGGATCGCTGGAGCTAGCATACCTTTTAGCATCCTTAGGATCGACAAAACCTTTCTGATTGTATCACACACAACCTTTCCTTACGAAAACTGGTAAGGAAACTTGTTTTGACATCCATCTGCCAGATTTCATAAATGTAGCTAATGCTAACATGATTCCGACGGACCTAAGCATCGCTACGGATGAGAAAAACTCATCGTAGTCAACTCCTTGAACTTGTGAAAATACTCTTTGCCACAAGTCGAGCTTCATAGACGGTAACATTACCGTCCATGTCCGTCTTCTTCTTAAAGATCCATTTATCTCAATGGCTTGCCGATCATCGGGCAAGCTCACCAAAGTCCATGCTTTGTTCTGATACATGGATTCTATCTCGGATTTCATGGCCTCGAGCCATTCGTCGGAATATGGGCCCACCATCGCTTCTCCATAGCTCGTAGGTTCATTGTTGTCTAGCAACATGACCTCCAAGACAGGATCACGCATTACTCTGAAGTAGTGCGCATCCTCGTCATCCTACGAGGTTTGGTAGTGACTTGATCCGAAGTTTCATGATCACTATCATAAGCTTCCACTTCAATTGGTGTAGGTGCCACAGGAACAACTTCCTGTGCCCTGCTACACACCAGTTGAAGCGACGGTTCAATAAACTTATCAAGTCTCCACCATCCTCCCACTCAATTCTTTCGAGAGAAACTTTTCCTCGAGAAAGGACTCGTTTCTAGAAGCAATTACTTTTGCTTCCAGATCTGAAATAGGAGGTATACCCAACTATTTTTGGGTATTCTGTGAAGATGCATTTATCCGCTTTGGGTTCGAGCTTATCACCTGAAACTTTTTCACATAAGCATCGCAGCCCCAAACTTTTAAGAAACGACAACTTAGGTTTCTATAAACGGTGTCGTCTCAACGGAATTGCGTGGTGCCCCTTTTAAAGTGAATGCGGTTGTCTCTAATGCCTAACCCATAAACGATAGTGGTAATTTGATAAGAAACATCATGGTATGCACCATATCCAATAGGGTGCAGTTATGATGTTCGGACACACCATCACACTATGGTGTTCCAGGCGGTATTAATTGTGAAACACTTTCCACAATGTCTCAATTGTGTGCCAAACTCGTATCTCAGATACTCATCTCTATGATCATATCACAGACATTTTATCCTCTTGTCACGACGATCTTCAACTTCACTCTGAAATTGCTTGAACCTTTCAATAATTCAGACTAGTGTTTCATCAAGTAAATACACTCAGTATCGACTCAAATCATCTGTGAAGTAAGAACACAACGATATCCACTGCATGCCTCAGCACTCATTGGACTGCATACATCAAAATGTATTACTTCCAATAAGTTGCTCTCTTGTTCCATCTTACTGAAAACGAGGCCTTTCAGTCATCTTGCCCATGTGGTATGATTTGCATGTCTCAAGTGATTCAAAATCAAGTGAGTCCAAACGATCCATCTGCATGGAGTTTCTTCATGCATATATACCAATAGACATGGTTCGCATGTCTCAATCTTTTCAAAAACGACTCAGTCCAAAGATCCATCTACATGGAGCTTCTTCATGCGTTCTATACCAATATGACTCAAATTGCAGTGCCACAAGTATGTGGTACTATCATTACTATTTTATATCTTTTGGCACGAACATGTGTATCAATACGATCGAGATTCATTTTAGGTGCAAGACCATTGAAGGTATTATTCAAATAAACAGAGTAACCATTATTCTCCTTAAATGAATAACCGTTTTGCGGTAAACATAATCCAATCATGTTCAACGCAAACACCAAATCTCGATGGTGGAGGGAGCATGCGATGCTTGATCACATCAACCTTGGAAACACTTCCAACACATATCGTCATCTCACCTTTAGCTAGTCTCCATTTATTCCGCAGCTTTTATTTCGAGTTACTAACACTTAGCAACCGAACCAGTATCTAATACCCTGGTGCTGCTAGGAGTACTAGTAAAGTACACATTCGTATAACGTATATCCAATATACTTCTGTCGACCTTGCCTGCCTTCTCATCTACCAAGTATCTAGGGTAGTACTGCTTTAGTGACCGTTCCTCTCATTACAGAAGCACTTAGTCTCGGGTTTGGGTTCAAACTTGGGATTCTTCACTAGAGCAGCAAACGACTTGCTGTTTCATGAAGTATCCCTTTTTCCCTTGCCCTTCTTAAACTAGCGGTTTTACTAACCATCAACAATTGATGCTCCTTCTTGATTTCTACTCTCGCGGTGTCAAACATCGCGGATAGCTCAAGGATCATCATAACCATCCTTGATATGTTATAGTTCATCACGAAGCTCTACTAGCTTGGTGGCAGTGACTATGGAGAACTATCACTATCTCATCTGGGAGATTAACTCCCACTCGATTCAAGCGATTGTGGCACTCAGACAATCTGAGTACTCGCTCAACGGTTGAGCTTTTCTCCCTTAGTTTGCAGGCTTAAGAAACTCGTCAGAGGTCTCATACCTCTTGACGTGGGCACTAGTCTGAAAACCCAATTTCAGTCTTCGGAACATCTCACATGTTCTGCGACGTTTCAAAAACGTCTTTGGTGCCACAATTCTAAACCGCACTGAACTATCACGTAGTCATCAAAACGTGTATGTCAGATGTTTCGTAACATCTACAGACGACGCCGAGGTTCAGCACACCGAGCGGTGCATTAAGGACATAAGCCTTCTGCGCAGCAATGAGGACAATCCTCAGTTTACGGACCCAGTCCGCATAATTGCTACTACCAATTTTCAACTAAATTTTCTCTAGGAACATATCTTAACCAGTAGAACTAAAGCGCAAGCTATGACATAATTTGCAAATACCTTTTTGACTATGTTCACGATAATGAAGTTCATCTGATTATGAACTCCCACTCAGATAGACATCCCTCTAGTCATCTAAGTGAAACATGATCCGAGTTCAACTAGGCCGTGTCCGATCATCACGTGAGACGGACTAGTCAAGATCGGTGAACATCTCCATGTTGATCGTATCTTCTATACGACTCATGCTCGACCTTTCGGTCCTCCGTGTTCCGAGGCCATGTCTGTACATGCTAGGCTTGTCAAGTCAACCTAAGTGTATTGCGTGTGTTCCGAGGCCATGTCTGTACATGCTAGGCTCGTCAACACCCGTTGTATTCGAACGTAAGAATCTATCACACCCGATCATCACGTGGTGCTTCGAAACGACGAACCTTCGCAACGGTGCACAGTTAGGGTGAACACTTTCTTGAAATTATTATAAGGGATCATCCTACTTGCTACCGTCGTTCTAAGCAAATAAGATGCTAAAACATGATAAACATCACATGCAATCAAATAGTGACATGATATGGCCAATATCATTATGCTCCTTTGATCTCCATCTTCGGGGCACCATGATCATCTTCGTCACCGGCATGACACCATGATCTCCATCATCATGATCTCCATCATTGTGTCTTCATGAAGTCGTCACGCCAACGATTACTTCTACTTCTATGGCTAACGCGTTTAGCAACAAAGTAAAGTAATTTACATGGCGTTATTCAATGACACGCAGGTCATACAAAATAATAAAGACAACTCCTATGGCTCCTGCCGGTTGTCATACTCATCGACATGCAAGTCGTGATTCCTATTACAAGAATATGATCAATCTCATACATCATATATATCATTCATCACATCTTCTGGACATATCACATCACATAGCACTTGCTGCAAAAACAAGTTAGACGTCCTCTAATTGTTGTTGCAAGTTTTTACGTGGTTTGTAGGTTTCTAGCAAGAACGTTTCTTACCTACGTATGACCACAACGTGATTTGCCAATTTCTATTTACCCTTCATAAGGACCCTTTTCATCGAATCTGTTCCGACTAAAGTAGGAGAGACAGACACCCGCTAGCCACCTTATGCAACTAGTGCATGTCAGTCGGTGGAACCTGTCTCACGTAAGAGTACGTGTAAGGTCGGTCCGGGCCGCTTCATCCTACAATGCCGTCGAAACAAGAAAAGACTAGTAGCGGCAAGAAGAATTGGCAAACTCAACGCCCACAACTGCTTTGTGTTCTACTCGTGCATAGTAACTACGCATAGACCTGGTTCATGATGCCACTGTTGGGAATCGTAGCATAATTTAAAATTTTCCTACGCTCACCAAGATGCATCTATGGAGTCTACTAGCAACAAGGGGAAAGGAGTGGATCTACATACCCTTGTAGATCGCGAGCGGAAGCGTTCCAATGAACGTGGATGACGGAGTCGTACTCGCCGTGATCCAAATCACCGATGACCGAGTGCCGAACGTACGGCACCTCCGCGTTCAACACACGTACGGTGCAGCGACGTCTCCTCCTTCTTGATCCAGCAAGGGGGAAGGAGAGGTTGATGGAGATCCAACAGCACGACGGCGTGGTGGTGGATGTAGCGGCTCTCCGGCAGGGCTTCGCAAGCTTCTGCGAGAGAGAGAGGTGTTGCAGGGGAGGAGGGAGGCGCCCAAGGCTTAGATCTTGCTGCCCTCCCTTCCCCCCACTATATATAGGGCCAAGGGAGAGAGGGGGGCGCAGCCTTGCCCCTTCCTCCAAGGAAGGGTGCGGCCAGGGGGGAGTCCTTCCCCCCCAAGGCACCTCGGAGGTGCCTTCCCCTTTTAGGACTCTCCCTTTTTTTCTTATCTCTTGCGCATGGGCCTCTTGGGGCTGGTGCCCTTGGCCCATATAGGCCAAGGCGCACCCCTTACAGCCCATGTGGCCCCCCGGGGCTGGTGGACCCCCTTGGTGGACCCCCGGACCCCTTTCGGCACTCCCGGTACAATACCGATAAAGTGCGAAACTTTTCCGGCGACCAAAATAAGACTTCCCATATATAAATCTTTACCTCCGGACCATTCCGGAACCTCTCGTGACGTCCGGGATCTCATCCGGGACTCCGAACAACTTTCGGGTTTCCGCATACATATATCTCTACAACCCTAGCGTCACCGGACCTTAAGTGTGTAGACCCTACGGGTTCGGGAGACATGCAGACATGACCGAGACGCCTCTCCGGTCAATAACCAACAGCGGGATCTGGATACCCATGTTGGCTCCCACATGTTCCACGATGATATCATCGGATGAACCACGGTGTCGAGGATTCAATCAATCCGTATGCAATTCCCTTTGTCAAACGGTATGTTACTTGCCCGAGATTCGATCGTCGGTATCCCAATACCTTGTTCAATCTCGTTACCGGCAAGTCTCTTTACTCGTACCGCAATGCATGATCCCGTGACTAACGCCTTAGTCACATTGAGCTCATTATGATGATGCATTACCGAGTGGGCCCAGAGATACCTCTCCGTTTACACGGAGTGACAAATCCCAGTCTCGATCCGTGCCAACCCAACAGACACTTTCGGAGATACCCGTAATGCACCTTTATAGTCACCCAGTTACGTTGTGACGTTTGGCACACCCAAAGCACTCCTACGGTATCCGGGAGTTGCACGATCTCATGGTCTAAGGAAAAGATACTTGACATTGGAAAAGCTCTAGCAAACGAAACTACATGATCTTTTATGCTATGCTTAAGTTGGGTCTTGTCCATCACATCATTCTCCTAATGATGTGATCCCGTTATCAATGACATCCAATGTCCATAGTCAGGAAACCATGACTATCTGTTGATCAACGAGCTAGTCAACTAGAGGCTTACTAGGGACAGGTTGTGGTCTAGGTATTCACACATGTATTATGATTTCCGGACAATACAATCATAGCATGAATAATAGACAATTACCATGAACAAAGAAATATAATAATAACCATTTATTATTGCCTCTAGGGCATATTTCCAACAAGAGTTCCATCAGCACGACGGCGTGGCGACGGTGATGATGAAGTTACCGGCGCAGGGCTTCGCCTAAGCACTACGATGATATGACCGAGGTGTGTAACTGTGGAGGGGGGCACCGCACACGGCTAAGACAAATCTTGAGTCCTTGGGGTGCCCCTGGCCACGTATATAAAGGAGGGGAGGGAAGAGGTGGCCGACCCAAGGGGGGCGCGCCAGGTGTGGGGAATCCTACTAGGACTCCCCAGTCCAAGTAGGATTCCCCTGATCTTTCCTATTTGGAGTAGGAGAGAAGGAAAAAGAGGGAGAGGGAGAAGGAATGGGGGGCTGCACCCCCACCCCTTGTCCAATTCGGTTTGAGAAGGGGGGAGGCGCGCGCCACCTCTTGGCCCTTCTCCCCTCTCTCCACTAAAGCCCAATAAGGCCCATTACTTCTCCCAGCGAATTCCCGTAACTCTCCGGTACTCCGAAAATACCCGAATCACTCGAAACCTTTCCGATGTCCGAATATAGCCTTCCAATATATCGATCTTTACATCTCAACCATTTCGAAACTCCTCGTCATGTCCGTGATCTCATCCGGGACTCCGAACAACCTTTGGTACATCAAATCACATAACTCATAATACAAATCGTCATCGAACGTTAAGCGTGTGGACCCTACGGGTTCGAGAACTATGTAGACATGACCGAGACACATCTTCGGTCAATAACCAATAGCGGAACCTGGAAGCTCATATTGGCTCCTACATATTCTACGAAGATCTTTATCGGTCAAACCGCATAACAACATACGTTGTTCCCTTTGTCATCAGTATGTTACTTGCCCGAGATTCGATCGTCGGTATCCTCATACCTAGTTCAATCTCGTTACCGGCAAGTCTCTTTACTCGTTCCGTAATGCATCATCCCGCAACTAACTCATTAGTCACAGTGCTTGCAAGGCTTATAGTGATGTGCATTACCGAGCGGGCCCAGAGATACCTCTCCGATTCACGGAGTGACAAATCCTAATCTCGATATATGCCAACTCAACAAACACCTTCGGAGACACCTATAGAGCATCTTTATAATCACCCAGTTACGTTGTGACGTTTGATAGCACACAAAGTGTTCCTCCGATATTCGGGAGTTGCATAATCTCATAGTTAGAGGAACATGTAGTCATGAAGAAAGCAGTAGTAATGAATCTAAAACGATCATCATGCTAAGCTAACGAATGGGTCTTGTCCATCACATCATTCTCTAATGATGTGATCCCGTTCATCAAATGGCAACACGTGTCTATGGCTGGGAAACTTAACCATCTTTGATTAACGAGCTAGTCAAGTAGAAGCATACTAGGGACACTCTGTTTGTCTATGTATTGACACATGTACGAAGTTTCCGGTTAATACAATTCTAGCATGAATAATAAACATTTATCATGAAATAAGGAAATAAATAATAACTTTATTATTGCCTCTCGGGCATATTTCCTTCAGTCTCCCACTTGCACTGGATTCAATAATCTAGTTCACATCACTATGTGATTTAATACCAATAGTTCACATCACCATGTGATTAACACCCATAGTTCACATCATCATGTAACCAACACCCAAAAGGTTTTACTAGAGTCAATAATCTAGTTCACATCGCTATGTGATTAACACCCAAAGAGTACTAAGGTGTGATCATGTTTTGCTTGTGAGAGAAGTTTAGTCAACGGGTCTGCCACATTCAGATCCGTATGTATTTTGCAAATTTCTATGTCTACAATGCTCTCCACGGAGCTACTTTAGCTAATTGCTCCCACTTTCAATATGTATCCGGATTGTGACTTAGAGTAATCCAGATCGGTGTCAAAGCTTGCATCAACATAACTCTTTACGACGAACTCTTTATCACCTCCATTACCGATAAATATTTCCTTAGTCCTCTAAGCATAATTTTGACCGTTGTCCAGTGATCTACTCCTAGATCAAAATTGTACTCCCTTGCCAAACTCAGGGCAGGGTATACAATAGGTCTGGTACACAACATGGCATACTTTATAGAACCTATGGCTGAGGCATAGGGAATGACTTTCATTCTCTCTCTATCTTCTGCCGTGGTCGGGCTTTGAGTCTTACTCAACTTCACACTTTGCAACACAGGCAAGAACTCTTTCTTTGACTGTTCCATTTTGAACTAGTTCAAAAACTTGTCAAATTATGTACTCATTGAAAAAACTTATCAAGCGTCTTGATCTATCTCTATAGATCTTGATGCTCAATATGTAAGCAGCTTCATCGAAGTCTTTCTTTGAAAAACTCCTTTCAAACACTCCTTTATGCTTTCTAGAAAATTCTACATCATTTCCGATCAACAAGATGTCATTCACATATACTTATCAGAAAGGCTGTAGTGCTCCCACTCACTTTCTTGTAAATATAGGCTTCACCGCAAGTCTGTATAAAACTATATGCTTTGATCAACTTATCAAAGCGTATATTCCAACTCCGAGATGCTTGCACCAGTCCATAGATGGATCGCCAGAGCTTGCACATTTTGTTAGCACCTTTAGGATTGACAAAACCTTCTAGTTGCATCATATACAACTCTTCTTTAATAAATCCATTAAGGAATGCAGTTTTGTAATCCATTTGCCAGATTTCATAAAATGCAGCAATTGCTAACATGATTCGGACAGACTTAAGCATTGCTATGAGTGAGAAAATCTCATCGTAGTCAACACCTTGATCTTGTCGAAAAACTTTCGCGACAAGTCGAGCTTTGTAGACAGATACGTCTCCAACGTATCTATAACTTTTTATTGTTCCATGCTATTATATTACCTGTTTTGGATGTTTAATGGGCTTTAATATGCTCTTTTATATTATTTTGGGACTAACCTATTAACCGAAGGCCCAGTGCAAATTGCTGTTTTTTTTGCCTATTTCAGTGTTTCATAGAAAAGGAATATCAAACGGAATCCAAACGGAACGAAACCTTCGCGAGGATCTTTTTTGGAACAAACGCAATCCAGGAGACTTGGAGTGGAAATCAAGGAAGCAACGAGGCGGCCACGAGGCAGGAGGGCGCGGCCCCACCCTCGTGGGCCCCTCGTAGCTCCACCGACCTACTTCTTTCGCCTATATATACTCTTATACCCTGAAAACATCCAGGGGAGCCACGAAACCACTTTTCCACCATCGCAACCTTCTATACCCGTGAGGTCCCATATCGGGGCCTTTTCCAGCGATCTGTCGGAGGGGGATTCGATCACGGAGGGCTTCTACATCAACACCATAGCCTCTCCGATGATGTGTGAGTAGTTTACCATAGACCTTCGGGTCCATAGTTATTAGCTAGATGGCTTCTTCTCTCTCTTTGGATCTCAATACAAAGTTCTCCTCGATGTTCTTGGAGATCTATTTGATGTAATACTCTTTTGCGGTGTGTTTGCCGAGATCCGATGAATTGTGGGTTTATGATCAAGATTATCTATGAACAATATTTGATTCTTCTCTGAATTCTTATATGCATGATTTGATATCTTTGGAAGTCTCTTCGAATTATCGGTTTAGTTTGGCCTACTAGATTGATCTTTCTTGCAATGGGAGAAGTGCTTAGCTTTGGGTTCAATCTTGCAGTGCTCGATCCCAGTGACGGAAAGGGAACCGACACGTATTGTATTGTTGCCATCGAGGATAAAAAGATGGGGTTTATATCATATTGCTTGAGTATATCCCTCTACATCATGTCATCTTGCCTAATGCGTTACTCTGTTCTTATGAAATTAATACCCTAGATGCATGTTGGATAGAGGTCGATGTGTGGAGTAATAGTAGTAGATGCAGAATCGTTTCGGTCTACTTGACACGGACGTGATGCCTATGTTCATGATCATGCCTAGATATTCTCATAACTATGCGCTTTTCTATCAATTGCTCGGCAGTAATTTGTTCACCCACCGTAATATATGCTATCTTGAGAGAAGCCACTAGTGAAACCTATGGCCCCCGGGTCTACTTTACATCATATAAGTTTCCGATCTATAAATCTAGTTTACTATTTATTTTGCAATCTTTACTTTTCAATCTATACAACAAAAATACCAAAAATATTTATCTTATTATCTTTATCAGATCTCACTTTTGCAAGTGGCCGTGAAGGGATTAACAACCCCTTTATCGCGTTGGTTGCAAGGTTCTTGATTGTTTGTGCAGGTACTAGGCGATTTGCGTGTAGTCTCCTACTGGATTGATACCTTGGTTCTAAAAAATTGAGGGAAATACTTACGCTACTTTGCTGCATCACCCTTTCCTCTTCAAGGGAAAACCAACCATGCTCAAGAGGTAGCAAGAAGGATTTCTGGCGCCATTGCTGGGGAGATCTACGCCAAGTCAAGACATACCAAGTACCCATCACAAACTCTTATCCCTCGCATTACATTATTTGCCATTTGCCTCTCGTTTTCCTCTCCCCCACTTCACCTTTGCCATTTTTATTCGGCCTTTTTCGTTCGTCTCTTTTCGCTTGCCTCTTGTTTTCTTGTGTGTTGGATTGATTGTTTGTCACGAGGGCTCAAGATAATACTAAATTGTGTGACTTTTCCAATACCAACAATAATGATTTATTAGCACTCCGATTGCTCCTACTACCGATGCTAAATCTTGTGAAATCAATACCGCTTTGTTGAACCTTGTTATGAAAGATCAGTTTTCTGGCCTTCCTAGTGAAGATGCCGCTACCCATCTAAACAACTTCGTTGATTTGTGTGATATGCAAAACAAGAAAGATGTGGATAATGATATTGTTAAATTGAAGCTATTCCCGTTTTCGCTTAGAGATCGTGCTAAAACTTGGTTCTCTTATTTGCCTAAAAATAGTATTGATTCATGGAATAAGTGCAAAGATGCTTTTATCTCTAAGTATTTTCCTCCCGCTAAGATCATGTCAGGACCCCGATCCTAAGTCACACCGATCTAGCATGTAACACATCATATCACTTTGCGGCCTCACGCACGGTATTCCCACGGGTGCCACCTTACCTGGCCCGGGACCGTTTGCCCCTTTTGGCTCACGTATATGATAGTGTCGCTAGCACCATATGACAGAGAACCCAGGCCGACATGACTAGTCGTGAACCCAAAGTGGCACTAACTTACAGGGACAGGCATACATGAACTAGCATCGAATGTGTCGGTCATCAGCGTGTGAATCCGGGCTGTAGCAACTGGGCTAACAGGACTCCGGGAACCCGGGCTGTAGCAGGCTAGCAGGACTCAGGAAGTCACCGCGTGACATTTCCCAGAAGGGACAGACACAGGAACGAAGTGGATCACATGCCGACCAATCTAAGTGTTCCGGAGTAGTAGTAACTGGGCTAGCAGGACTCCGGTAAACCGGGTTGTAGCAGACTACCATGGCTCAGTGGAAGCACTAGACTACATTTCCCCATAAGAGATGCTACCAAGGATAAACAACTAGGTTGTCGGATCCCACACATATCAAGCATTTCAATCATACACACAATATGCCCGATATGTGTAAATACAACATGGCATCACAACAAAACTCTACAACTCAAAGTATTTATTCATTAGGATTCGGAGATCCAGATATTACATACATGGGTCTCATGACCCAGCATTCAAGTCATACAAGCAATAGCACAAGCGGAAGCTTAAACATGTCTGAGTACAGACAACTACAAATGAAAAAGGCTGAGAAGCCTAACTATCTACAAGACCCTGCTGAGGGCACAAGATCGTAGCTGAGGTAACAAGCTAAACGTCGAGGTCCACGCGGAACTACTAGTGAGACTGAAGTCTCTCTGCAAAAACATAAATTAAGCAAACGCGAGTACAAATGTACCCAGCAAGACTTACATCGGATCTAGCTACATATGCATCAGTATCAACAAAGGGGGTGGTGGAGTTTAACTGCAGCAAGCCAGCTTTGACTCGGTGGCTATCCTGAACTACGACTGCAAGTAACTCTTTTGAGGTGGCGGACATGAGTCCACATATTCACCACGTCAATACACCACTATGGATCCGCTCCCGTCTCCCTACGAGAACGCCAACCATAGCACTCACGCTTATCTTGCTTATTTTAGAGTATCCACTTTCACTTGTCTATGAACTGTACAAGCAACCCAGAAGTCCTTTACCGCGGACAAGGCTATTCGAATAGATGATGTTAACCCTGCAGGGGTGTACTTCTTCACACACGCTCTCGCCACTTACCACCATGTACACGTCGTGTATCTCGGCAACCTTCAAGCAGAAGCCTGGCGAGGGAGTCGGCCACGACCTGACTAACCACACAAGTCTCTAGTCCAGGTTTATCGCCTATTCGGGTTCGATCCGCAAGGAGATCCGGCCGGGGTGTCGCTCACGGCCCCAAACGATGTGAGCAGGGTTCCCAAGCCCACCATCCGGGTGCCACTGTGCCTAGTCTGTCCCAAGCCCACCTGTACCGGGTGCCACTTGCTAGACTACTAGCACTACCTACAAACACCAGAAACTAGTTGCAACTCCTGGACAGAGTTCAGGTTGATTAATAAGTCGAGAGGGGCACTTAAGCATTCCAATGCGTGGTAGTAACTGTTCATGGACCACAGACACAGAACTCAGTTCCTGAGGACGGCTGCAATGAGACAACCCACCATGTACTCCTACATGGCCTCTCACTGCTACCTTTACCAAATCATGTTCACACACTTAGCTCTCAACAGTAGGACATGTTCACCACATTCCAATTCATCCCCGATGAATCAGACCCGACTCAACTCTAAGCAGTAACAGGCATGACAAACAAGCATGAATGAGTAGGCACATCGGGGATCAAACAACTCCTACCCATGCTAGTGGGTTTCATCTATTTACTGTGGCAATGACAGGTCATGCTAAGGAAAAGGGGTTCAACTACCACAACATGTAACAGTTGAATCATTGTCGTCCTAATGTGGTAAAAGAGAGGAGGAGCAAGAGAGTGGGATTGTATCGGAATGAACAAGGGGGTTTTGCTTGCCTGGCACTTATGAAGATAGTATAGTTCTTCATTGGTGTCATCGATCTCATCGTCGGAACCGCGTCTACTGAGAGGGGACAAATACCGACAAACAAGAAAGAACACAATCAATGCAATGCCAGAATATGATGCATGAATGTGACATGGCAATATGCTATTGATTGGGCTAATGCAACTAGCAACAAGTTAAATGAAGTTGGTTTGAACCCTAGTTTCAAATTCAAACTCCATATGTGAAGGTTTAAATGCCCTTTATATGATTTGTCCTAAACAGCAGCCATAAGTTGTTCTAACATGCATGAAAATGGTACAGATGGATAGATTGAATTTTTATGATCATTTTTCATATAAAAATTATTTTTTTGGAGTTATAGATTAATTTCTATGAATTTTTGAAATTTAACCCTTTTTCTGGATTTTCTGATTTATTTTAAAACTAGAAAATCAACCGCTGCGTCATGCCCGCGTCAGCAGGTCAACTGCGCTGACTGGTCAAACCTGACGTGTGGGGTCCACACTTTAGTGACACAGGGTTACATGGGGTTTATCTTAGCCTAACTAAAGTTTAGGGGCGCCGGGGCCCACTTGTCAATGTCAGTGAGGTTTGGTTAAGTGGTGATTAGCCTGGCAGGTCAGGCCCGTTTGGCAGTGGCGGGGCTCGTCGCCGGTGACCTCTGGTCGCGGTGGAGTCCGTGCTATGGGCAACGAGGGCGGGGGATGAGAGCACCGGGGCGTAGTCCGGGCTCGTCCGCATCCAGCGGAGGTGACGGGAGGACACGGGGAGGTCAGAGCTCGCCGGAAGCGAGCTTGTGGTGGCGGCCGGAGTTCGGGTTCGACGGCGGGGCTAGCTAGCGGACGCAAAAGATGACAAGGTTAGGGGGAGCGAGCGGCGGAGCTCACGGTGGGCCGGTAGAGCAGTTTAGCATGCTCGGGGACGCGCCGACGACGGCGTACGGTCGCCGGAGATCGTCACGGCCGAGGGTTGAAGAAGCGGGCGAGGACGACGATACGGGGCTTCCGGCATCGCGTGAGTCATCGGAGAGGACGAGTATGCCATGGCGGAGCTCGGTGGGAGACCGGAGAGGCGAGGCCGTGGCGGTGGGTGCGGCAACAGCGGGCGGTGGCGACAGGGGCATTCGGTCTCGGGAGATAGAGAGCGGCAGAGGAGGGAATGAGCACTGGGGGAAAGTGAGAGAGGACGGGGGGTTGCGTGGCGCTCGTAGCAGCCTCCAGCAGCAGTGGCAAGCAGGAGCTGGCCGAGCGCGTGCGCGCGCGCCGCGGCCACACGCCCTGCCTACTGGCCTGGGGAGGAAGACGACAGGGGAGGTGGAGGTGTGCTGGGCCGGTACAGTAGCGGGCCGCGTAGGTGGGCTAGCCTCTCTGGTGGGCTTCACACGTGAGGCCAGGTAGGTTTTCTCTCTCTCTCTCTCTCTCTGCTTTCTGTCTTTTATTTATCCAGTTTGTTTGATTTGGTTTAACTACCAAATCACTTTATAAACTTCTGAAATTCAATATGTGGACTTAGGGAACTAGTCCAGAGCCACAAACCAACTTTCACAATTATTGGACCAATATTTAGTATATAATAAATATAGGTCCAATGCAAGTAATTATTGGATTAACTCAAACTCCAAAAATAAATATTTCTGAGATTCCAAAAATACCGGTTTGAATTTTACCTCTTTCCAATATTTTCACAGAATAACAGGAACATTTTTTTGGACTTATTTGAGAAGATTTTAATGTTGACCATTTTTAAAAGGTTTCTGAGGCTTTGAAAATTCCCTCAATTCAAATTTCAGAATTTGGACATGATGATCATGCAAGGACAAGCAAAGGCTAAACTAGGGTTGTGACAACTCACCCCCACTAAACAAGAATCTCGTCCCAAGATTCAAGACGCGAGGTAAGAAGACAGAGGGGACACAAAGCCGACACGATCTTCATGATCCAATTGCCCTTCTTGAAGATGTTGATTCATTGCTTCAAAATGATCTTGATGTCTTTTCTTTTGAGATCTTCATCCAACATGTCAACGAGAAGAAAGGCAGAATTTTAGAAGAATCGATCTTCTTGAGATTCGAGCAACTTAGGATCATCTCAAAGATCACAAGATCAATTCACGGAATGAGACGTGGAACATCTCTGGAGCTGAGAGGCAAAACACACCTCAGGGGGGGGATTGTAAGGAGCTGATGACGAAGGTTCAATTTGTTAGGCAACAATTCCACGCTTGAACAAGATGGTTGATAGGTTTCAAAGTAGCGAGGAGATAATTACCACGATTCCATAACGGGGCACATTAGGGAAGGTGGCTCGTAGAAATATTCCCCTAAGTGGCAAAAAGAATTACTTTTGATTCAGAGATCATTGAAATTCTCTATACCATCCTAAGGCAATTCTCGAGCGGTCGTTTGGAGGAGTTCGGTAGAATGGCATACTTGGACTAGTATGGATGATGTGGACTACCTCGTTGAAGACAACGCAATGGATAATTTTTCTTATCATCAGAAATGGATGGGACCCATGGTAGGACCACTTTTGAAGATGATCCTGAACAACAATTACTGAGAGGGTCAGCCCATGGGAAATTGGCACAATGGCAGTGCGAGCTGGGGACAAAATGCAAATGTTGGGGATTTTCCAACCATCATATCTGCCTGAGATTCAGATTTGGTTGGTAACATGATACTTCAGACTCGGCATGTCTGAAAGAAAGTTTGCAACACAAACCGACGAGATGACGTTGCGAGATTCTCGGGAAATGAACTACGATAGCAAGCTCCAAAACATGAGCTGGTTCTGCTACAAACCTGTGAACACGCTGTCCAAGACAAGCATGACCACATAGTAGTCTTATAATAAAACACTACCGAGTTCTGGCTGTGAACCATAATTAATGATATCGAAGTCTCCTCACGGAAGCCTGAAAGATTAATACTTTAGAACAGACTCCTTTATCTTGAACAAATCAATCAGTGGCTTGGTGTGCTAGGGATACATATAGAATGAAGGTTGCAAGTCTCCAAACCATAGAATACTTTGCACATATGCATGAACTGACTTGGGATGGTTCCGGAGGAAGCAAAAACAAGCTTTCTCGAATTCAAGGCGGCAAATTGCATCGAATGCACATGAATTAGAGGAAGTCACTTCATAAACCAAACATATACTTCATGAGCGGAACACTAAGGCAATGCTTACAAAAGTTTCCAACACTAGCTCAATGTTCAACATGAATCATGGAGGAGACAAGATGTTGCTGATGGGCTGAACAGCAACTCATCGTAATTTCCATATCACTGGAATTCCACCATTATGTGAACAATGTGATAGTATTGGTCAGACCAAAAGATGTAATGGTGTATGCTCGGGGGATCAACCACGAGTAAGACAACATTACGAATATCGTTGGTTCTGATTTGATTTGAGGATAGCCCATACTCAAATCAAAGTTTGGATAACATGATAGGTCCATTAGCTGAACACGAAGATCAATAGATGAAGATATCATCTTTCTTCAACACACACAAACACAAGGATATCCCTTTGAAAATGAACTAAATCAGGCAAATTTTATCCTCCAACTCTCCAAGTTGTTGTTCAGCTTAACCAACTAGCTCAGGGGTACCCAACACAGATTCTTGGAGAAGGGGTGGTTACAAGGAACCAACTTTATCATGAGCTCAACATAGCGGTCAGGGAACAACCTGGTGATACTTCTGAGAGGATATTCAGAAAATCACGAACCACCGATATGTTATTAAGCTCGGGAATAATCCTGTTTTTCAGGGCAAGACGATATGATCAAATAAGCGAGGGATTGGCACAATCCTAACTCATTGATCGAAGTGTGCACCAGAAATATGGACTAGGTAGCACGATCAATCTTAGGATGATGATTCAATAACCAGCACGCTAAGAATGAGAGTATTGTCCATTAACTACCAAGCAACGGAGTTGCTAGGGGTATTGATTTCACACATCACAATTCACTTGTCGGTATTCCGGTTACCATAACACGGAGACCGAAGAATGAATGATGATGGCGAGAAGTATCACTGTATCAAGAGTTCATAGGATGGTGTGCAGTTCCCATGATATTCTTGATATAAAGATGGTAATACTCCAGGGTAGAACAGAACAAAAGCTGGATTAGCATTTTGATCTGTGGAATACAACTACTTTGACCCAATCCTAGAAATGGATGAGGTACTGGAGTTTGTTTCTCCTAGTCATTCTGAAGTAGAACGGCTTGACGGACTACAATAATAATAGGCATCAATGAGCATGAATGCATGACACACTCTTAACTATAAAATGATAGACGGAGGTCAGATAACAACCAAAGAGGGACAACTCAAAGGGACATATGACTTTTTTGAGTTGTGGATGCATGGATTGACATGTCGAACGAGTTCAACATATTTCTTCCAGTTAACCCATGCAGAAAGGTAGAAACTGGCAGAGTCACAACTACGAATGGAGAACTCATCAAGAGTACTCTGGTTGTGATCTTTTGGTTCAAAGAACTTCTTCCATAAGCAGTTCATGGTATTTGGAAGAAGGAAATACCACGGACCTCGAGGACTATCACAAAGGTTACTAATATCCTAAAGGTACGAGCAACACTATCAACATGAAGTAAGTAGAGTGAATCTTGGGTCCAAGGACCCGGAGATAGAATACCTACTAACTAAATAACATCACGAGATGCTTTCGAGAATGGTGGCCAGAATCATCACACTGGGAACACTAATCATGGCTAGATTACTAGGTGATCCTCTAAGACACCTAGGGTCATAATAATAGCTCCAACATATATGCCGAGGCAATAGAGTACCTCAACTCACCGATTAGTGTGGTTAAACTGGCCCAAAGAAACATCGGGAACGGAAAGAAGGGATTTGCAAATGCATCAAACTGTTTAGAAACTTGGGATGACTCGGATAGCATAACGGCTGTAAATGCTCAAAAAGATTTGAGACATCCTGCAAAATGGTGGCATAACCACTCAACATCACAATATCAAGGTTCTGAGGCCAGCTATGAACATACGGAAGTAGTAGAAACTGAACTGAGACTTGAATCCATTAATCCTATAAGTCTATGAATTAGTAACATGTCATCCTGATAGATAGATGAGAAGGCCTAGTTTCTTAACCCCGTAGAAAAGACGAGGGTGACTCAGATCAGAAGGACATAAGGTAAAGGAGTAAAAAGAGCCTTACGTTCCCTTCCACAATCAATTCCCTTATATAACTAAAGCATTTCTAGACTCAACTTCGACTAGTTTGGCTTGGTAATACTAAAGGCAGTCAGGCTCTAATACCAAAGCTGTCAGGACCCCGATCCTAAGTCACATCGATCTAGCATGTAACACATCATATCACTTTGCGGCCTCACGCATGGTATTCCCACGGGTGCCACCTTACCTGGCCCGGGACCGTTTGCGCCTTTTGACTCACATATATGATAGTGTCGCTAGCATCCATATGACAGAGAACCCGGGCCGACATGACTAGTCGTGAACCCAAAGTGGCACTAACTTACAGGGACAGGCATACATGAACCAGCATCGAACGTATTGGTCATCAGCGTGTGAATCTGGGCTGTAGCAACTGGGCTAACAGGACTCCAGGAACCCGGGCTGTAGCAGGCTAGCAGGACTCCGGAAGTCACCGCGTGACATTTCCCTGAAGGGACAGACACATGAACGAAGTAGATCACATGCCGGCCAGTCTAAGTGTTCCGGAGCAGTAGTAACTGGGCTAGCAGGACTCCGGTAAACCGGGCTGTAGCAGACTACCATGGCTCAGTGGAAGCACTAGACTACATTTCCCCATAAGAGAGGCTACCAAGGATAAACAACTAGGTTGTCGGATCCCACACATATCAAGCATTTCAATCATACACACAATATGCCCGATATGTGTAAATACAACATGGCATCACAACAAAACTCTACAACTCAAAGTATTTATTCATTAGGCTCTGGAGAGCCAGATATTACAAACATGGGTCTCATGACCCAACATTCAAGTCATACAAGCAATAGCACAAGCGGAAGCTTAAACATGTCTGAGTACAGACAACTACAAATGAAAAAGGCTGAGAAGCCTGACTATCTACAAGACCCTGCCGAGGGCACAAGATCGTAGCTGAGGTAACAAGCTAAACGTCGAGGTCCACGCGGAACTACCAGTGAGACTGAAGTCTCTCTGCAAAAACATAAATTAAGCAAGCGTGAGTACAAATGTACCCAGCAAGACTTACATCAGATCTAGCTACATATGCATCAGTATCAACAAAGGGGGTGGTGGAGTTTAACTGCAGCAAGCCAGCTTTGACTCGGTGGCTATCCTGAACTACGATTGCAAGTAACTCTTTTGAGGTGGCGCACACGAGTCCACATATTCACCATGTCAATACACCACTATGGATCCGCTCCCGTCTCCCTACGAGAACGCCATCCATAGCACTCACGCTTATCTTGCTTATTTTAGAGTATCTACTTTCACTTGTCTATGAAATGTACAGGCAACCCAGAAGTCCTTTACCGCGGACACGGCTATTTGAATAGATGATGTTAACCCTGTAGGGGTGTACTTCTTCACACACGCTCTCGCCACTTACCACCATGTACACGTCGTGTATCTCGGCAACCTTCAAGCGGAAGCCTGGCGAGGGAATCGGCCACGACCTGACTAACCACACAAGTCTCTAGTACAGGTTTATCGCCTATTCGGGTTCTGTCGTGGAATTGTCACGGCAGATGTCCTAGTGAAAGGACTTAGTCATGGAGCCATCGCAACTAGGAAGCAAGAAGGGGTTAATCGGGACAAAGGACACGAGGTTTATACTGGTTCGGCCCCTTGCGGTGAAGGTAAAAGCCTACGATCCGGTTTTGGGTGGGATTATGTATGTCCCAATAACCAGGGAGCGAATCCGCTTGACCTAGCTCTCGATTTGATGTTACTTGCCCTAAGCCGCCGCTGGGTTGTCCCCTTATATACACGAGTTGACGCCCGGCAGCCTAGAGAGTCCCGGGCGGCTCATAAACAGTGTCCGGCTCGGTGACTAGTTAATCTTGCCTTATAATACAAGTCATACCATTATGGCGGTTTATCACTACGGGCCTTGAATCGCCCTTGGGCTTTGGGCCCTTAACTGAACCGCCATCTTCAAGCGTGGTCTTGGGCTTTGAGAGTCTTCGTTGGTATGACCCGGCCCCTCCTGGGCGGGTCATACCTAGTAGTTATATCCCCAACATTAGGCCCCAGATAGATTTGAACTGGTTCATGTCAATCTTTAATACTTAAGCAAAACCTTCTGCTCTTCTCTTGTATAAAATTTTTGTAACCCGACATGACGTCATCCTTCGGATTTGTGGTGACCCGCCATGACGTCATCTACCATTAATGCACGTTTTCGCCCAACGTATCTCAACAGATCCTTGTCTTAATGACCATCCCGAGAATCGAGGCATCCTTGTAGTTGGATAATCATTTTTTTTGGCCTCCTCGTTTTTCGCGCCCACTTATCAGTCTTCCCTTATAAACAGGTACGACCAGATCTTTCCTCATTCTCCCCTTTCCTTGTCTTCTTCCTTTCGCAACCCTACTGCCACTCGAGCTCCGCCGCCGCCACAGAGCACCTCGTCTTCGTCGACCTCGTCCGCTGCATCAACCTGAATCAGTCCAGAGAACGACGACGACCCTCCGCAGTAGATCTGCAGCTGTAAGTCTTCGCCTTTCCGCACCTCAGATCCGCATTAGGGTTTGCGAGTTCCTCTGTGTTCTTCATTGTTCATCATGGATTCTCCATGGTTTCTCCATTGCGGCCTCTTTTGATCTAAAAGAAGTACTAAACTCACGCGGTAGTTGTTTCGCATCCATTTCAGACGCTAGTAGATCCCCTTTTCTTGTACAAAGGCCTCTTTAGAACTGATGAACTCCTCTGTACTGGTTAGTTAGGCCTAGAATATTTTTTCTTTTCTGAGCATCCGTTGATCCAAAAAAATGATTGCGATCTGTGAAACTTGTTTTTTCAAACACTTCGGCAAAAACTGTATTTGTTAGATCCATCTAGTCCTGGCGGCTCATACCACCGGCTTTAATTTGAAATGCTCAATAGCTAACTTCAACCACACATGGCGGCTTAAATAACTTAACTGCTCATGGTGGCTTAAATAATCTGACATAATTAGCCATATATCATTAGGCCCCTTTTATAAGCCACCATCTTGAATATAATTTGAAGTATTTCTCTCCGGCTTAAATTTGACCCGGAAATTTTTATTTTGTCGTAGGCTTCGATCTTTATAATGCCGCCGAAAGCGCCCAAATCACCTGTTACATGCAATTGGGTCAAATCCATCGTCACAGAAAGCACCCTTGCTGATTTTGTGAAGACTGGCTATCTGCCAAAGAAGGAAGTCATGTCCTATCGTGCTCCTGATCCAACAGAAGAAAAACCTCAACCCAAAGAGGGGGAAGTCATCGTCTTTACTGATCACATGAACCTGGGCTTTTCACCACCCGGCTCAAAGTTTTTCAGAGATGTCCTGCACTTTTTCAACCTCCGACCTCAAGATATCGGTCCCAACTCCGTATCTAACATTTGCAACTTCCAAGTGTTCTGTGAGGTGTACCTTGGAGAAGAACCCAACTTGCTGCTCTTCAGGGAATTATTTTATTTGAACCGCTAGAATGAACGTGCCAACGGGCCTAGCTTGGAGCTTGGTGGGATCTCAATCCAGCGAAGGAGAGACTGCATTTTTCCGTATGCCGATCCATCGAGTCACCCCAAAGACTGGAACCAGACATGGTTCTATTGTCAAGATACGTCTCCGGCTGGTGAAAACCCTCTGCCCGGCTTTCGCGCCCTGCGCCTCGAGTCTACTCATCCTCTACCAGATAAGTTGTCAGCTGCTGAACGCCAGAAACTTGCCCCCACCATGAGCAAAGTCAAGGCTCTTCTGGGGAATGGTTTGAATGGCATTGATTTGGTCCGGGTTTGGCTTGCCTGGCGGGTTATTCCATTGAGCCGCCGCCCTGGTTTGATGTGCGACTACACATGCCAGAAGAATGATCCTCTGCGGCACAGCCCTGACGATTTACCTGATGACGTCATTGATGATAGGACAAACTCACTCCTGAATGAGAGCCTGGCAGACTGTGGCAAAGTAGGTTTGAGCCCTTTCTACAAAGCTAACCTGGCTCCAGCGGTAAGCTAGTAACATAAGCATTTTTTTATACTCTCACCTTTGAGGTTTTACCTTTACTCAAAATTCTTGTTGAAACTCACAGGCCACTGACGAGTTTTGGAAAGCCAACTATTATCATGAGGCTGCAAAGAAGGCCAGAAAAGCTAAGAAAGCCGCCAGGAGAGCCGCCGCCAGGAAGAAAGGAAACAAACCCAGCGCCTCAGACATGCTTCGGCTAGAGGAAACCTCTGAATCAGAGGTAGCTCTTGATTCTCTATGCTCCTTTTTTAACTATCTTATTGACACTGATTATCCTCAGGAGGATACAGGAGCAAGTCATGCAGTGGTTGAAGAGGTAACTATCATTTCCTCCGACTCCGAGCCTTTGCCAAGACAGAAAGTCCAAAGAGTAACCCGGAAAGTAAGATTTTCACATCCTTTAGCTTACCAAGATCCTCAATTTCTTTTGAAGCGACAGATTCATGAGAGCCGGAGGCAGACCCGAACCAGCAAATATGCGGAACTCTCCTCCGGCTTGCCCAATACACCAAGAAAGCGTCGGAACAAGGTCACCTCCGATTTATATCCCATTTATCCTTTGGCGGGTCTCACTCATCAACCACTCAATTCTTCTGACTCAAATTATCAGGAAACTTCACCTTCTTCCGGCGAATCAATGCAGTCCAATATGCCAGCTTTTAAAATGCTCCAAGGTAATGATAACCTGCTTATCCTGTATTCATTTCAATTTACTACACTTGTACCGACCTTTTGATCTTATGCAGTGGCCAAGCAAAGCCCAACAAGAGGGCGAAGAAGAACAAGCCGGCCGAAGAGCCGATCTTAAATGAGCCAGAACTTGGGACAGCCGCCCCTGAAGCCTCCACTCATGAGCCGCCGCCTGAGCCAGCTCATGATATACCGACGCCCACTGCTGACCCGCCTGTCGAGCAAGCCGTCGATGGTTCTGAAAACCCGAAAGTCCCTAGCCTTGCCAGGACGGATGAGTCCTCAAGATGCTGATGTTGAAATCACCAAGACCAGCTTTACTGAGCCGGGGAGACCAACCGTGCTGGCCAAATGTTCTGCCAAAGATGAACTTCTGGAACGCCATCGGGTTAAATTTGACGTCACTGAGTATACTCACATGAGTATTGGCGAAGTCTTTTCTGGCTATATGAGCGAAGTGTACAACAGTCGTGACACCGAAATTGATATGGTGAAGCAAATGTATCAGGAATTTGAGGTACAACCTTTTCTCCATATTCATTTATCCTTACCGCGCCAGCCCCCAAGTCTATTGCTGATGATGAATATGCTGTAGACTTTGGAAAGAAAACTTAGCAATATTAGTAACATAGTTGAACTAAAACACAGAAGAACTCCGGCTTACTCCGTAGTCCCCAAGGGGCGGTTTAATCAGTATGATTGAACCAGTTCTTCATATGGTTGCACAGAACAAACTAGTTAAAAAGGCTTTGACAACAATATGCATTAGCCCCCAAGTGCCAAATACTCTTGCTTGCAAAGTGATTGGGACTTACTGTCATGAACCGCCACTTTTTAAACAAAAATTCTTCAATATACATTAGTCCCCAAGTGCCAAGTGTTATTGCTTGCAAAAGACTTGGGACTTAATATTGCCTCATGAAAACCTGATTTTGACCCGGTATTTGTACAGGCCACCAATAGTCAATTTGAATCGGAAATATTTGACTTGAAGAACCGCCCGGAAGCTCAGGAGATTGAAACTCAAAAAGCCAACTCCAAATTCGAGTTCAGCGTATCTGAACAAGAAAAACAGAAAAAGGCTTTGAAGTGGAGAAGAAGGCCTGGGCTGATGAAAAGAGCGCCTTGGTCAACCGAGCTGAGAAGGCAGTGGCGGCTCTTGCAGAAGCAACCGCCGAACTATCCGGTTTAAAACGCCATATATCTTAGATGGTCTCAGCAATCTTTGGTAAGCTATTCTGCTAGTGTTAGAGATGTGAATATGTCAAATGAGCATAATATTGTCATCAAGTCACCTAACATTGTAATGCAGGGCCCAGGAGTTCCAATCTGAACCAAAGCATGTTAATAAAGCTGAAGGCGGTTTATACGCTGGTGGAGCAACTCTACACCGGGTCTCAACGTGCTTTAGCCGCAGTGGCCCTGTCAAATGAAGTCCCCACTCTCTTGTCAGATGTACTAAAGCGGCTTGTTGTGCTACCTTAGCGGTTTGAGGAATTAGGGCGATCTTCTGCGAGAGCCGGAGCCGTAGCTGCATTAAGCCGGGCCAAAGCGTGGCTATCGAAGCTAGACCCGGCCGACATCGCCATTGGGTATCCAAGCTGAAAGGAGGACGGCACACCTTTTGGACAGGAGGACTTCACCACTTGTGTTAAGGAAATACGCCCTGTGGCGACCCTGATTGCTGATGAGACGGATCTTACCAAGTATCATCCGGGTTATGACACTGAAAATCGGAGGATTCCAACGCCTCATTATGAAGTGATCAGCCTGGTCCCTCCAATTCGTAAGCATACCTTTGCCCCTGAAGTTGACCCGGCCGGATTAATTGATGATGAAGCTGAATTTGAAGCTTTGAGTGGCATTGACTGGTCATCATCAACCTTCCAGGACAGGGAACAGGATGGAGGAGCGGAAAGGGATGATCCGGAAGCTTCAGGCCATCAACACAATTGATCCGACGGGCGGGTCATATTTATACTTTTGCTGAAAAAACAATGTTAATCATTTGGACTCGGGGAGTCATGTAATAGGATAGACATAACTTGGTTTTGCCGTGCCCTCGTGCACGTGTTTGGTGCTCAGTACTGTTAAGACGCCATCTTATATTCATCCATATTATGCTTATCATCTGTTTTCCTTGTGCTTAAGAAAACTTTTACACTGTCCTGCATACAGAAATAAATCACAAGACCCTTGGCGGCTTACCGCAGGGCGGGCCATATATCTTACATAGAACCCGGAATATGCAAAAGAGTCATAGATAAACCGGTTATCATTTATAGCTTTGAAATATAACCGTAATATCATACCTGTGATCCTTTGATTTATACTGCCGGTTTATGTGACCCAAACAGTAAGGGTGACAACCCAATCTTGTAGAAGCTGGTACTTCCACACATATGATTATTGTTATATGCTGGCGACTTATTGACTAAGGCCAAGTCGGGTTAAATAGAAGCTACTCATTAGACGCTTCCAATAGGATCAAAAAGAAGTCTCAAGGCAAAAACTCAAAAAGAAACTGTTTGCAAAAAACATCAAAATAAACAAAATTTTGAGGCTTCTGATTCGAATACGATCAGTAAACCGTTCCAAAGGGGTTAAGCTAGGATTCGAATACGACCATGTAGCCCCTAGTGGCTTTGGCGTTGCTCCGATCAAGAGGGTACCGACAGCTATGTTCTCTTTGGTTCGAATACGACCTATGTTTGAACAGGAAGCCCCCAAATGACCTTGAGAGTTTTTAACGACCCTGATTCGAATACGATCAACGCCGGACCCAAAAGGGGTTGAGCTATGATTCGGATACGATCAAGAAGCCCCCTAGTGAGTTTGGCAGTGTGCCGATCAAAAGGGTATCGACATCTATGTTCTCTTTGGTTCGAATACGACCTATGTTTGAACAGGAAGCCCCCTAGTGACCATGAGGTGTAACGGCTAGATTCAAATACGATCATGAGCCGGACCAAGAGAGTTAAGCTGGATTCGAATACGATCATCCCCCAACTGGCCGTTTATGTTTAAAATAATAAGGACATATGATCATTGAGGATGAAAAGGACAGAGGTCCTGCTTTATTACTTATCATAATATATACATTTCATAATATGTACATCATGAGAGCCAGTGGCTCATGTGTAGTAAGGCCGAAGATGAGCAATGTTCCACGGCCGGCGGGTCTCCTCCTTCGACTTACGTGAGTCTTTGTGCTCTCGAACATCGATAAGGTAGTATGACCCGTTGTTCAGGCTCTTGCTGACCACAAAGGGTCCTTCCCAAGGTGGGGATAGCTTGTGCATATCGGACTGATCCTGGATGAGCCGGAGCACCAAGTCACCTTCTTAAAAGGTTCTGGACTTAACCCGGCGGCTGTGATAACGGCGCAGGTCCTGCTGGTAAATCGCCGAGCGGGCTGCTGCTAAGTCACGCTTCTCATCCAATAGGTCAAGTGCATCCTGACGAGCTTGTTCATTATTAGCTTCAACATAAGCCGCCACTCGGGGCGAGTCATGACAGATGTCACTTGGTAGAACCGCCTCTGCTCCATAAACCATGAAGAAAGGCGTATAACCCGTAGATCTGTTAGGTGTAGTATTGATGCTCCAGATCACAGAAGGCAACTCCTCCACCCAACAACCCGGCATCCGCTGTAAAGGGACCATGAGCCGGGGTTTTATGCCTTTCAAGATCTCTTGATTGGCTCTTTCAGCTTGACCATTGGATTGAGGGTGAGCTACTGATGAAACATCGAGCCGGATATGCTCACGTTGACAGAACTCTTCCATGGCACCCTTGGACAGATTAGTACCATTGTCAGTTATGATGCTGTGTGGAAAACCAAAACGAAAAATCACCTTCTTCATGAATTGAACCGCTGTGGCTGCATCACACTTACTGACCGGCTCTGCCTCAACCCACTTCGTGAACTTATCAACCGCCACCAGAAGGTGTGTCTTTTTGTCTTTGGACCTTTTGAAAGGCCCAACCATATCAAGCCCCCAGACTGCAAACGGCCAAGTAATTGGAATCATCCTCAATTCTTGAGCCGGCACATGAGCCCGTCGTGAGAACTTCTGACAAACGTCACATTTACTAACCAAATCTTCTGCGTCAACATGAGCCGTCAGCCAATAAAATCCATGACGAAAAGCTTTGGCCACAAGAGATTTTGAACCGTCATGATGGCCACAATCTCCCTCATGAATCTCACGAAGAATTTCTTAACCCTCCTCAGGAGAAACACAATGTTGAAACGCTCCAGTGACACTGCGATGATGTAACTCCCCATTGACAATCGTCATTGACTTAGACCGCCGGGTTATCTGCCTAGCCAAGGTTTCGTCCTCAGGCAACTCGCCCCAGGTCATGTAAGCCAAATATGGCACTGTCCAGTCTGGGACAACATGAAGAGCCACCACCAGTTGTGCTTCCGGGTCAGGAACAGCCAAGTCTTCCTCTGTAAGTAACTTGACAGAAGGGTTATGCAAAACATCCAAAAAGGTGTTAGGTGGTACCGGCTTACGCTGAGACCCCAGCCGGCTTAAAGCATCGGCTGCCTCGTTCTTTCTTCGATCTATGTGTTCCACCTGGTAACCCTTGAAGTGTCCAGCAATGGTATCAACGTCACGGCGATAAGCCGCCATAAGGGGATCCTTAGAATTCCACTTGCCTGATACTTGTTGAGCCACTAAATCTGAGTCGCCAAAGCACCTTACCCGGCTTAAGCTCATCTCTTTAGCCATCCGAAGACCATGGAGCAAGGCCTCATACTCAACTGCATTGTTAGTACAGGGAAACATCAACCGGAGCACATAACAAAATTTGTCACCTCGAGGGGAAGCTAAAACAACTCCAGCCCCCGAGCCTTCCAATTGCCTGGACCCATCAAAATGAATAGTCCAATATGTGTTGTCCGGCTTTTCCTCAGGCATTTGCAGCTCCGTCCAATCGTTGATGAAATCTACCAGTGCTTGAGATTTAATAGCAGTGTGCGGCACATACTTCAAACCATGAGGCCCAAGTTCAATGGCCCACTTGGCGACTCGTCCCGTGGCCTCTCTGTTTTGAATGATATCACCCAAAGGAGCAGAACTGACCACAGTGATGGGGTGACCCTGGAAATATTGCTTAAGCTTCCGGCTTGGCATGAATACCCCATAAACAAGTTTCTGCCAATGTGGATACCTTTGCTTGGACTCAATCAGCACCTCACTGATGTAATAAACCGGCCGTTGAACCGGATGCTCCTTTCCAGCCTCCTTGCGCTCCACCACAATGGCCACACTGACGACACGTGTGTTAGCAGCCACGTACAGCAATAAGGGCTCCTTATCAATAGGAGCAGCAAGGACCGGCAGGTCAGACAACTGTCTCTTCAAATTTTCAAAGGCAGCGTTAGCAGCATCACTCCAGACGAAATTGTCCGTCTTTTTCATCATCTGGTACAGTGGTATAGCCTTCTCACCTAACCGGCTTATGAACCGGCTTAAAGCAGCAATATGGCCTGCCAAACGCTGAACGTCATTGATACATGCCGGCTTAGCCAAAGAGGTGATTGCCTCGATCTTCTCCGGGTTAGCCTCAATGCCTCTGTTAGAGACCAGAAAACCCAAAAGCTTGCCAGCTGGTACCCCAAAAACGCACTTCGCCGGGTTAAGCATCATCTTGTAGACCCGGAGATTATCAAAGGTTTCCTTCAGATCATCTATCAAGGTCTCCTTCTCTCTGGTCTTCACCACAATGTCATCCACATAAGCATGAACGTTGTGCCCAATCCGATTGTGGAGACAATTCTGCACACATCGCTGATAAGTCGCCTGGGCACTCTTAAGCCCAAAAGGCATAGACACATAACAGAAGGCTCCAAATGGAGTGATGAAAGCCGTCTTCTCCTGGTCCTTAACTGCCATTTTGATCTGATGATATCCAGAATAAGCATCCAAGAAGCTCAAACGCTCACAACCCGCCGTAGCATCAATGATTTGATCAATACGAGGGAGAGCGAAAGGATCAGCCGGGCAAGCCTTATTTAAATCCGTGTAATCCACACACATACGCCAGGTGCCGTTCTTTTTGAGCACAAGCACCGGGTTAGCCAACCATTATGGGTGAAAAACTTCAACAATAAACCCGGCCGCCAAGAGCCGGGCCACCTCCTCACCAATAGCTTTACACCTCTCCTCATTAAACCGCCGAAGAAACTGCCTGACCGGCTTAAATTTTGGATCAATATTAAGAGTGTGCTCAGCGAGTTCTCTCGGTACACCCGGCATGTCAGAAGGTTTCCATGCAAAGATGTCCCGGTTCTCACGGATGAACTCGATGAGCGCGCTTTCCTATTTGGGATCCAGATTGGCACTGATACTGGACTGTTTAGATGAGTCGCCTGGAACAAAATCAACAAGCTTGGTGTCATCGGCCGACTTAAATTTCATTACCGACTCGTGTTCCGTGGTTGGGTTCTTCAAGGACGTCATATCCGCCGGGTCAACATTGTCCTTATAGAATTTCAACTCCTCTGTTGCACAAACAGATTCAACGTAAGCAGCGTCACCTTCCTCGCATTCCAAGGCTATCTTCCGGCTCCCATGCACTGTGATGGTGCCCTTGTGACCCGACATCTTGATTTGTAGGTAAACATAACACGGCTGTGCCATGAACTTTGCGTAAGCCGGCCGCCCAAACAATGCGCGATATGGACTCCGGATTTTGACCACCTCAAAGGTCAACTTCTAACCCCTGGAATCATGCTCATCCCCAAAGGCTACCTCCAGCTCAATCTTACCCACTGGGTACACCGACTTACCAGGCACTACTCCATGGAAAATAGTGTTGGATGTCTTGAGATTTTTATCAGTCAATCCCATGCGACGAAAGGTCTCATAATAGAGGATGTTGATGCTGCTGCCTCCATCCATGAGCACTTTTGTGAATTTGTATCCACCAACTTGAGGTGCCACCACTAAGGCCAAGTGACCCGGATTGTCAACCCGGGGAGGGTGACCCTCTCTACTCCATGTGATAGGCTGCTCAGACCATCTCAGGTAACGAGGGACCGCCGGCTCAATAGTGTTCACGACCCTCTTATGAAGTTTCTGGTCCCTTTTGCACAGACTGGTGGTGAACACATGATATTGTCCACTATTCAGTTGCTTCGGGTTACTCTGATACCCGGATTGCTGCTGCTGCTGACCTCCCTGGCCAGATTGCTGATTATAACCACCTTGGTGACCTTGAGGGCCCTGGCCATGAAAGCTGCCACCCCCCGAGCCGCCGTCCGGGCCATGAAAAACGCCACTGCCTGAGCCACCGCCCGGCCCGTGATTACCGTCGAACATATTAGAATTCTTGAAAGCCTTCATAATCGTACAGTCTTTCCACAGATGAGTGGCCGGCTTCTCCCGGGTGTCGTGCCTTGGACAAGGCTCATTCAGCAACTGCTCAAGGGTGGGACCTGACCCGCCAGACCGAGGAGGTGGCCTCCCCTTGCGTCGTTGATTGTTGCCCTGTGTATTCGCCACAAACTCAGAGCTACCATCAGCCTTACGTTTATTATTGCCTCCTTGATTCGCCGGGTTATGCTGAAGACCCTTAGCGTTACCATTCTTTTTTCCCTTCCCTGTCTTCTCTTCATCAGACGCGGGATCCTTGGTACTACCAGAATCGGCATATTTAACCAGAGCCGCCATCAGCTGGCCCATGTCATTACAATCGCGCTTGAGCCGCCCCAGCTTCTGTTTCAGAGGTTCAAAACGGCAATTTTTCTCCAACATTAAAACTGCAGAGCCGGCATCCATCTTATCAGATGAATGTATTATTTCCTTCACCCGGCGCACCCAATGGGTCGTGGACTCGCCTTCCTCTTGCTTACAATTAGTCAAGTCCACAATCGACATGGGCTGCTTGCATGTGTCCTTAAAGTTCTGAATGAATCGGGCCTTTAACTCGGCCCAGGAACCAATGGAATTAGGTGGCAGTCCCTTTAACCAAGTGCGAGCCCCATCCAGCATCATAGTGAAGTACTTGGCCATTGCCGCGTCACTGACCTCCAGCAATTCCATGGCCATCTCATAACTTTCAATCCACGCTCCGGGCTGCAAGTCAGCCATGTAGTTAGGCACCTTCCGAGGTCCCTTAAAATCCTTGGGAAAACGCTCATTACGCAGTGCCGGCACTAAGCAAGGGACACCTCCGGTTCTCGTGGTCGCGCCTGCCTCAATAGAAGTCGTCGGGTAAACCGAAAAAGGTTGGTAAGCCGCCTGCTGAGCCGCCTGCTCCATCGCCTGCTGAGCCGCCTGCTCAGCCTCTTGGCGTACCCTATCTTGATTAGCCAAGTTAGGGGCTCCATCTCGCGCCGGGTCTCGCCCACCTGGCTGATCACGGCGCCGGACGTTGCTTGAAACTGCCGCTGAGTCCATATGCCTGCTGTAACTCGGGCTCCGGCTTGGACGAGGGGTCGAATGAATCCTGTCTCGACTGTAAGAGTATGCCTCCTGCTATACCAGAGCCGTCTGAAGAAGTTCTCTAACCCTTCGTGTTTCAACCGCCGTCGGAGAGTCGCCCTCCACTGGGAGAGCCGCCAATCGTGCTGCCGCAGCGATCATGTCCTCCAGCGGGTTAGAATAATGACCCGGTGGTGTTGGCACATACTGAGGCGGAGTAGTGTTCACTCGGGGAGGTTCCGTCACCCGTGGCTGAACCGGCGCCCCTACTCCGAGCGTCGCAGCCGGATTTACCTCTAGCGGATTACTGGGACCTGCACCAGGTGTGCGGAAGAGATTTCTAGGATCGTAGATCAAAGGCAGACGGGATTGGGACTTCTGGTGCCTCCTCCTCATGACCTCATTTGATGCGTTTAGATCCATCATGAGCTGGAACGCTTCTGATTGAAGCTGCTGGGCTCGAGCATCCAAAGCCGCCCGCTCCGTAGCCAATCTGGTGCCTTTAGCTGCTAAGTTTTCCTTGGCTTGTGTTATCTCCTCACGTAACCGAACCACCTCTGCATCATGCTCAGCCTGATCCGCCAGATTAACTGTGGCGGTTAACAGGGTTGTCAGTCTATCCGTGAGATCAATCAGCACCTGAGCCGGCGGGTGCACAGGGCCTCCTGCCCCGGCTGCCGCTGACCCAGAGGTTATTGCTGCCGCAGCCGTAGAGTTTTGACCTGGCTGAGTGCCGGCCATGAAGATCCCTACTCTGCTCGGCGGCTCAAAGGGGTCCGAAATACTGCTGCCATCGGAACAGCCCCCAAGCTCGCCGTCTTGTAGTTGATACAACAAATCCGTCTCACCCATGGATGACTCACCGTCAGAATAGATGGCCGTCTCACCGCCAGACACAGATCCTTTAGGAAGTTCTCCATGGATGCATCCCACGAAGGCACGCTTCATGGCGGGCGGAGCCTGGGCGGGTCTCGCACGCTGAGCCGTCTCGATGAGGTCGGTGCAGGTGTCCGGCTCAGGGCCCGGCTTGCCGATCCGGCCGATGAAGACGTGAATTCCGCCGAAGGGGACCCGGTACTCATACTCAATTGAGCCGGCGTAAGGGCCCCAACCTGCGTCGTCGATGTAGAGCTTGCCGCGACGACTCTTGGTCATCCGCCCCCCAGCGTATCCCTTGAGCCCTTCGAAGCTGCCCTTCAAGGACTCAAATCCACCGTGCGCTTGCCCCACGGTGGGCGCCAACTGTCGTGGAATTTTCACGGCAGATGTCCTAGTGAAAGGACTTAGTTGTGGAGCCATCGCAACTAGGAAGCAAGAAGGGGTTAATCGGGACAAAGGACACGAGGTTTATACTGGTTCGGCCCCTTGCGGTGAAGGTAAAAGCCTACGATCCAGTTTTGAGTGGGATTATGTATGTCTCGATAACCAGGGAGCGAATCCGCTTGACCTAGCTCTCGATTTGATGTTACTTGCCCTAAGCCGCCGCTGGGTCGTCCCCTTATATACATGGGTTGACACCCGGCAGCCTATAGAGTCCCGGACGGCTCATAAACAGTGTCCGGCTCAGTCACTAGTTAATCTTGCCTTATAATACAAGTCATACCATTATGGTGGTTTATCACTACGGGCCTTGAATCGCCCTTGGGCTTTGGGCCCTTAACTGAACCGCCATCTTCAAGCGTGGTCTTGGGCTTCGAGAGTCTTCGTTGGTATGACCCGGCCCCGTCCTGGGCGGGTCATACCTAATAGTTATATCCCCAATAGGTTCCATCCACAAGGAGATCCGGCCGGGGTGTCGCTCACGGCCCCAAACGATGTGAGCAGGGTTCCGAAGCCCACCATCCAGGTGCCACTGTGCCTAGTCTGTCCCAAGCCCACCTGTACCGGGTGCCACTTGGTAGACTACTAGCACTACCTACAAATACCAGAAACTAGTTGCAACTCCTGGACAGAGATCAGGTTGATTAATAAGTCGAGAGGGGCACTTAAGCATTCCAATGCATGGTAGTAATTGTTCATGGATCACAAACACAGAACTCAGTTCCTGAGGACGGCTGCAATGAGACAACCCACCATGTACTCCTACATGGCCTCTCACCGCTACCTTTACCAAATCGTGTTCACACAGTTAGCTCTCAACAATAGGACATGTTGACCACATTCCAATTCATCCCCGATGAATCAGACCTAACTCAACTCTAAGCAGTAGCAGGCATGACAAACAAGCATGAATGAGTAGGCACATCAGTGCTCAAAAAACCCTACTCATGCTAGTGGGTTTCATCTATTTACTGTGGCAATAAAAGGTCATGCAGAGGAAAAGGGGTTCAACTACCGCAGCATGTAACAGTTGAACCATTGTTGTCCTAATGCAGTAAAAGAGAGCAGGAGCGAGAGAGTGGGATTGTATCGGAATGAACAAGCGGGTTTTGCTTGCACTTCTGAAGATAGTATAGTTCTTCATCGGTGTCATCGATCTCATCGTCGGAACCGCGTCTACTGAGAGGGGACAAATACCGACAAACAAGAAAGAACACAATCAATGCAATGCCAGAATATGATGCATGAATGTGACATGGCAATATGCTGTTGATTGGGCTAATGCAACTAGCAACAAGTTAAATGAAGTTGGTTTGAACCCTAGTTTCAAATTCAAACTCCATATGTGAAGGTTTAAATGCCCTTTATATGATTTGTCCTAAACAGCAGCCATAAGTTGTTCTAACATGCATGAAAATGGTACAGATGGATAGATTGATTTTTTTTGATCATTTTTCATATATAAATTATTTCGTTTGGAGTTATAGATTAATTTCTATGAATTTTTGAAGTTTAACCCTTTTTCTGGATTTTCTGATTTATTTTAAAACCAGAAAATCAACTGCTACGTCATGCCTACGTCAACAGGTCAACTGCGCTGACTGGTCAAACCTGACGTGTGGGGTCCACACGTCAGTGACACAGGGTTAATAGGGGGTTTATCTTAGCCTAACTAAAGTTTAGGGGCGCCGGGGCCCACTTGTCAGTGTCAGTGAGGTTTGGTTAAGTGGTGATTAGCCTGGCAGGTCAGGCCCGCTTGGCAGTGGTGAGGCTCGTCGCCGGCGACCTCTGGTCGCGGCGGAGTCCGCGCTACGGGCAACGAGGGCGGGGGATGAGAGCACCCGGGCGTAGCCCGAGCTCGTCCGCATCCAGCGGAGGTAACGGGAGGACGCGGGGAGGTCGGAGCTCGCCGGAAGCGAGCTTGCGGCGGCGGCCGGAGTTCGGCTTCGGCGGCGGGGCTAGCTAGCGGACGCAAAAGACGGCGGGGTTAGGGGGACAGAGCGGCGGAGTTCACAGCGGGCCGGTAGAGCAGCTTAGCGGGCTCGGGGACGCGCTGACGACGGCGTACGGTCGCCGGAGATCGTCACGGCCGAGGGTTGAAGAAGTGGGCGAGGACGACGGTACGGAGCTTCCGGCATCACATGAGTCATCGGAGAGGATGAGTACGCCATGGCGGAGCTCGGTGGCAGACCGGAGAGGCGAGGCCGTGGCGGTGGGTGCGGCAACAGCGGGCGGCGGCGACGGGGGCGTTCGGTCTCGGGAGATAGAGAGCGGCAGAGGATGGAATGAGCACTGGGGGAAAGTGAGAGAGCCCGGGGGTTGCGTGGCGCTCGTAGCGGCCTGCAACAGCAGCGGCAAGCAGGAGCTGGCCAAGCGCGCGTGCGCGCCGCGGCCACACGCCCTGCCTACTGGCCTCGGGAGGAAGACGACAGGGGAGGTGGAGGTGGGCTGGGCCGGTACAGTAGCGGGCCGTGTAGGTGGGCTGGCCTCTCTGGTGGGCTTCACAGGTGAGGCGAGGTAGGTTTTCTCTCTCTCTGCTTTCTGTCTTCTATTTATTCAGTTTATTTGATTTGGTTTAACTACCAAATCACTTTATAAACTTCTGAAATTCAATATGTGGACTTAGGGAACTAGTCCAGAGCCACATACCAACTTTCGCAATTATTGGACCAATATTTAGTATATAATAAATATAGGTCCAATGCAAGTAATTATTGGATTAACTCAAACTCCAAAAATAAATATTTCGGAGATTCCAAAAATACTGGTTTGAATTTTACCTCTTTCCAATATTTTCACAGAATAACAGGAACATTTTTTGGGACTTATTTGAGAAGATTTTAATGTTGACCATTTTTAAAAGGTTTCTGAGGCTTTGAAAATTCCCTCAATTCAAATTTCAGAATTTAGACATGATGATCTTGCAAGAACAAGCAAAGGCTAAACTAGGGTTGTGACAAATCACCTCTCTTAGAAATGATATTATGAATTTTAAGCAACTTGAGCATGAGCATGTTGCACAAGCTTCGGAGATGATGAAATTAATGATACGTAATTTCCCTACACATGGTTTGAATTTATGGATGATTATACAAATTTTTTTTTGCTGGATTGAATTTTGCTTCTAGAAATCTTTTAGATTCGGCCGTGGGAGGCACTTTTATGGAAATCACTTTAGGAGAAGCTACTAAACTCCTAGATAAAATTATGGTTAATTGTTCTCAATGGCACACCGAAAGATCCACTAGTAAAAAGGTTCATGTTATTGAACAGATTAATGTTTTAAGTGGAAAGATGGATGAACTTATGAAATTGTTTGCTAGTAAAAGTGTTTCTTCTGATCCTAATGATATGCCTTTGTCCACATTGATTGAGAATAATAATGAGTCTATGGATGTGAATTTTGTTGGTAGGAACAATTTTGGTAACAACGCGTATAGAGGAAATTTTAATTCTAGGCCGTTCCCTAGTAATCCCTCTAATAATTATGGCGATTCCTACAACAACTCTTATGGAATTTTTAATAAGATGCCCTCTGATTTTGAGACTAGTGTTAAAGAATTTATGAATTTGCAAAAGAATTTCAATGCTTTGCTTGAAGAAAAATTGCCTAAGATTGATGAGTTGGCTAGGAACGTGGATAGAATTTCTCTTGATGTTGATTCTTTTAAAGTTAGATCTATTCCACCTAAGCATGATATCAATGAGTCTCTCAAAGCCATGAGAATTTCCATTTATGAGTACAAAGAAAGAACCGCTAGGATGCGTGCAAAAAAAGGATTGCTTTGTGAAAGCGTGTTCTTCTAGTTTTTATGATAATAATGATGAAGATCTAAAAGTGATTGATGTGTCTCCTATTAAATATTTGTTTTCCAATATGAATCTTGATAAAAATGGGACTGGAGATGTGTCAACTTTAGTTAAAAGGCATCCCAGTGATTTGGAGTTTTTAGATCTTGACGCAAAAATTGGTAAAAGTGGGATTGAAGAGGTCAAAACTTTACATAGCAATGAACCCACTATTTTGGGTTTCAAGGAATTTAATTATGATAATTGTTCTTTGATAGATTGTATTTCCTTATTGCAATCCGTGTTAAATTCTCCTCATGCTTATAATCAAAATAAAGCTTTTACCAAACATATAGTTGGTGCTTTAATGCAATCTTATGAAGAAAAGCTTGAATTAGAAGTTTCTATCCCTAGAAAACTTTATGATGAGTGGAAACCTACTATTAAAATTAAGATTAAAAATCATGAATGCTATGCTTTATGTGACTTGGGTGCTAGTGTTTCCATGATTCCAAAAACTTTGTGTGATGTGCTAGGTTTCCGTGAATTTGATGATTGTTCTTTAAATTTGCATCTTGCGGATTCCACCATTAAGAAACCTATGGGAAGGATTAATGATGTTCTTATTGTTGCAAATAGGAATTATGTGCCCGTAGATTTCATTGTTCTTGATATAGATTGCAATCCTACATGTCCTATTATTCTTGGTAGACCTTTCCTTAGAACGATTGGTGCAATTATTGATATGAAAGATGGAAATATTAGATTCCAATTTCCGTTAAGGAAAGGCATGGAACACTTTCCTAGAAAGAAAATTAAAGAATCTATTATGAGAGCCACTTATGGATTGCATACCAAAGATGACAATACCTAGATCTATTCTTGTTTTTATGCCTAGCTAGGGGCGTTAAACGATAGCGCTTGTTGGGAGGCAACCCAATTTTATTTTTGTTGATTGCTTTTTGTTTCTGTTTAGTAATAAATAATTCATCTAGCCTCTGTTTGATGTGGTTTTATGTTTCAATTAGTGTTTGTGCCAAGTAGAATGTTTGGAAGACTTGGGTGAAGTCTTTGCGATCTTTCTGTAAAAAACAGAAACTTTTGCGCTCACGAGATTAGATGCCATTTTTACTGGAGAGTGCTTTTAGGTTGATTATTTTTGCAGATGATTAATAGACAAATTCCTCAAGTCCACCAATTTATTTCAGAATTTTTGGAGTTATAGAAGTATACGTTTGATACAGATTGCTACAGACTGTTCTGTTTTTGATAGATTCTGTTTTTCGTGTGTTGTTTGCTTATTTTGATGAATCTATGGCTAGTATCGGGGGGTATGAACCATAAAGAAGTTGTAATACAGTAGGTTTAACACCAATATAAATAAATAATGATTTCATTACAGTACCTTAAGGTGGTGATTTGTTTCTTATACTAACGGAGCTCATGAGATTTTCTGTTTAAGTTTAGTGTTGTTAAGTTTTAAAGTTTTTGGGTAAAGATTTGATGGATTTTGGAACAAGGAGTGGCAAGAGCCTAAGCTTGGGGATGCCCAAGGCACCCCAATGTAAAATTCAAGGACAACCAAAAGCCTAAGCTTGGGGATGCCCCGGAAAGCATCCCCTCTTTCGTCTTCGTCTATCGGTAACTTTACTTGAGGCTGTATTTTTATTCACCACATGATATGTGTTTTGCTTGGAGCGTCTTGTATGATTTGAGTCTTTGATTTTTACTTTACCACAATCATCCTTTCTGTACACACCTTTTGGGAGAGACACACATGAATCGGAATTTATTAGAATACTCTATGTGCTTGACTTATATCTTTTGAGCTAGATAAATTTTGCTCTAGTGCTTCACTTATACCTATTTAGAGCACGATGGTGGTTTTGTTTTATAGAAATTATTGATCTCTCATGCTTCACTTATATTATTTTGAGAGACTTTTAGAACAGCATGGTAATTTGCTTTGGCTATAAACTTAGTCCTAATATGATAGGCATCCAAGATGGGTATAATAAAAACTTTAATATAGAGTGCATTAAATACTATGATAAGTTTGATACTTGATAGTTGTTTTGAGATATAAAGGTGGTAATTTTAGGGTCATGCTAGTTGGGTAAGTGTGGAATTGAGAAATACTTGTGTTGAGGACTGCAAGTCCTGTAGCATGCACGTATGGTAAACGTTGTGTGACAAATTTGAAGCATGGGGTGTTCTTTGATTGCTTTCCTTATGAGTGGCCGTCAGGGACGAGCGATGGTCTTTTCCTACCAATCTATCCCTCTAGGAGCATGCGCGTAGTGCTTGGTTTTGATGACTTGTAGATTTTTGCAATAAGTATGTGAGTTCTTTATGACTAATGTTGAGTCCATGGATTATACGCACTCTCACCCTTCCATCGTTGCTAGCCTCTTCGGTACCGTGCATTGCCCTTTCTCACCTCGAGAGTTGGTGCAAACTTCACCAGTGCATCCAAACCCCGTGATATGATACGCTCTATCACACATAAGCCTCCTTATATCTTCCTCAAAACAGCCACCATACCTACCTATTATGGCATTTCCATAGCCATTCCGAGATATATTGCCATGCAACTTACCACCGTTCCATTTATTATGACACACTCCATCATTGTCATATTGCTTTGCATGATCATGTAGTTGACATCGTATTTGTGGTGAAGCCACCTTCATAATTCTTTCATACATGTCACTCTTGATTCATTGCACATCCCGGTAAACCGCCGGAGGCATTCACATAGAGTCACATTTTGTTCTAAGTATCGAGTTGTAATTCTTGAGTTGTAAGTAAATAAAAGTGTGATGATTTTTCATTATTAGAGCATTGTCCCATGTGAGGAAAGGATGATGGAGACTATGATTCCCCCACAAGTCGGGATGAGACTCCGGACGAAAAAATAAAAAAATAAAAGAGGCCAAAGAATCCCAAATAAAAAAAGAGGCCATAAAAAAAAGACAAGGCCCAAATAAAAAAATGAGAGAAAAAGAGAGAAGGGGCAATGTTACTATCCTTTTTCCACACTTGTGCTTCAAAGTAGCACCATGATCTTCATGACAGAGAGTCTCTATTTTGTCACTTTCATATACTAGTGGGAATTTTTCATTATAGAACTTGGCTTGTATATTCCAATGATGAGCTTCCTCAAAATGCCCTAGGTCTTAATGAGCAAGCAAGTTGGATGCACACCCACTTAGTTTCTTTTGTTGAGCTTTCATATATTTATAGCTCTAGTGCATCTGTTGCATGGCTATCCCTACTCCTTTCATTGACATCAATTGATGGGCATCTCCATAGCCCGTTGATTAGCCGCGTCAATGTGAGACTTTCTCCTTTTTTGTCTTCTCACATAACCTCCATCATCATATGCTATTCCACCCATAGTGCTATGTCCATGGCTTGCGCTCATATATTGCGTAAAAGTTGAAAGAGTTTGAAAAGGCTAAGTATGAAACAATTGCTTGGCTTGTCATTGGGGTTGTGCATGATGGGAGCATTTTGTGTGACGAAAATGAAGTATGGCCAAACTATATGATTTTGTAGGGATAAGCTTTCTTTGGCTATGTTATTTTGATAAGACACAATTGCTTGGTTAGCATGCTTGAAGTATTACTATTTTTATGTCAATATTAAAACTTTGTCTAGAATCTTTTGGATCTAAACATTCATGCCACAATAAAGAGAATTACATTGAAAATTATGTTAGGTAGCATTCCACATCAAAAATTCAGTTTTTATCATTTACCTACTCGAGGACGAGCAGGAATTAAGCTTGGGGATGCTTGATACGTCTCCAATGTATCTATAATTTTTTATTGTTCCATGCTATTATATTATCTGTTTTGGATGTTTAATGGGCTTTAATATGGCCTTTTATATTATTTTTGGGACTAACCTATTAACCGAAGGCCCAGTGCAAATTGCTGTTTTTTTGCCTATTTCAGTGTTTCGCAGAAAAGGAATATCAAACGGAATCCAAACGGAACGAAACCTTCGCAAGGATCTTTTTTGGAAAAACGCAATCCAGGAGTCTTGGAGTGGAAGTCAAGGAAGCAACGAGGCGGCCACGAGTTAGGAGGGCGCACCAGGGGTAGGCGCGCCCCCACCCTCGTGGGCCCCTCGTAGCTCTGGCGACCTACTTCTTTTGCCTATATATACTCTTATACCCTGAAAACATCCAGGGGAGCCACGAAACCACTTTTCCACCGCCGCGACCTTCTGTACCCGTGAGATCCCATCTCAGGGCCTTTTCCGGCGATCTGCCGGAGGGGGATTCGATCATGGAGGGCTTCTACATCAACACCATAGCCTCTCCGATGATGTGTGAGTAGTTTACCACAGACCTTCGGGTCCATAGTTATTAGCTAGATGGCTTCTTCTCTCTCTTTGGATCTCAATACAAAGTTCTCCTCGATGTTCTTGGAGATCTATTTGATGTAATACTCTTTTTTGGTGTGTTTGCCGAGATCCGATGAATTGTGGGTTTATGATCAAGATTATCTATGAACAATATTTGACTCTTCTCTAAATTCTTATATGCATGATTTGATATCTTTGCAAGTCTCTTCGAATTATCGGTTTAGTTTGGCCTACTAGATTGATCTTTCTTGCAATGGGAGATGTGCTTAGCTTTGGGTTCAATCTTGCGGTGCTCGATCCCAGTGACAGAAAGGGAACCGACACATATTGTATTGTTGCCATCGAGGATAAAAAGATGGGGTTTATATCATATTGCTTGAGTTTATCCCTCTACATCATGTCATCTTGCCTAATGCGTTACTCTATTCTTATGAATACTCTAGATGCATGCTGGATAGCGGTCGATGTGTGGAGTAATAGTAGTAGATGCAGAATCGTTTCGGTCTACTTGACACGGACATGATGCCTATGTTCATGATCATGCCTAGATATTATCATAACTATGCGCTTTTCTATCAATTGCTCGACAGTAATTTGTTCACCCACCGTAATATATGCTATCTTGGGAGAAGCCACTAGTCAAACCTATGGCCCCCGGGTCTACTTTACATCATATAAGTTTTCGATCTATAATTCTAGTTTACTATTTATTTTGCAATCTTTACTTTTCAATCTATACAACAAAAATAGCAAAAATATTTATCTTATTATCTTTATCAGATCACACTTTTGCAAGTGGTCGTGAAGGGATTGACAACCCCTTTATCGCGTTGGTTGCAAGGTTCTTGATTGTTTGTGCATGTACTAGGCGATTTGCATGTAGTCTCCTACTGGATTGATACCTTGGTTCTCAAAAACTGAGGGAAATACTTACGCTACTTTGTTGCATCACCCTTCCTCTTCAAGGGAAAACCAACGCATGCTCAAGAGGTAGCATAGATAGTAACACTACCATCAGCATCCGTCTACCTCTTGAAGATCCATTTATTCTCAATGCTTGCCGATCATCGGGCAATTCCACCAAAGTCCATACTTTGTTTTCATACATGGATCCTATCTCAGATTTGATGACCTTAAACCATTTTGCGGAATCTGGGCTTATCATCGCTTCCTCATAGTTCGTAGGTTCATCATGGTCTAGTAACATGACTTCCAAAACCGGATTACCGTACCACTCTGGTACGGAACGTACTCTGGCTGACCTACGAGGTTCGGTAGTAAATTGATCTAAAGTTTCATGATCATCATCATTAACTTCCTCACTAATTGGTGTAGGCATCACTGGAACTGATTTCTGTGATGAACTACTTTCCAATTCAGGAGAATGTACAATTACCTCATCAAGTCTACTTTCCTCCCACTCACTTCTTTCGTGAGAAACTTCTTCTCTAGAAAGAATCCATTCTTAGCAACAAAGATCTTGCCTTTGGATCTGTGATAGAAGGTGTACCCAACATTTTCTTTTGGGTATCCTATGAAGACGCACTTCTCCAATTTGGGTTCGAGCTTATCAGGTTGAAATTTTTTCACATAAGCATCGCAACCCCAAACTTTAAGAAATGACAGCTTAGGTTTCTAGCCAAACCATAGTTCATACGGTGTCATCTCAACGGATTAGATGGTGCCCTATTTAAGGTGAATGTATCTGTCTCTAATGCATAACCCCAAAATGATAGTGGTAAATCGGTAAGAGACATCATAGATTGCAGTATATCCAATAAAGTACGGTTATGACGTTCGGACACACCATTATGCTACGGTGTTCCAGGTGGCATGAGTTTGTGAAACTATTGCACATTGTTTTAATTGAAGACCAAACTCGTAACTCAAATATTCGTCTCCGCGATCAGATCGTAGAAACTTTATTTTCTTGTTGCGATGATTTTCCACTTCACTCTGAAATTCTTTGAACTTGTCAAATGTTTCAGACTTATGTTTCATCAAGTAGATATACCCATATCTGCTCAAATCATCTATGAAGGTCAAAAAATAATGATACCTTCCGCGAGCCTCAACATTCATCGGACCGCATACATCAGTATGTATTATTTCCAATAAGTCAATTGCTCGCTCCATTGTTCCGGAGAACGGAGTCTTAGTCATCTTGCCCATGAGGCATGGTTCGCAAGCATCAAGTGATTCATAATCAAGTGATTCCAAAAGCCCATCAGCATGGAGTTTCTTCATGCGCTTTACACCAATATGACCTAAACGGTAGTGCCACAAATAAGTTTCACTATCATTATTAACTTTGCATCTTTTGGCTTCAATATTATGAATATGTGTATCACTACGATCGAGATTCAATAAACCATTTATATCGAGTGTATGACCATAGAAGGTTTTATTCGTGTAAATAGAACAACAATTATTCTTTGACTTAAATGAATAACCGTATTGCAATAAACATGATCCAATCATATTCATGCTCAACGCAAACACCAAATAACATTTATTTTAGGTTCAACACTAATCCCGAAGGTAAAGGGAGTGTGCGACGATGATCTTATCAACCTTGGAATCACTTCCAACACACATCATCATCTCGCCCTTAACTAGTCTTTGTTTATTTTGCAACTCCCGTTTCGAGTTACTACTCTTAGCAACTGAACCAGTATCAAATACCGAGGGTTGCTATAAACACTAGTAAAGTACAAATCAATAACATGTATATCCAATATACCTTTGTTTACTATGCCATCCTTCTTATCCGCCAAGTATGTATGGCAGTTCCACTTCCTGTGACCATTTCCTTTGTAGTAGAAGCACTCAGTTTCAGGCTTGGGTCTAGCTTTGGGCTTCTTCATGGGAGTGGCAACTTGCTTGCCATTCTTCTTGAAGTTCCCTTTCTTTCCCTTGCCCTTTTACTTGAAACTAGTGGTCTTGTCAACCATCAACACTTGATGCTTTTTCTTGATTTCTACCTTCGCCGATTTCAGCATTGCGAAGAGCTTGGGAATCGTTTCCGTCATCCCTTGCATATTATAGTTCATCACGAAGTTCTAGTAACTTGGTGATAGTGACTAGAGAACTCTGTCAATCACTATCTTATTGGGAAGATTAACTCCCACTTGATTCAAGTGATTGTAGTACTCAGACATTCTGAGCACACGCTCACTCGTTGAGCTATTCTCCTCCATCTTGTAGGCAAAGTACTGTCAGAGGTCTCATACCTCTTGACATGGGCATGAGTAAGATACCAATTTCAACTCTTGGAACATCTTATATGATCCATGGCGTTCAAATTTTTTTTGAAGTCCCGGTCCTAAGACGTAAAGCATGGTGCACTAAACTATCAAGTAGTCATCATACCGAGCTTGTCAAACATTCATAACATCTGCATCTGCTCCTGCAATAGTTCTATCACCTAGCGGTGCATCAAGGACATAATTCTTCTGTGCAGCAATGAGGATAATCCTCAGATCATGGACCAAGTCCGCATCATTGCTACTATCTGTGACGCCCCCTCTTCAATCATACAGTAATCATACACGCAAACGTGTACAATCAAGATCAGGGACTCACGGGAAGATATCACAACACAACTCTAAAATAAAATACGTCATACAAGCATCATAATACAAGCCAGGGGCCTCGAGGGCTCGAATACAAGTACGTGTTCGATCATAGACGAGTCAGCGGAAGCAACAATATCTGAGTACAGACATAAGTTAAACAAGTTTGCCTTAAGAAGGCTAGCACAAAAGTAGCAACGATCGAAAAGGCGAGGCCTCCTGCCTGGGACCTCCTAACTACTCCACGAAGACGAACTCCACGTAGAATCATCCTCGGGATCCTCTGGCTCCTGGACTCCAGCATCTGGTTGCGACAACCGAGAAGAATGGAAAGGGAGAAAAGAGGGAGAAAAGCAACCGTGAGTACTCATCCAAAGTACTCGCAAGCAAGGATCTACACTACATATGCATGGGTATCAGTGTAAAGGGCAATATCGGTGGACTGAACTGCAGAATGCCAGAATAAGAGGGGGATAGCTACTCTTGTCGAAGACTACGCTTCTGGCAGCCTCCATCTTGCAGCATGTAGAAGAGAGTAGATGGTAAGTTCACCAAGTATCATCGCATAGCATAATACTACCCGACAATCCTCTCCTCGTCGACCTGTGAGAGAGCGATCACCGGGTTGTATCTGGCACTTGGAAGGGTGTGTTTTATTAAGTATCCGGTTCTAGTTGTCATAAGGTCAAGGTACAACTCCGGGTTGTCCTTTTACCGAGGGACACGGCTATTCGAATAGATAAACTTCCCTACAGGGGTGCACCACATAACCCAACACGCTCGATCCCATTTGGCCGGACACACTTTCCTGGGTCATGCCCGGCCTCAGAAGATCAATACGTCGCAACCCCACCTAGGCACAACAGAGAGGTCAGCACGCCAGTCTAAATCCTATGGCGCAGGGGTCTGGGCCCATCGCCCATTGCACACCTGCATGTTTCGAGGGCGACCGGAAGCAGACCTAGCCTAGCAGGCGTTCCAGTCCAATCCGGGGCGCGCCGCTCAGTCGCTGACGTCACGAAGGCTTCGGCTGATACCACGACGCCGAGTGCCCATAACTGTTCCTGCGTAGTTGGTTAGTGCGTATAGGCCAGTGGACAGACTTAGATCAAATACCAAGAACTCGTTAAGCGTGTTATTTTGAAATAACCGCGAACGCCGACCAGGGCCAGGCCCACCTCTCCCCTAGGTGGTCTCAACCTGCCCTGTCGCTCTGCCACAAAGATCCACTCGCGGGTACTCCTCGAGTTGACCCAACTTTAGTCACCACAGGTATCATGTAAAGTATATAAGTATATACCCGTGATCACCTCCCGAGTGATCACGGCCCGATAGTATAGCAAGGCAGACAGACAAGAATGTAGGACCACAAATGGAAATACTAGCATCCTATACTAAGCATGTAGGATTGCAGGTAAAGGTAACAACAGTAGTAGCAAGGACAGGCTATGCATCAGGATAGGATTAACGGAAAGCAGTAACATGCTACACTACTCTAATGCAAGTAGTAGAGAGTAGAATAGGCGATATCTGGTGATCAAGGGGGGGGGGGCTTGCCTGGAAACTCAGCCGAGAAGGAGGGGTCGTCAACACTGTAGTCGTACGGGGTAGCAGCGGCGTCGGTCTCGGTGTCTAGCGAGAGAAGAGGGGGAAGAAACAATAAATACAATGCAAACAAATGCATGATGATGCGTGACATGACAAAGCATGATGCTAGGCGTGCCCAATCGCGGTAGTAGGTGATACCGGCGAAGGGGGGAAACATCCGGGAAAGTATTCCCGGTGTTTCGCGTTTTCGGACAGATGAACCGGAGGGGGGAAGTTGTGAGTTCGATAGGTTAGGGATGTGTGGCAGACGAACGGTCTGCATATCCGGATTCGTCTCGTCGTTCTGAGCAACTTTCATGTAGAAAGTATTTTCATCTGAGCTACGGTTTATTTTAAATGTTTTTCTAAAGTTTTAAAACATATTTATAATTTATTTAATTAATTTAATTCAACATTATCCAGAACAGTGCATGCTGACGTCATCATGACGTCATCAGTCAACAGAGGTGTTGACTGGGTCGCTGACGTGTGGGTCCCGCATGTCAATGACTGTTAAGTAACCAACCAGGTTAATTAGTTTAGTTAACAGATTAGTTAAGTTAATTAACAGTAGTTAATTAGGTTAATTAGATATTAGATTAATTAAACACAATTGATTTAGTTAATTAATTAATTATTTTAAATTCTTTTTAATTCCTTCTTTTTCTTTTAAAATGTTCGAGGGGCTGGGCCCCTATGTCATTGGCCCATAGGCCTTAACGGGGCGGTTAGCGGGCGCTGGGCGTGCGCCCCTGTCGACAGGGAGGAAAACGGCGTTGGGCGTCGACGGCCTCAGCGACGAGCAGCCGTAGCGGCGCAGGGGGGCCGGGGCCGCGTGCCGGCGCGGCGCAGCAGGGCCACCGCGGGACGGGGAGCCGATGAGTGGCCAGTGGGGGCGGTTGAGGCGGACGAGGCTGTGGCCACGGCGGGGCGACGGGCGAGCAGCGAGGCCGCGCGTTGAGCAGTGATGGAGGTGGGGTGGCGCGGCAGCAATGGCCAGAGGGACTGGCGGGCGCCGGCTGCCGCAGTAGGAGGGGCAAGCTGCGAGGGGCTCGGGGCCGGCCGGAGCTCAACAGGAGCTGGGCGAGCGGAAGGTCGCGGGCGGAGCGGGGCAAGGCGCGCCCCGGGCGCGCGCAGGCATGCGGTGAACCGCGATGGGGCGTGGCCACGCAGAGGCGGCGAGGTGAGGCACGACGGGCTCGGCCAGGGGGGTGCACGCGGGGCGCGGCCACGGGCGCGACGCGGCAGCGCGGCGAGGCAGTGTGGCCAGATGCGTGGCGGGCAGCGGGAGCGCGGGGCGAGCGGTGAGCGCGTAGCGGGAGGCGGCAGGCGGTCGAGCGCAGGCAAGCGCAGCCAAGCGCGGGGCCGGGTGCGCGCGGTGGCGCACCAAGGGAGGCAGAGAGGAGGGAGTGGAGGCCGTGGCCTCACCGGGGTCGTAGGGTCAGGGGCAGTGGGGAGCGGGGAGGAGACGGAGACGACAGCGACGTGGTGACGAGGTGCAGGCCGGCGAGGAGGAGGCAGGCCGAAGAGGTGGCGCGAGCTCCGGGCGGCGGCGTCCTGGCGCGGGGCGGCGGACGGCGCGATGGGGTCGATCCCGATCCAATCTGGATCGGGAGGGGGGAAAGTGGGGGGAGTGGGGCGACGGGGGAGTGGTGCGTGGGGGTTAGGGTTTCGGGGGCGTGGGGGGTTATGGGGATGGCCGGTTGGGCCTGAGGGGCCAGTGGGCTGGCCAGCAGCTGGGCCGGCCCAGTGGGGGGGGGGTTCTTTTCTTTTCTTTTGTTAGTTTTGTTTTTCCTTTTTCCTTTTCTTTTATTTATTTTCTCTTCTGTTTTATTTCATTTTAAATATTTAGGCCTTTTATAAAAGCACGGTTCCTTCACCATAAACACCTAAGCAATTATTTGCACACTCCGAACATTTTAGTTTAATATTTTGAAAACTTTGATGTTTGCCTTTTATTCAATTTTGAATTTGAATTGGTTTTTGAACTAACGCGGGATTATCAACAGTAACTATGGTGACGTGGCATCATTAACAGGGGATTGCTGTAGCCTAATTATCCAGGCGTCACAATTCTCCTCCACTACAAGAAATCTCGTCCTGAGATTTAAGAGGTAGTGAAAGGGGGAAAGGTTTTGGTTATGAATCTAGCGGGTCTTCTCATCCTGGCTTGCTCTTCGCGAAGAAGTTGATCCCTGTCGTTGATGTCTTCATTTCTCTACTTCAGGTCATCTTGACGAAGTCGCATCCTTTCTTCGGGGTCTGTCTCGTACTTACGAATAGGTAAGGGGCAGTTCAACAATGATAGAATGCTATAAGGGTTAACCATTGGGGGTTACCCATGAATGAACACAGGGGTATCTCTCGAGTTGTTCAAATGAAACACATCGAGAGCCAAGCAAGAGGGTGTAGTAAGAAGTATCAAGCGGATAGGCAATTGTTCGATGCCCAATTAGAAGGTGAAAGGGTTTCAGGGCACGAGAATAAGTATCGCGTCTGATACCAGAATAGAAAACTAGGAAGGTGACCCGTCAATTACATACGTAGCCAGGCTCAAGGAATAACTTTGGCAACAGGGTGTACAGGAGAGTCAGGTTTCGATCCTGTGGAACTGTGGGTTATGGGCCCACCATGTGGGTTAAAATAAGGAAGGGCGTTGACATCTGGCACGGTCATGATAGCAAGGCATGTCAAAGAATAACCGGTTAGTTATGTTGACTGCATCGTTGGTACCAAGGGCGAGGGACGAAGAGAACCATTTTCCTGCTCGTTGAACGAGGCAGACCATTAGGCAAAGTTCTCGTCCATCGGTGGCTACCAGAATGTCATCAACAATAGTAACACGGTCTTACTGACAGAGTTGTACACCGAGGTGTTTACATAAGCAGTGAATTATTACTGCTTAGATCATATAGATCACAAGAAAGGTTAAACCAAACAACGGAAAGGAAAATATGGTTATCAGATTAAACAGAACAATGGAAAGGAAAATGTGTTTAAACACATATTTCAGGGGTATATCCTTCCCAAGGGCAAGCAGAGCATGATATCCATGACAGGATATAAAGTAGAAAACCATTTAGGTAGGGGAGAGAAATTTCCTGACATTACCCATACAACGGTGTTTGGATAATTGATAAAGAGAATTTAGCATTGTGCTTCAACTGCTCTTATTGAAAATCGGAGTACCACAGACATGCTTCGGGATAGCATTGACATGGTCTTCAAGCAAAAATCAGGCTTTGGATACACAAAGGATCCATCAGGATAAACTTATTAAACAAGGCATTCAATTTCCTCATGGAAAAATGATTAACCTTGTTAAAAAGGAAACTATAACACTAGGTCCTTTGGTCAGGCGTGCTAGGCATGACATCACCTTACCGGGGCATATAGGGACCAATGTTATAACTCTTGAAAATATGTTCCAACCTTCATATCTGACCGAGATTCAGATCTGATTGGTGTCAAGATACCTTAGACTCAGGATGCCTGAGAAGAAAGGTGCAACACAAATTATCGAGGTGACATTGTATGATTCTCGGGAATTAAACCATGGAAACGAGTTCCGAAACAAGAGTTCATCATTAAATCAAGGAGAGGTGAGGAGGTGACTGATTGACTCAGCGACAATCCATTGACATTTCCAAAAAGGATGGATTTCCACAACTATGTGAACAAGGAGATAACATTAGCCAGATCAAATGACTTAATGATGTATGCTGGAGGAAAACATACACAATTAAACATGGGTTGAAAGGTGCACTCGAAATATGGGTTGGGTTGCACGCCCAACGTCGGAATGGCGATTGAGCAACCAACACACTAAATTGGAATTATTGTCCAATAACTCTGAAGCAATAGGGTTGCTAGAGATATTAAATTTGCACAACAGAGTTCACTCAACACGGGGACCAAGAAAAGAATGGTGATGGTGAGAAGCATCACTGTATCACAAATTCTTAAGAGGTGGTGTAATTCTCACAACATTGATGACATAAGAGATGGTAATGTTCCGAGTAAAGAAGAACAATTGCTAGATGGCAGGGAACTCAAGGTATAACACCAAACACGAACAAGCTGTGTTGGTGGGAAGGCAATAAAGTGGTCGATGATAATAAAATTCATCGAGGGCAAGGATGGTATTTCTCATCATGAATTCAATTGATATCCTAGAAGATCTCAGAATGCTGATGATGATCATGACACATTTGTTAAGAGATTTCATGAAGATGTAACCAACCGGTGATGACATCAAGTCACAGGAATGATGAAGCGAAAGGTTATTGGAACCAAGGGTACGACACAAACTCGAAATCAAGTTTGTTGTTCAAGGGGAAATGATATGACGAGGAAGATGGACGTAAGCTTAGCTCATCGTCGAAAATTTTGCTACGGGGAGAAGGGCCAGGTAGCACAGTTAAAATTTAGTACGATAATGATATAGCCGATCAGGCTTGGGATGACTTGAAGGGTTAATAAACTCGTAAGCAACGAAAATCACTTAGAGTTATTGAATCGGAGTGCGGACTCGATTCACTATTCGGTGTTCTCGGTTGACGACAACCCATAACCCAAGAAAATTGGAACCGGTGAGAAATAACAGTTGATGAAGAACCCATAAGAAGTTATGAAGTTCCATGATATTCTTGAGATACCAGGGTGTAATACTCGACGAGAGGTCAAAGTAAAGGTTGGACTGGTGTATTGATCCATAGAAGACAAGTGCTTAAACTTGCCCGTGAAATGGGATCAAAGAAGAACATATGGTCGGAACCATAGTTGCAAATGATCTATTCACAGATACCAGATGATAGTTATCAATGAAATAGTTATTATTACAAGAAGCTTCCATGATAGGATCTACATCGTGTCCATGGGCATGAACACATAGTTCAAGGTCGACTCCCACTCCTTTAATGCATAACCTTTCATTCACTTCTCGCCTTCAACGAAGTTGTGGTGTTGAAATTTTATCTGACATATATAACACCAGTAGAGTATGACCCGTAGTAGTTTCAGGGTTCACACGGATTAGAAAAGGCATAGGTTCAACCCATCGGGGCCTCTTAGGAACATATACCACAAACTTCAGGGGTAAATAACACAAGCTCGAAAGCAGAGCATGTTTGACAAAGCAGAGGATACAATTTACCAAAGGCATTATGTATCCGAGAAAAGACTCACAGAGTTATTGAATATAAAGGACGTCATCGGATAAAATCGAATAAGGATCTGGTGGTCCATAAGGGATCTGGTGTGAGCATCGGTACTCAACCAGAAGAAGAAAAAAGCAAGGAGATCGGATTATCGAAACAACTGACTAATCCAAGCTCAAATGCAAAGGAGTTATGATTTCCAAATTAAGGGCTCAGAAATAAACGCTCTGATTAAGGATGGATAAGTTGAGTAGACTTAGGGGTACAATCAGCAATAATTTCATTGGTCGAGAACCAGCTCATGTTTAAAATGACGTCTGAGCCGGAAGGATGAATTCTATGATCTGATTGAGGATTGCGAGCATTCGCAAAATATTGAATCAAGGGACTCGAAATGATAGTGACAAAGGATGTCAATGGAGCTTGCTAGAAATATGGAATTAACCATAGTGCCGGAAGGCAAGGAATTCAGAAGCAATAGACTCCTGAGGATTTTCAGAAAACCGAATAGTATCCCGAAGAATTTTGTGAAACACAAGAACTAGGGATGAACAAATCCTCGATAAATGTGAGGAATTATGCGTAGGTGTAATCGTGTAGAAAAGAGCTGCAAGGCAATAAGCACAAAGGATTCTCGGAATAGCGGGAAGTAGTTCAGGGTGTCTTGTACTAACAAGAGTAATCGAGAATGAAGGTATGGGTGGCAAGTATAAGTAGCTATCCATAGGGATGTCTCGGTGGTAGGGAATTGCAAACCCGATGAGCACAAGTTCTCGAAAGAACATCAGAGAGTATCTTCGGAATCTTCTGGTGCAGTGGGCGATCATCTGTAATAAAGGGCTCTCCGGGTGGTAGTGATCACGAGATCCTAATGTTAGAGTTAGCAAAATTCATTTAACCCGAATAGAAGAGAGATCAGAGTCCCAGAGTATACACGAGGAGTAAAAGATCCTAATACCACCCAATGGCGACGTGGGCTCGTAAGCCGCACATCCATGTTAGTAAAAGCTTTTCAAAGACTAGACTCAACTTCGGCAAGGAGTGTGGAAGGGGGATTCCTACAGGCAGTCGGCTCTGATACCAACTTGTGACGCCCCCGCTTCAATTGTACACTAATCATACACGCAAATGTGTACGATCAGGATCAGGGACTCACGGGAAGATATCACAACACAACTCTAAAATAAAATACGTCATACAAGCATCATAATTCAAGCCAGGGCCTCGAGGGCTCGAATACAAGTGCTCGATCATAGACGAGTCAGCGGGAGCAACAATATCTGAGTACAGACATAAGTTAAACAAGTTTGCCTTAAGAAGGCTAGCACAAAAGTAGAAACGATCGAAAAGGTGAGGCCTCCTTCCCGGGACCTCCTAACTACTCCACGAAGCCGAACTCCACGTAGAATCATCCTCGGGATCCTCTGGCTCCTGGACTCCAGCATCTGGTTGCGACAACCGAGAAGAATGGAAAGGGAGAAAAGAGGGAGAAAAGCAACCGTGAGTACTCATCCAAAGTACTCGCAAGCAAGTAACTACACTACATATGCATGGGTATCAGTGTAAAGGGCAATATCGGTGGACTGAATTGCAGAATGCCAGAATAAGAGGGGGATAGCTAGTCTTGTCGAAGACTACGCTTCTGGCAGCCTCCATCTTGCAGCATGTAGAAGAGAGTAGATGGTAAGTTCACCAAGTATCATCGCATAGCATAATCGTACCCGACGATCCTCTCCTCGTCGACCTATGAGAGAGCGATCACCGGGTTGTATCTGGCACTTGGAAGGGTATGTTTTATTAAGTATCCGGTTCTAGTTGTCATAAGGTCAAGGTGCAACTCCGGGTCATCCTTTTACTGAGGGACATGGCTATTCGAATAGATAAACTTCCCTGCAGGGGTGCACCACCTAACCCAACACGCTCGATCCCATTTGGCCGGACACACTTTCCTGGGTCATGCCCGGCCTCAGAAGATCAACACATCGCAGCCCCACCTAGGCACAATAGAGAGTTCAGCACGCCGGTCTAAATCCAATGGCGCAGGGGTCTGGGCCCATCGCCCATTGCACACCTGCATGTTGCGAGGGCGGCCGGAAGCAGACCTAGCCTAGCAGGCGTTCCAGTCCAATCCAGCGCGCGCCGCTCGGTTGCTGACGTCACGAAGGCTTCGGCTGATACCACGACGCCGAGTGCCCATAACTGTTCTCGCGTAGTTGGTTAGTGCGTATAGGCCAGTAGCCAGACTCGGATCAAATACCAAGAACTCGTTAAGCGTGTTATTTTGAAATAACCGTGAACGCCGACTAGGGCCAGGCCCACCTCTCGCCTAGGTGGTCTCAACCTGCCCTGTCGCTCCGCCACAAAGATCCACTCGCGGGTACTCCTCGAGCCGACCCAACTTTAGTCACCACAGGTATCATGTAAAGTATATAAGTATATACCCGTGATCACCTCCGGAGTGATCACGGCCCGATAGTATAGCAAGGCAGACAGACAAGAATGTAGGACCACAAATGGAAATACAGCATCCTATACTAAGCATGTAGGATTGCAGGTAAAGGTAACAACAGTAGTAGCAAGGACAGGCTATGCATCAGGATAGGATTAACGGAAAGCAGTAACATGCTACACTACTCTAATGCAAGTAGTAGAGAGTAGAATAGGCGATATATGGTGATCAAGGGGGGGGGCTTGCCTGGAAGCTCTGCCGAGAAGGAGGGATCGTCAACACCGTAGTCGTACGGGGTAGCAGTGGCGTCGGTCTCGGTGTCTAGCGAGAGAAGAGGGGGAAGAAACAATAAATACAATGCAAACAAATGCATGACGATGCATGACATGACAAAGCGTGATGCTAGGCGTGCCCAATCGCGGTAGTAGGTGATACCGGCGAAGGGGGGAAACATCCGGGAAAGTATTCCCGGTGTTTCGCGTTTTCGGACAGATGAACCGGAGGGGGAAAGTTGTGAGTTCGATAGGATAGGGATGTGTGGCGGACGAACGGGCTGCGTATCCTGTCAGATGTGGGGTTTCGGCAAACCCTTAAGGTTCGAACACTGGGGTGCGCACGAAGTCTTTCCCTCCTACCGATCTACGCCCTAGCTCGCTAAGATCTCGCGGACGAACTCGCAACATAGAAAGACATGAGGTTTATACTGGTTCGGGCCACCATTGTGGTGTAATACCCTACTCAAGTGTGGTGGTGGTGGATTGCCTCTAGGGCTGATGATGAACAATACAAGGGAAGAACAGCCTCCCGAGGTTGAGGTGTTCTTGTGGCTAGGGTAGGCTCTCGATCGGGTTGGATCAGGCTAAGATGAGATGCCCCTACTATGGTGGCTAGCTCTACTTATGTAGGCCCTGGTCCTCTTCCTAAATATCGAGTGGGAAGGGATCCAACAACGGCGGGCAAATTTGAAGGGGGACAGCTAGTACAAGCTATCCTGACAAAAGCGGTCTTCGCCTGCGAAAAGCTCTGGTGGTGACGCCGTCTTGGGCTCCACGATGACCTCCGTCTTGCCGTCCTCCTGGTCTTGGTCTTGTTGCACCAATATAGCCACCTTAGCCTGATGCCTCGGTACTCTTCGCCTGCGTTGGCCTCCTTAGCACCAAAGAGGAAATAAGGACGCTATGCGCGCTGGTGCCTGCCTGGCGCCCGCCTGGTGTCGTTCGTCATGGCTCACGTCACGAGAGCCTCATGAGGTTTGCCCCGCCTTGATATCTCCGCTCCTCGTGAGCCTGCCTGGCTAGGCCAATCCAGAGGTGGTCTTGCATCGTCCGCCTCGCGAGGCTTGGACCCTCGTGAGGGTCTTGGATGCTTTGTTGATGAAGATGGGCCGTACGGCCTGCTGGCTTAGCCACGCTGTGGGCCGCAGGCAGGCAAGTCTGGGGACCCCCGTTCCCAGAACGCCAACAGTAGCCCCCGGGCCCAAGGTGCACTCTGGCTTGGCTTCGCGGTGAAGTCAAGGGTCAAGTTCGGAGCACCGCGGGCCCCAAAAGCCCGCGGCCTCGGTTGACGCGTGGTGGTTGATTGGACGTGGGCGACTCCGCTTCCCCATGCTGCCTTTGAATCCGCCTAGCCATGCGGCCCCCGCGGCCTACACAGTTATTCCTCCGTCGCCTGCGCCTCGCTTCCCCAATCCCCCTGCTTCCTTGAGACTCTGCTTCCCTTCTCCGATCTGACCTGCCCTCCCCCTGCTTCGTTGCCATGGCGCCAAAACAAGCGGACAAGGGGAAGAAGCCGATGTCTCCGTAAGGCGCACCTCCAGCTGTCGAGCCGGCGCTAGGCCGATCCCGGTTCCAGCTTCAACGAGTGGGGAGAGACGGTGGCTTGGCCTGCGTCTCGCACTCGCATGGCTCGGGCAGCCACTGAGGTCCCAATCTTCATAGATGCCCTCTGGGCTGGCCTGATTCCTCCCTTCTCTGCCTTCCTCAACGCGGTGCTAGAGCATTACCAGATCCACATGCTGCATCTTGACCCCCAATCGGTGACTCTTCTTGCTGTCTTCGCCTTCGTGTGCGAAGCCATGGTGGGCATCGCTCCTTCGGTGGCCCTCTTCCGTCACTTCTTCTCATTGCACCTGGCCGACCCTCTGCAATGCTCGGGTGCATGAGCTTCCAGGCCGTGGCTACGACCGCGGGCGCGGGGATTGACTTCGTGCTCCCTTCATCCACGAGCGAGTTTCGTACGCGACGGGTGTTTGTCGATGCTGGCATGCTCAGCCCCCTGCTTCGTCTCCCGACGGGGCCTGCTGTTTCAAACTCCGGCTGGAGCCACCAGAAGCTCTCGAGCCCCCGCCCTGCTCTTGTCTGGGCCAGGCTGAGGCTGCTGAAGGACCGCGGCGTGACCGCGCCGATGGTGGTGAAGGAGTTCTTCAAATGCCGGGTTGCTCCGCTTCAGCGCCACTCTCGCCCAATGTGGACCTTGCTCAACAGTCAGGACCACATGAGGTTCCAGGAGTCTGGGCTCCCCCTTGGGACGCGGCAAACAGTGCTCAAGGTCTTGACGGGTGTCCCCTTGTCGGCCGAAATGCCTGGGAAGAATTGCCTGCTGTATCGCTGCAAGAACAAGGATGAGTTTGCAGCGAGCATGCCTTCCTTTGACGAATGGGGGTTGCGACCGATTGGATTGGTGGGGCCCCGCGAGAACCCGTCGTCGTGGTTCCCTTCTTCGCTGCCGGCGCCAAGCTCGCCACAAGTGAAGGTTCGGGAGAGCGAGCTCCGATGGGGGCCGGTGGCCCAAGTCCCGAGGAACACATGCCGAATGGTGATCCTGGGGCGTCGTCTTCGGGGGCCTACGACCCCCCTCCTGAGGCGCCGATTACGCAGCATGCGGCTCCCGAGGCCAAGGCTCCACGGGCCTCGGGAGGTTGTGGTGAGACGGTGCCCGGCTGTTTGCCGCAACCGGGCACCCCTGAAGATATCCTTCCAGGCTCTTCTTCGGCCCCTCTGTGCACCGGCCGTCACGTCCAGCATTTCGGTCGTCTTTGTGTGGACTTCGGGGAGCTCCGCAAGAGGAAAGGATCCCCTAGCGGTAGCAGCATCTTCAGGCCGTTGAAGCGGCGAAAGTACATCGTCATTGACGCGTAAGTACCTTGTTGTCACAGCTTCTTACGTGTTGCCTTCTTGTCCTGACATCAGTTCTCCAGGGCTCCTTCCGTTGAAGCTGTTGCGTCTCCCGAGAAGCGGCCTCCTCCTTCATCAACTCCCCCATCCGCCTTGAGCGTTCCTGGTCATCCTACCGCCCTTGGAGCTGGGTCAATCGGGGGAGCATCTCTGCCTCCGCGGCGCACGGAGCCCGCAGCTTGGCCATCCCTCCCTCACGGTCTGGTGTGGAGCTTGGCGGGCGTGCCCAAGGCCCCTCCTTCGCTCATAGGCAGCAGCTGGCTGGCTTCGATCTTTGGTTCCTCTTCAAGCAGTGAGCCTCAGCCAGCTTGGGTTTCTCGTGAGGACGGGCTGGCGTTAGGTGCGGCGTCAGCCCCCAGCCCCCTGCCGAGGGGTGGTGCGCCGCTTGGCGCCCCGCCCGCAGCCCCCGAGGTGGAGGACGAGGAGGGTCGAGCGTTCGAGCTCGAGCGCGGGCGGAGCGTGGTTCGGCACGAGCTCTTCCAGGAGGCGATGGGCGCGATGAGCCAACTTGGTGAAGAGCTCGCGGGTGTTGACTCGCGCCTTGAGGCCGAGGGTCTCCGGCTGGTGGAGGAGCTGCGCAAGCTGAGGGTGGCCATCAACCTCGGTCGCTATCAGCGCGACCTTGAGAATGCGAAGGCCGAGGCGTCCCTCAAGATCGCCCATGAAGCCCGCTCGTGAGCCTTGGAAGAGGCTCGCGAGGCTGACCGCCGTTGCGAGGCTGAGGAGGAACGCGCGTGGGAGCTCCAGGCCTGGAGCACATCCCTTGAGCAGCAGGTGGAGGCGCGCAGGGCCGCTCTTGCATCGCTGAGGGGGACACCGGTGGAGGATGAGGAGGTCCGGAAGCGCGGTGAGACGCTAGCCCTGGAAGCCGTGGAGCACAGCCTCGAGCTCGAGCGACTGGAGACGAGGGAACGTCAAGTTGCTCAAGCAGAAGATGTCGTCAGGGCTCGCGAGGCCGGAGTCGAGGAGGAGGTGAATCGCCGGGTGGCCGAGGTTCGCGCGGACCTGGAGGGTAGGTACGACCTGAAGCTGAAGCTCGCGGGTACGGAGGATGCGGGTAGGGCCGCTGCCCTCAGGCCCAGGCTGGATGAGGCTGAGAGGCACGCGGAGGCCATGGCTGCCGCCCTGGTTACGGCACAGGCGGACTTGGTCTCCGCCCGCGCCGAGCTGAGCTCCCTTCGTAGGTGGGTTGATGACGCTGAGGCCGTTGCATGGCAGAACACGGAGGAAGGAAGTGCTCCAACGACGAACGCTGGAGCGCGAGCATGCTCCTATGCTTCAGGATCTTCGGAACAGGGCCAACACCGCCCTGGGCCATATTTGCGATGTGGAGGTGCCGGCCCCTCACTCGAATGACTATGCCAGCCATTTGATCTTCTTCACTGAGGTGGTGACGCACCTAGAGGCTCGATCTGCCAAAGCTCGACAGCTTGTGGAGGAAAGGGGGTGTGGCCTGCTTGAGCGCGCTTTCTCCCGTGTCTTCAGCCACCTTCTGAATGCCGACCCCAACTTTGATTTCGACGCCACCATCGCTCCCGTTCCAACGGTCGTCCGGGATGACCTGGCGCGTTGGGTTGAAGACAACGTGGACGCGTTGGTCAGGGCCTTCACTACAGAAGATGACGGGGTGGTGGTCGCCGCAGACGACGGCGACGTGGTTGACGACGGCGTCGGGGGCGTCGCCGGCAGTGGCGACGTTGCCGATGAAGACGATGATGACGCGAGTGACGCATCCGCGGGTGATGTAGCGAGCGACATTTTGGGCTGATCCCATGTTCTCCTGTCGTTTCATCCTGCACACGAAGCTCGGGCATGGCCCTTGGGAAACTTGTAAGAGCATTTTGGGAGGGGGAGCCCCTCATGTAAGCAAATTGCAGTTTTTACTCTCCTATGCGATGTGAGTTTGTGTCCTCGTGAATCTGGATGCGAGTTCTTTGTCGTGATTTACCTTTGCCAGCGCCAGCTTTGAGCTGGGTCGTGGCGCGTCGAGTTTCTGAGAACCCTGCGGAGCTCGTCGCCCCGTCAGAAGGGGCCCCACAAGAGGTGAGCACCACTTGTAGTGCTAGCGCGCACTGGGCGTGCGCGCTTCGCGCTGCCCCGCTCGCGAGGAGCTCGTGAGGGGAAGGCGACGAACATGAGTCCCAGGCAAAACGAGATCCAGAAGGCAAGAAATTGCTCGAACGAGAAAAGGCTCCCCCCACGCGCATCGATAAAACTCAGCTTCAACTCAAATCCAGATACAGAAAGCAAAGCTACAAAGAGAGATATCCAAAGCAAAAAGGCCGCGTCCGGCACGTAGTCTAGTCTTCTGGTCTTCAAGTCTTCTCACCAGCGTGAAGTTAGGTGCTGCCACTAGGCGTGGGAGGGAGCCCCAGGGCCTGAGGCCGGCACCCCTGAGACTCCGGGGCGTGTACAGCCCCAACTCATTATTACGTGAGAGTGTCACGGGCGGCGAGCTTCACAGGCACCGGGCCTTCTTCACAGGTACCGGCCTTGCTTCATATCACCAGACGAGGGCCCCGCCTTGCGCCACCCTTGACCTCCTTTGAGACGACCGGTCACCGGGACGACACAAAGGAGGGAAAGAGGACGCCAGCGGTGCCCCGGCGACCACAGGTCCTCTGCCGGGGGAAGGGTCGTCGAGGCCTCCCCGGCAGAGGGCCTACCTCCGGGTGTCGACAGGCGTCGCGCGCCGCGGAGAGGGGCCTTGCTCCTGACTCCCTCCCGGCGGCCCCCAGCGTGTCTCCCTGGTTGGGACAGGTGCCGCCGTGCCAGGGTCGTCGATCGACGCTGCAACCTGATTCATCTGCAGCCCATGGTTAGCATAAGCCTGTTCCGGACAGATTAGCGGTACCCTGTAGTTGCCGTTGCCGGCGCGACCATCGTGGTTCTCTGTTGGTTCTTGGAAGGCTTCGGCTCCTAGCGCCCCTCTCCCCAATCTTCTCCAATGAATGAGCCGGGGTCGTCCTCTGGTGCGTACTCTTGGTCCATCATGCGGGGCACGTAGGCTTCCGAGGCCGTCACCCCAAACACCTTGCCGTGGTGCCCCACACTCCATGTTGCTCGGCCCAGGGTGGCGTCCTGAGGATGATAGCGTGGCATCTGGCTGGGACCATGGAGGGCAACGCTTGTGCGCGTGCTTGTCGCGGGCGGCATGGCGGAGTCGGAGCCCCCTACGTCGTTGGCCGTGCTGATGTTGATGAAGCCTCGGGCATAGTTGATGGCGCGCGGATGTGGTGAGGTTCACCGCGAAGCCCTGCAGTGGCCTGAGGAGGAAGTCGATAGCAGAAGGGTGGTGCTCCCGACGCCGCTGCGTCCAGCAGCTCGGCAACACGCTCCAGAAGTGTATCCTAGCCGCTTTCCATTAGCCTGCATCGCAGCAGCTCCCTTGCCACGGTGAGCGCTACCCGTATGTTTGCTTGCTCCCGCCGTGAGTGCGGCGCCGTTGCTGCGGCGTGGCTCGCTGCTCTTGCGGCGGCCCGTACTTGCCGTGGGGTGAGGGTGGACGGCGCCTGGCCGCGCTGCCCACGTCCGGCGGGGTTTGGCAGCGCTCGCGCCGCCTGGAGTGTAGGGTCGAGATCTTCATGGGCAGGCGACGCTGCCCGGGCTGGCCAGGCTGCCCAGCGGTCAGAGCGGGCCCTTGAGTCGCCGGACATCATGGCTGGGGAGTGTCGGCGAGCTGGTTGGTGGAGAAGAAGCTCCAGCGCACCCCTACCTGGCGCGCCAAATGTCGGATGTGGGGTTCCGGCAAACCCTTAAGGTTCGAACACTGGGGTGCGCGCGAAGTCTTTCCCTCCTACCGATCTACGCCCTAGCTCGCTAAGATCTCGCGGACGAACTCGACGAACTCGCAACACAGAAAGACACGAGGTTTATACTGGTTTGGGCCATCGTTGTGGTGTAATACCCTACTCCAGTGTGGTGGTGGTGGATTGCCTCTAGGGCTGATGATGAACAGTACAAGGGAAGAACAGCCTCCCGAGGTTGAGGTGTTCTTGTGGCTAGGGTAGGCTCTCGATCGGGTTGGATCAGGCTAAGATGAGATGCCCCTACTATGGTGGCTAGCTCTACTTATATAGGCCCTGGTCCTCTTCCCAAATATCGAGCGGGAAGGGAGCCAACAACGGCGGGCAAATTTGAAGGGGGACAGCTAGTACAAGCTATCTTGACAAAAGCGGTCTTCGCCTGCGAAAAGCTCTGGTGGTGACGCCGTCTTGGGATCCATGATGACATCCGTCTTGCCGTCCTCCTGGTCTTGGTCTCATTGCACCAATATAACAACCTTTGCCTGATGCCTCGGTACTCTTCGCCTGCGGTGGCCTCCTTAGCACCAAAGAGGAAATAAGGACGCTGCGCGCGCTGGCGCCCGCCTGGTGTCGTTTGTCATGGCTCATGTCACGAGAGCCTCGTGAGGTTTTCCCCGCCTTGATATCTCCGCTCCTCGTGAGACTGCCTGGCTAGACCACTCCACAGGAGGTCTTGCGTCGTCCGCCTCGCGAGGCTTGGACCCTCGCGAGGGTCTTGGATGCCTTGTTGATGAAGATGGGCCGTACAGCCTGCTGGCTTAGCCACGTTGTGGGCCGCAGGCAGGCAAGTCTGGGGACCCCCGTTCCCAGAACGCCGACATATCCGGATTTGTCTCGTCGTTCTGAGCAACTTTCATGTAGAAAGTATTTTCATCTGAGCTACGGTTTATTTTAAATGTTTTTCAAAAGTTTTAAAACATTTTTATAATTTATTTAATTAATTTAATTCAACATTATCCAGAACAGTGCATGCTGACATCATCATGACGTCAGCAGTCAATAGAGGTGTTGACTGGGTCGCTGACATGTGGGTCCCGCATGTCAATGACTGTTAACTAACTAACCAGGTTAATTAGTTTAGTTAACAGATTAGTTAAGTTAATTAACATTAGTTAATTATGTTAATTAGATATTAGATTAATTAAACACAATTGATTTAGTTATTTATTTTAAATTCTTCTTAATTCCTTTTTTCTTTTAAAATGTTTGAGGGGCTGGGCCCCTATGTCATTGGCCCATAGGCCTTAACGGGGCGGTTAGCGGGCGCTGGGCGTGCGCCCCTCGTCGACAGGGAGGAAAACGGCGTTGGGCACCGACGGCCTCAGCGACGAGCAGCCGCAGCGGCGCAGGGGGGGCCGGGGCTGCGTGCCGGCGTGACGCAGCAGGGCCGCCACGGGACGGGGAGACGACGAGCGACCAGTGGGGGCGGTTGAGGTGGACGAGGCCGTGGCCACGGCGGGGCGACGGGCGAGCAGCGGGGCGCGCGATGAGCAGCGGTGGAGGCGGGGTGGCGCGGCAGCAATGGCCAAAGGGAGTGGCGGGCGCCGGCGGCCGCTGTAGGAGGGGCAAGCTGCGAGGGGCTCGGGGCCGACCGGAGCTCAACAGGAACTGGGCGAGCGGAAGGCCGCGGGCGGAGCGGGGCAAGGCGCGCGCGGGCGTGCGGTGAACCACGGTGGGGCGCGGCCACGCAGAGGCGGCGAGATGAGGCACGGCGGGCATGGCCAAGGGGTGCACGCGGGGCGCGGCCACGGGCGCGACGTGGCAGCACGGCGGGGCAGCGTGGCCAGATGCGCGGCGGGCAGCGGGAGCGCGGGGCGAGCGGTGAGCGCCTCGCGGGAGGCGGCAGGCGGTCAGGCGCGGGCAGGCGCAGCCGAGCGCAGGCCCGTGTGCGCGCGGTGGTGCACTGAGGGAGGCAGAGAGGAGGGAGTGGAGGCCGTGGCCTCACCGGGGTCGTAGGGTCAGGGGCAGTGGGGCGCGGGAAGGAGACGGAGACGACAGCGACGCGGTGACGAGGTGCAGGACGGTGAGGAGGTGGAGGTAGGCCGGCGAGGTGGCGCGGGCTCCGGGCGGCGGCGTCCTGGCGCGGGGCGGCGGATGGCGCGGTGGGATCGATCCCGATCCAATTTGGATCAGGAGGGGGGAAAGTGGGGGGAGTGGGGCCACGGGGGAGTGGTGCGTGGGGGTTAGGGTTTCGGGGGCGTGGGGGGTTATGGGGATGGCCGGTTGGGCCTGAGGGGCCAGTGGGCTGGCCAGCAGCCGTGCCGGCTGGCCCAGTGGGGGGGGTTTCTTTTCTTTTCTTTTGTTAGTTTTGTTTTTCCTTTTTTCCTTTTCTTTTATTTATTTTCTCTTCTGTTTTATTTCATTAAAAATATTTAGGCCTTTTATAAAAGCACGGGTCCTTCACCATAAACTCCTAAGCAATTATTTGCACACTCCGAACATTTTAGTTTAATATTTTGAAAACTTTGATGTTTGCCTTTTATTCAATTTTGAATTTGAATTGGTTTTTGAACTAACGCGGGATTATCAACAGTAACTGCGGTGATGTGGCATCATTAGTGGGGGATTACTGTAGCCTAATTATCCGGGCGTCACACTATCATCTTTCAACTTATTTTTCTCTAGGAACATATCAAAAGTAAACGGGGAGCTACATCGCGAGCTATTGACCTACAACATAGTTATGCAAATACTATCAGGACTAAGTTCATGATAAATTAAAGTTCAATTAATCATATTACTTAAGAACTCCCACTTAGATAGACATCCCTCTAATCATCTAAGTGATCACGTGATCCAAATCAACTAAACCATGTTCGATCATCACGTGAGATGGAGTAGTTTTCAATGGTGAACATCACTATGTTGATCATATCTACTATATGATTCACGCTCGACCTTTCGGTCTTAGTGTTCCGAGGCCATATCTGCATATGCTAGGCTCGTCAAGTTTAACCCGAGTATTCTGCGTGTGCAAAACTGTCTTGCACCCGTTGTATGTGAACGTAGAGCTTATCACACCCGATCATCACGTGGTGTCTCGGCATGACGAACTGTCGCAACGGTTCATACTCAGGGAGAACACTTATACCTTGAAATTTAGAGAGAGATCATCTTATAATGCTACTGCCGAACTAAGCAAAATAAGATGCATAAAGGATAAACATCAGATGCAATCAATATAAGTGATATGATATGGCCATCATCATCTTGTGCCTTTGATCTCCATCTCCAAAGCACCGTCATGATCACCATCGTCACCGGCTTGACACCTTGATCTCCATCGAAGCATCGTTGTCGTCTCGCCAACTATTGCTTCTACGACTATCGCTACTGCTTAGTGATAAAGTAAAGCAATTACATGGCGATTGCATTTCATACAATAAACTGACAACCATATGGCTCCTGCCAGTTGCCGATAACTGCTACAAAACATGATCATCTCAAACAACAATTTATATATCATCACGTCTTGACCATATCACATCATAACATTCCCTGCAAAAACAAGTTAGACGTCCTCTACTTTGTTGTTGCAAGTTTTACGTGGCTGCTACGGGCTTAGCAAGAACCGTTCTTACCTACGCATCAAAAACCACAACGATTTTTCGTCAAGTGTGATGTTTTAACCTTCAACAAGGATCGGGCGTAGCCACACTCGATTCAACTATAGCTGGAGAAACAGACACCCACTAGCCACCTGTGTGCGAAGCACGTCGGTAGAACCAGTCTCGCGTAAGCGTACGCGTAATGTCGGTCTAGGCCGCTTCATCCAACAATACCGCCGAATCAAAGTATGACATGCTGGTAAGCAGTATGACTATTATCGCCCACAACTCTTTGTGTTCTACTCGTGCATATAACATCTAAGCATAGACCTGGCTCGGATGCCACTGTTGGGAAACACAGTAATTTCAAAAAAATTCCTAAGAGCACGCAAGATCTATCTAGGTGATGCATAGCAACGAGCGGGTGAGTGTGTCCACGTACCCTCGTAGACCGAAAGCGGAAGCGTTATATCAACGCGGTTGATGTAGTCGTACGTCTTCACGATTCGACCGATCCTAGCACCGAACGTACGGTACCTCCGTGTTCAGCACACGTTCAGCTCGATGACATCCCTCGTACTCTTGATCCAGTTGAGGCCAAGGGAGAGTTCCGTCAGCACGACGGTGTGGCGATGGTGATGATGAAGTTACCGGCACAGGGCTTCGCCTAAGTACTACGACGATATGACCGAGGTGTCTAACTATGGAGGGGGGCACTGCACACGGCTAAGGCAAATCTTGAGTCCTTTGGGGTGCCCCCTAACCACATATATAAAGGAGGGGTGGGAAGAGGTGGCCGGCCCAAGGGGGGCGCGCCAGGTTTGGGGAATCCTACTAGGACTCCCCAGTCCAAGTAGGATTCCCCTCATCTTCCCTATTCGGAGTAGGAGAGAAGGAAAGAGAGGGAGAGGGAGAAGGAAAGGGGGGCTGCACCCCCACCCCTTGTCCAATTCGGTTTGAGCAGGGGGGAAGCGCGCGCCACCTCTTGGCCCTTCTCCCCTCTCTCCACTAAAGCCCAATAAGGCCCATTACTTCTCCCGGCGAATTCCCGTAACTCTCCGGTACTCCGAAAAATACCCGAATCACTCGGAACCCTTCCGATGTCCGAATATAGCCTTCCAATATATCGATCTTATGTCTCGACCATTTCGAGACTCCTCGTCATGTCCGTGATCTCATCCGGGACTCCGAACAACCTTCGGTACATCAAATCACATAACTCATAATACAAATCGTCATCGAATGTTAAGCGTGCGGACCCTACGGGTTCGAGAACTATGTAGACATGACCGAGACACATCTCCGGTCAATAACCAATAGCGGAAACGGGATGCTCATATTGGCTCCTACATATTCTATGAAGATATTTATCAGTCAAACCGCATAACAACATACGTCATTCCCTTTGTCATCGGTATGTTATTTGCCCGAGATTCGATCGTCGGTATCCTCATACCTAGTTCAATCTCGTTACCGGCAAGTCCCTTTACTCGTTCCGTAATGCATCATCCCGCAACTAACTCATTAGTCACAATGCTTGCAAGGCTTATAGTGATGTGCATTACCAAGAGGGCCCAGAGATACCTCTCCGATACACTGAGTGACAAATCCTAATCTCGATATATGCCAACTCAACAAACACCTTCGGAGACACCTGTAGAGCATATTTATAATCACCCAGTTACGTTGTGACGTTTGATAGCACACAAAGTGTTCCTCCGGTATTCGGGAGTTGCATAATCTCATAGTTAGAGGAACATGTATAAGTCATGAACAAAGCAGTAGCAATGAAACTGAAACGATCAGAATGCTAAGCTAACGAATGGTCTTGTCCATCACATCAGTCTCTAATGATGTGACCCCGTTCATCAAATGGCAACACATGTCTATGGCTAGGAAACTTAACCATCTTTGATTAACGAGCTAGTCAAGTAGAGGCATATACTAGGGACACTCTGTTTGTCTATGTATTCACACATGTACTAAGTTTCTGGTTAATACAATTCTAGCATGAATAATAAACATTTATCATGAAATAAGGAAATAAATAATAACCTTATTATTGCCTCTAGGGCATATTTCCTTCAGCTACCATTAGATCAGACTGGCTATTGGTGAAGAATACAAAATAGCTTTTCAAACTCATGTAGGGCACTATGAATTTCCAGTGTTAGCTTTGGCCTTGGTGGAGCTCCTAGTACATTCCAAGGGCACTGAACACTCTCACTCCAGTTAACAGGAAAAATACTTTGGTCCTCTTTAATGATATTTTGATTTTTAGCAAAACTTATCAAGAGCACTTGTCACATGTTAGAGAAGTCTTGGCCTTGCTCACGGAAGATCAATGGAAGGTGAAGACGTCCAAGTGTGCTTTTGCACAACAACAAATTGGGTATTAGGGGCATACTATCAGTGCTGCAGGTGTTTCCACAGATCTTAGAAAGATTCAAGCAATTGAGCAATGGTCAACCCCTACTAAGTGTCAAGGAAGTAAGGGGGTTTCTTGGTTTGAGTGGGTATTATAGGAAATTCATTCATCATTATCATGTTATCAGTAAACCCTTGACTGAGTTGCTCAAAAAGGGAGTTCCCTTTGTGTGGACTACAGTAACTGACACAACATTGACAACACTGAAGAAAGCACTACTGGAGGCACCAGTTTTAGCTCTTCCCTAGTTTGACAAACCTTTTATTATAGAGACTGATGCTTGTGAAGTGGGCATTGGGGTTGTGCTCATGCAGGAAGGGCATCCCCTAGCTTATGTCAGTAAGGCACTAGGCCCCAAAAATAGAGTTCTACCAGTCTATAAAAAGGTGTATATGGCTATCTTGCTAGCCGTCGATCAATGGAGATCTTATTTGCAATTTCAGCAGTTCACCATTAGAACTAACTAAAAAAGTTTGGTGCACTTGAAAAATCAAAAGTTACACGCAGTCTGGCAAAAGAAAGCTCTTACCAAGCGAACGGGATTGAACTATAACATTGTCTACAAAAAAAGGAGTGGAAAATTCTGCTGCAGATGCTCTCTCTAGAAGACCTTGTAATTCCTAGGTTTTCCACATATCCAGAACACACCCTGTGTGGTTGGAGGACATTATAGTAAGTTATTTCGAAGATGACAAGGCTACTGTACTGCTCCAGCAGCTTGCTGTAGACCCATCTACTAGGCCTAATTTTCAATTGACACAAGGATTGCTTAGGTACAAAGGATGTATTTGGATTGGAAATGATTTAGAGCTTCAGAATAAAAATTTCTCTGCTTTCCATGATAGTCCTATTGGTGGCCACTCTGGATTTCCAGTCACATACCACAGAATCCACTCCTTGTTCAAGTGGACTTGCATGAAGGGTTTTATTAGAAACAAGGTACAGCCTTGTATTGTGTGTCAGCAAGCTAAGCCCGAGATAATAAAGTATCCAGGTCTATTATCTCCTCTACCAGTACCCAGCAAGGCTAGGGAGACTGTGACTGTGGATTTCATTACTGGGTTGCCACCTTCCAGTCTGTTTTATTGCATTTTTGTGGTCATTGACAAGTTTACAAAATATGGCCATTTCATGTCTCTCAACATCCTTTCTCTTCACAAAAGGTTGTTGATGTTTTCTTGGACAATGTATGTTATGCCTGAATATATTATGTCTGATGGAGACCTTGTTTCACTAGCACCTTTTGGCAGAAACTTATTCAAAGGACCGTGACTCAGTTAATCATGAGTTCAACTTATTGATACGTCTCCAACGTACCTATCATTTATGAAGTATTCATGCCGTTATGTTATCATTCTTGGATGTTTTAAAATCATTTTATAGCAACTTTATATCACTTTTGGCACTAATCTATTGACATAGTGCTCAGTGCCAGTTGTTGTTTTTTACTTTGCAGGAAATCAGTACCAAACGGAGTCCAAACGCAGCGAAACTTTTTGGAAAATTTTTATGGACCAGAAGACACAACTTGGGCAAAAGAAGTACCAGAGGGGTGCCCCGAGGGGACACAACCCACATAGGCGCACCTGGGGGCCCAGGCGTGCCCTGGTGGGTTGTGCCCACCTCGGTGGCCTCCCGCACCGCCTCTTCGCCCTATAAATTTCCAAATATTCCAGAACCCCCAAAAAGAACCCTCGATCAGAAGTTTCGCCGCCGCAAGCCTCTGTAGCCACGAAAAACCAATCTAGACCTTATTCCGGCACCCTGCCGGAGGGGGAAATCATCACCGGTGGCCATCTTCATCATCCCAGCGGCCACCATGATGAGGAGGGAGTAGTCGACCCTCGGAGCTGAGGGTTTGTACCAGTAGCTATGTGTTTAATCTCTCTCTCTCTCTCTCTCTCTCTCGTGTTCTTGAGATGACACGATCTTGATGTATCGCGGGCTTTGTTAATATAGTTGGATCATATGGTGTTTTCCCCTCTCTATCTTGTTGTGATGAATTGAGTTTTCCCTTTGAGATTTCGTTTTATCGGATTGAATATGTCGGGTGGTAGGTGCGACATATGCCAACGGGTGGCTTATCATTGTGGGTGCCAATAAGACGTCGCCGGTGCCTGGAAACGGGATGAGGCGTAGACATGCACGCCGGCGGATCTTACCCAGGTTCGGGGCTCTCCGAGGTGATAACACCCCTAGTCCTGCTCTGCGGGGTCTCCGCATGATCACTAGATCAGGAAAAGTAGCTACAATCGCTCCTAGAGCTGTTGGGTTCAAGGGAGAAGAAGAACAAGGCTAGCTCTTACTTCTCTCTCTCTATGGTGTGTGTGCTATGCTTAGAAGCCAACCCTTTGCATGGGTGCCCCGGGGGGGTTATATAGGCCTAGCCCCCGGGGGTACAATTGTAATCCGGCTGGGCACTGGTCCCAGCCGTCAGTGTCTACGCTCGCTGGCTTGTCCGCCGGCTGTTGGGGCCCGCCGACTAGTGGGTCCCGCCGGCTGCCGGCCTCTTGGTCGACAGGCCGGCCCCACCACCTAGGATCTTGTCGGCGGCTGCTTACTGTAGCCTCGCCCCTGATGACGAGGGCTTCGTTGAGGTAAGCGTGGCTACAGTGGGCCGCCTCGAGGGCTCTCACTGTAGCCTTACCTCGTCTTGTCTCCTTAATGTGGCACATGCTTCGAGAGGAGGGGGTAGCCGACTTCTGGGAGCCGCCTACGCCCTTGGCCGACTGGGGGAGGCTAGGCCGCCCCCGCGTCTCTCTCTGGCTGAAGGGGCCCGCCGCCCGTGGGCCGTACCGGTGTCTGCCGTGGGTGACGTTGAGGCTAGCATGGCTACAGTGCCGAGCCAGACGGGAGATGGTCGTCCCGTACGGCGTCCTGTGGCCATGCCTGCCTCGGGTTTCGGGGGTAGTAGGCCGCACTGTGGCCTCACCACGTCTCGTCACCGTTATGTGGCATAGCTTTGGTGGTTGCGGTCTTGGCCGGCTTCTTGGAGTCGGCGCTCTTCGAGGCCGGCTTCCTGGAGTCGGCCACCCCGCGGTTATCCCGGGGGGAAGGTTGCTGAGGCTGGACCGCCTTCCGTGAGTCGGCTTCAGAGGTAGCCGGCCAGGGGAGGTGGTCCAATGCTTGGAGTGCTTGAAGGCCCAAAGGCCTGATAATTTTTTTAGAAGAACCAGGGGCAGTCGGTTAGGCTACCCGTGGCCATTTACTCCGATAGTAGTCCCCGAAGCTGATTGGGCTTCGAGGTTGGGTAGGAGTTGAGAAACTCGATCAGCTTCCTATCTTGACAAGTCGGCAGCTGGGAGCCGGCTTTGGTTAGACGCGCCGCTTTGGTCAAAAATTCCGGAGTCGGAGGGCGGGAGCTCGCCGGTGCGTGCACCGGGCCGCGGGCCGGCCACTTGCCGTCTGCGAACCACGTGGCCTCTCTCGGCCAGAAAGCCTGCCAGCCCACGCGCGCGACGGGACGTCGCCGCAGGGCGGGGGCCCGCCACATCCACGCCCGGGCCCAGGTGCGGATTCTCTGCAGCCCGAAACCGCCCGCACGTCTCCTTGCGGCAGTTTCGGCACGCCTTTAGGGCGTAATAATCGTGAGGCATGGGGGGAGTGGGTGCAGTTAATCCCATGTCTCACCCCACGTCCGGCCTCCCCGGCCTCACCTCGCGAAGCTATAAGTAGGGGGAGAGGGAGAGCGGCAGGCTCTCGCACGCTCCTCCTCCTTCCACCATCTTCTTTCTCTTGCCGTTTCTTGCGACAGCGCCTCGCCGCCGCGCTCTTCCACTGCTCGTTCCTCCACCGCCGCGCTCGTTTTCACCATGCCTCCCGCCACGGAGCAATATGGCGGGGATTGGGACGGCTCCAACGTCCACGAAGATCACATCGAGTTCCTCCGCAAGACGCGGCGGCTGCCCAGCGCGGACAAGGTGGAGGTCCGTCTCGCGCCGGCGAAGGAGCTTACGCCGGAGCCGCGGGAGGGCGAGCGGGTGGTCTTCCACTCGCATTTCTTGCGCGGAATCGGCCTGCCTGTGAGCGACTTCTTCCGCTCTTGGCTCGAGTTCTACCAGCTCCAGCCGTACCACCTCACCCCGAACGCGGTGGTGCTGCTGTCTGCCTTCGTCACCCTGTGCGAAGGCTACCTCGGCGTCCTCCCCACCCTCGAGCTCTGGGGGGAGTTCTTCCAGTCCAAGCTGGGCATGCGCTCGCGGGGCATGCCGGCTCAGACCGGCGCCTTCATCGCGGGGCGGAGGGTGGCTGCCGACAACCCCTTCCCCATCATCACGCTGATCCAATCGGTGAAGCTGTGGCAAAAGTCGTATTTCTACGTCAGGAGCATCGCCCCGCAGGGCGACTACATCAACCTGCCGGCTTACGTAGCCGGCCCACCAGAGGGCAGGCGGCCCCAGTGGTCCTACCGGGCCGTGACTCTGACGCCGGCTGGATCCGCAGCCGTCACCCGAGTGCGAGCGATGACCCAGTCGGAGGGCTTCACGGGGCCCGACCTGCTGGCCGCCTTCGTCACGCGCCGGATACTTCCGCTCCAGAGCCGCCCTCATCTGATCTGTCAGATGAGCGGCCAGCTCGATCCGAGCCGGATGTGCACCAAGGACATGCCGCACGCGGAGGTTGCCTATATGGTAAACTACCTCGCGAACTGCAAACTCTCCGAAGAGTGGCAGTTCGGCAAGGAGCCATACAGCCGAGCCAATCCACCGCCCATGGTATGTTCTCCTTGTCTCTTCTTTTTCTCTTAGCTTTGTCGCCCAGTTCCTTTGGCCGACTCTGACTAGTCGTCTTGTCTTCGACAGAGTCCTCTTCTTCGGCCCGCCAGCGGATCGGATGCGGAGCGCCGGTTTGTCCCCGACCGGACGCAGCACGACCTGGAGGACCCCGACTTGGGGGCGGCCGCTATGGATGACAATACCGAGCCGGGGGGTGGCCAAGCCGGCGGCGAAGCAGGCGGCTCCGGGCAAGGAGTCTCCTTCGACGACTAGCCGGACGACGATGGGGCCGAAGTCGTCCCGCGCCGCCGGCCAGCATCTGGACGTGGCGCGGGTTCCTCCGCCGCACCGCCTGCTCGGGGCGGCGGGCAAAAGCGTCGCGCCGCCCAGGGTTTGTTCGGCAGTCGGACGAAGAAACCCAGGGGCGGGGCGGCGGCAACCAGGCAGGAGGAGGCGGCCGCGAAGGCGGCTCGCTTCCGCAAGACGGTGAAGCAACCACAGACTGTGTCGGCGTAAGTTCGAATTCTTTTGTGTACTCTTTTTTCTTTCTTTTCTCTGGTGGTTCCTGAACCCTTGTCTTTTTCTCCAAACAACCAGAGCTCCATTGTCGCTTGAGCGGGCGGCTGCCGCCTCCGTCGTCGAGTCGCCGAGGGGGTCGGGGAGCACCACTCGCCGCGTGGACCCCCGTGCCGACCTTCAGGAAGCGACAGAACGGAACGCGCGGGAGGCGCGGGAGGAGCGAGAAGCGGAGGCACGGAAGGCGGCCGCCGCCCAGGCGGCGCAGGAGGAGGAGGCGGCGAAGGCGCGCGCCGACGCCGCAGCCAATGCCCAAGCAGAGGCTGCAGCTGCAGCGGCAGCGGAGGAGGCCTTGATGGTCACCCCGCTGCGCGTCGCAGCGCCTGGGGCCCTGGAGCCCTCGCCAGAAGGAGCCGGTGGCAACCAGCCAGGGCTGGAGAGGGACGACGACGTCGTCGTCCCGGAGAGGGCGCCGGTGCCGACCCCGCCGACTGGGGCGGCTCAAGGCGGCCGGCCTGATCTGCCGCCTGCGCAGCCGGCGGGGGGCGAGCCGGCCGCGAGGACTGAGCTGGCGGTCCGGATGCCGCCGAGCCGGCGCGCGGGGAAGGCTGTGTCAGAGCCACAGAAGGCCGCGTCGGAGCCGCAGCCGGCCGCGGGCTCCAGCTCGTCGGCCCAGGATGTGGAGGTGGCCAGCGCTACCTCGGGGTGGACGCCGGGCGGAGGGACAGCCGTGATGAACGTGGCCGCGCAGGACGTCCGGACCCGGCTCCAGGCTCAGGCTACGGCGCTGAGGCAGTTCACCGACGAGTTCCTTGCGACGCGGGCAGCCATCCGGGTTAGTCTTCTTATCTTGCTTCTTCTTGGTCTTGATTTCTTTCGTGGGGGCGCGTCAGCGCACCCACTGGGTGTAGTCCCCGAGTTCCGAGTCGGCTGCTGAGCAGGCGGCTTGGAACTTCTTAGTGGATTTGGCTTTGCTATTCTTGTTCTTACTTCGATCTTCTGTCTATCTTGCAGGACTACCACAATCTTCATGCGGCCGCCTTCAACTCCCAGGCTCGGGAGCTGACCCAGAAGACCGCCGACCTTACTGAGAGCTAGGGTAAGTGCTTTGTTCTTTATCTCATGTGGGGGCGCGTCAGTGCACCCACTGGGTGTAGTCCCCGAGATTCGGGCCGACTGCTGAGCAGTCGGGTCGGATCTTCCTTGACGACTTCCTCTTACTGTTCTTTCTTTTTCTGCCGTCTCTGCAGCGGCCAACGCTGGTCTGAGGGCACAGCTGGGAGAGTCTCAGACCGCCCTTCGTGCCAAGGATGCCGAGCTCGCCGCCTTGGTGCAGGAACACGACCGCCTGGCCAAGAAGTTGGCCGACCAGGAGGAAGGCCACAAGGCGGCTCTGAAGGCGGTGCAGGACCGCGAAGCCGCCCTCCAGGCCGAGTACGAGACGGAAGCGGCTGGCTGGGCTGAAGCGAGGCAAACTCTGATCTCTGGCTATGGTCAGATTGAAGATCTGGTTGATGGTAAGCCGCCTACTTCTTCGTCCTTTCTTGCCGTATGCCGCTTTTGGCTCGTTTTCTGACTTGGTGTTCTTCTCTTCTTTTCTTCTTCTTTCTTGCATAGAGTATTTCCCTAGCTATTCTACCGCCGCCAACCAGGTCATCAAGGCCCGCCGCTAGGCGCGGAGGCAGGCTGGTTTCAAGATTTCGCCAACCGCCGGCCGTTCGCTGGAGGAGCAGCTCTTGGCGATCCAGGCCCGCATCCAGCCGGCTCACCGACTGCTCCGCCGGCTTCAGCATGCCGGGGCGCAAGTATTGGCCGCCCTCTGGCCCCACCAAGTGGTTCCTCGCACCCCCAGTCGAACTGCCGACTGGCTGGAGGTGGCAGTCGGCTGCTTCGAAGCCTGGAAGGCCTCGGCGGCTCGGTCCGGCGCCAGGCGGGCACTGGAGTTCGTCAAGACCTGGTATCCCGGCCTGAGCCTGGATCAGCTGGCTACCTGGTGGCAGCAAGTCGACACGGATCTGGAGCCGGCGCGGCCGGCTATCATCCGGCGGGCTTCGGCGATCGCCGACTACACCGACACCAGAGTCTTCGCCCCCGAGGTAGATGATAACGGTGTCGCCCAGCCGGAGGAGTGGTTCGGGCTGAACCCGGCAGACGGTGAAGACTCGACAGAGGAGATCGACTCCAGCAACGAGGGCGAAGAGGAGGAGGAGGGTGAAGACGCCGAGCCGGCTGGTGGAGCAGCCGACCAGCCTCAGCCTGACCGCGCCTCTAGCACCACGTCACGCGCGAGTGCGTCGCCTGCCACTGGCGGTGACCGAGCCGAGACCCGCTAGGCGGCCACTCCTTCAGCCGGCGAGGCCGTCTCCGCCGACCACCTCGGCTCCCGTACCGCGCCCTAGTCTAGTCTGCCATCTTTTGTTTTCCTGTCTTGTCACTTTTGGAACAATATTCTGTTAAGTCTGCACAATTCCACCCACTGGGGGTGTATTCGAACCATGTCGATTGCCGGCCTGTTTGGGGCTTTATATGTATATATAACTTATGCATGCATTTGGCTTTTCCTCGTACTTCGCTTTTCATCCTTCTGCTATTTCCTTTGCCGCCCTCCCTTAGTTGCCGCTTCCCCAGTCAAACAGTTGCTCTGCAATCTGTAGCTGGAGGAGTGCTTGGCCAATTGGGGGGGCAAGTACTCTAGCTTTGCTAGACTAGAGCTAAGTGTTTAGGAAGCCGGCCAGCCGACTGTTCTGACAGCCGGCAGGCGTGTTTGGAGGCTGTCTTTTTGCTATATAAGTTCGTTGTTCGTTAGCCGTTTTTCGTGTGGGCATCCTTTCTGCCTTGCCTCTTGCTAGTCGGACAGTCGGTTCTTCGAGCTGCGACTTTCAACAAGAGAGGACTTGGGAGCCGGCACACTACTTGTCTGACTTCAGGTAGAAATTTTAATATAGCTCAAGGCGGCCAGTCCTCGGGCCGACTAGTCGAACCCGGTGCTAGACAAGAAATCAAATGTAATAATACATTCATGGATATGACACTCGTTATTCATAGATAGATAAAGGCAGTCCCCGAGTACTGTTCGGGGGGGCCTGTTGGTTCGTGCTTAATACAAAAGGGTAGCATGATACATACTGCTTTCAACTGTAAAATCTTCTCAGGAGATTTGCGTTCCATGGTCGCTCCGACTCCTTGCCGGAGTCATCTCTCTTGCGTGCTCTTGGTTTTTGTGCGTCGATCAAGTAGTAGGAGTCGTTGCCGAGTGCCTTGCTGACGACGAAGGGGCCTTCCCAAGGGGCCGAGAGCTTGTGCTGGCCGGCTGTTCGTTGGATCAGCCGGAGCACAAGGTCGCCCTCTTGGAAGGATCTTGGCTTGACCTTGCGGTTGTGGTAGCGGCGCAGCCCTTGCTGGTAGATGGCGGACCGGCTGAGTGCTAACAGCCGGCCTTCTTCCAGTAGGTCGACGCCGTCTTCTCTTGCTTCCTTGGCCTCCGCCTCCATGTACATGGTGATCCGAGGCGAGTCGAACTCGATGTCTGTTGGGATGACAGCCTCGGCACCATATACAAGGAAGAATGGAGTAAAGCCGGTTGACTTGTTGGGTGTAGTGCGCAGACTCCAGAGGACAGCCGGCAGCTCATCGAGCCAGCAGCCGGCCGATTGCTCCAGTGGTACAACCAGTCGGGGCTTGATGCCGGAGAGGATGAGTCCATTTGCTCGCTCGACTTGGCCGTTTGACTGCAGGTGGGCAACGGACGCTAAGTCCAGTCGGATGCCCTGCGTCGCGCAAAAACGTGCCAGTGCTCCTTTGGCGAAGTTCGTGCCATTGTCGGTGATGATGCTGTGCGGCACGCGTACCGAGTAGTGATGTCAGTGATAAATGTCACGGCAGTCGGCCCGTTCAGCTTCTTGATCGGCTTTGCTTCGATCCACTTTGTGAACTTGTCCACAGCGACAAGTAGATGCGTCAAGCCGCCACGGGCTGTCTTGAAAGGGCCCACCATGTCCAGTCCCCAGACGGCAAAAGGCCAAGTGAGGGGAATGGTCTTGAGTGCAGAAGGCGGCAGGTGTTGCTTGGAACTAAAAACTTGGCATCCTCTGCAGCTCTTGACTATTTCTTTAGCATCCTCCAAGGCAGTCGGCCAGAAGAAACCATGGCGGAAAGCCTTGGCCACAAGTGATCTTGAGGCTGCGTGGTGGCCGCATTCGCCTTGGTGGATATCCTTGAGGATTGCCACTCCTTTTTCTGGCTCGACACAACGCTGGAAGACCCCAGTGACGCTGCGGTTCACAAGCTCTCTGTTGATTATTGCATATGCTGCGGCTCGTCGTTGCACTAGTCTTGCTGAGATCTCATCAGCCGGCAGCTCTCTGCTGACTAGGAACTTGAGGATGGGCTGGGCCCATGATGGAGCTGTGACTTCTTCTTCTGTTAGTGTAGCCACAATGACTCGGGTGGGTGGGTTGGGTGGCGTGGAATTGGAGTCGGTCACCGCTTCTTGTGTCGTTGCAGTCCCCGGGCCGACTGCCGCAGTCCCCGGGCCGGGTTCTGAAGTCCCCGTGCCGTCTGCGGGGTTCCTCCAGTCGGATCCGGCTACATCTGGCGCAGGTGGTACGAAGATAGAGTCCGACTCTGGAGACGGCTTGATGGACGGCTTGAGGAGGCGCTGGAGGGAGACGCCAGTCGGTATGGCCTGTCGGGTGGAGCCGATTCGTGCTAGGGCATCTGCTTGGTCGTTGTCGGCCCTTGGCACGTGAAGGAACTCGCACCCTTCGAAGTATCCGCTGATCTGCTGGACGAGGAATCGATAGCTCGTCCTTGGCATCCCAGTCGCCAGACGACTGCTGGACCACCAAGTCTGAGTCGCCGTAACACAGGATCCGGCGTATGCCGAGTTCTTTGGCCAGCCGGAGCCCATGCACGAGCGCCTCGTACTCGGCCACGTTGTTGGAGGCGGCGAAGTGGATCTGCAGCGTGTACTTGAGCTTGTCGCCTTTGGGAGAGGTGAGGACGATGCCGGCTCCCAAACCGGTGCGCATCTTGGACCCGTCAAAGTGCATCCGCCAATGGGTAGAGTCGGGAGCCGGCGGTAGGTACTGGGTCTCGGCCCAGTCGACGAGGAAGTCGGCCAACGCTTGGGACTTGATGGCGGTGCGGGGTTGGTAGAAAATCATGTAGGGCGCCAGTGCAATAGCCCATTTAGCCACCCGGCCGGATGCATCCCGGCTACCTATGATCTCGGCGAGCGGGGCGGTGCACACGACCTTGATGGGATGCTCTTGGAAGTAGGGCTTCGGTTTCTTGGCAGCGAAGTACACCCCATAGCACATCTTCTGGTAGTGCGGGTAGTTTTGCTTTGAGCTGGATAGCACTTCGCTGAGATAGTACACCGGCCTCTGGACTAGCTGGGCTCGTCCTTCTTCCGGGCGCTGGACCACAACAACAGTATTGACTACTCAGCTAGTCGCAGCAATGTAGAGGAGCATGGGCTCCTTTTCAGTCGGCGCTGCCAGGACAGGCGGAGTGGTCAGCATCTTCTTCAACTCATGGAAGGCTTGGTCGGCTTGGTCATTCCACTCGAAGTGAGTGGACTTCTTCATGAGTCGGTACAGGGGGAGAGCCTTCTCTCCTAGTCGGCTGATAAAACAGTTCAGGGAGGCCAGGCAGCCGGTGAACTTCTGCACATCTCGCAGTTTGGTGGGAATCTCCATCCTCTCGATGGCCTTGATCTTGACAGGGTTGCATTCGATGCCGCGTTCGGAGACCAGGAAGCCTAGCAGCTGGCTGGCTGGCACTCCGAACAAGCACTTCTCGGGGTTGAGCTTGATTTGGAATCGGCGCAAGTTGGCGAATGTCTCTTTCAGGTCTACCAGCAGGGTGCCGCGCTTCTCTTTCTTCACCACAATGTCATCTACATAGACGTGGGCATTTCTACCGAGTTGTTTCAAGAGGCATTTCTGCATGCAGCGCTGAAAAGTGCTACCGGCATTCCTCAAGTCGAATGTCATAGTCAGGTAGCAGAAAGCTCCAAAGGGTGTGATGAAGGCAGTCTTCAGGCGGTCAGCTGGGTCCAACTTGATCTGATGGTACCCTGAGTAGGCATCCAAAAAACTCAACAGCTCGCATTCGGCTGTGGAGTCTATCACTTGGTCAATCCGTGGCAAAGCAAACGGATCCTTTGGGCAGGCCTTGTTGAGGCTGGTGTAGTCTATACACATACGCCACTTGTTATTCTTCTTCAGAACCAGAACTGGGTTGGCAAGCCACTCTGGAAAGAACACTTCCATGATAAAGCCAGCGGCAAGGAGCCGGGCTATCTCTTCTCCCACGATTCTTCGCTTCTCTTCTGACAGTCGGCGGAGGGGTTGCTTGACCGGCTTCGCATCGGCGCGGACATGTAGTTTGTGCTCGGCGAAATCCTTCGGGACACCCGGCATGTCCTTTGGGGACCATGCAAAAATGTCTCCATTCTCACGGAGGAAGTCGACGAGCTCGCCTTCCTATTTACTGTCCAAGTTCGCCCCAATGACAGCGAACCTCTCCGGGTTCTCCGGGTCCAGAGGTATCTTCTTCGTCTCTTTGGCAGGCTGGAAGGAGCCCTGCGCATCACAATCTTTGGGGTTGGGGGACAGGGCCGGCTGCTTGCCGGCCATGGCCACAACCCGCTCCAGCATCTTCGTCTCTTCTGCCACCACGAGGGACTCGGCCAGCCGGCTGCTGGCCATGGCACACTCGATGGACTTCTTGTAGTCGCCGGCTACCGTGATGATCCCCTTCGAGCTCGGCATCTTCATCTTCAGGTAGGCGTAGTGGGGCACAGCCATGAACTTGGCCAGAGCAGGTCGGCCAAGCAGAGCATGATAGGGGCTCTCCAAATCCACCACCTCGAACCAGATTGCTTCTCGGAGAAAATGATCTTTGTCTTCGAAGAGAACATCCATTTTAATCTTGCCGATTGGGGAGCAAGACAAGCCGGGGACGATACCATGGAAGACGGTGCGGCTCGGCATAAGCTGCTTCGCTTTGATGTTCAGCTTCTCCATGGTATCGCGGTACAGTATGTTGATACTGCTTCCGCCATCTATCAGGACGCGGGAGAATCGGGCAGCTCGCCTCTCCGCCGCAAGGGTGACATCCAAGACCATTGCATAGGAGCCAGGGGAAGGCATCACCTCTGGGTGGTCGGCCTGGCTCCAGCTGATTGGCTTCTCTGACCAGTGCATGAACTCGGGGGCGCTAGAGGCGACTGCATTAACTTCTTGACGTTGTCGGCGCCGACTGCGCTTGTCGTCGGCTTGATTGGTGAAGACGACGTAGGCGGCGTGCTCTTCAGGGAATTCGTCTTGGATGGCGCCGACTGCCGGCCGAGCCGCCGGCTGCTGGGGGGCTGGAGGCGGCGGACCGGGAGGCGGAGGCGGCAACATCCCCTCGCCCTTGGTGATTCGCGTGAGCCAGTGGCATTTTCGGGTCGTGTGGTTAGACAGCTTCGCGCCACTGTGGAACTTGCAGGGGGCGTCAAGAGCCTGCTCGTAAGAGAAAGCCGGCTACCAAGCCGGCCTGCCGCCCTTCTTCTTTGGAGCGGACCGTTCTTCGGGCTGCTCATCTTCAACCGTGGCCACCTGCCGACTGGTGGAAGTCGGCATGCGGGCCTTGCGCTTGTGATCGTTCTGGTAGGGGCGCCGATTGGGGTCGCTGGCCGGTGTCTTGAGAGCCGGAGCAATCACCTTCCACGAGGCGTCTACTCGGAGCTCGGTCTTCATCGAGGAGTCGGCCGTGGCGTATTTGTCCGCGATGACCAGCAACTCGTCGAGGGTAGCCGGCTCGTCGCAGAGGAGTCGGTGCTTGAGGAGGGTGCCTTCTCGGCACCCGGCGGTGAAATACTCGATGGCCTGAACCTCGTGCACCCCCTCGCAGGAGTTGCGGAGCTCGGCCCACCGCGTGAGGTAGTCGCGGGTCGACTCGTTGGGCCCTTGGACGCAGAGGGAGAGCTGGCGAGTCTTGGGAGGCCGCTTGTAGGTGCTGGTGAAGTTGTGGACGAAGACTTCCGTGAAGTCCAGCCAACTGTTGATGCTGTAGGGCTTGAGGATGTTGAGCCATGTGCGCGCCGTGCCTTGCAGCATGAGGGGGACGTACTTCACGGCGACGCGCCGATTGCCGTTGGCTATGCTGACGGCCGTGGAGTAGTCGATGAGCCAATCTTCCGGCTTCACTGAGCCGTTGTACTTGGGCGTGTCTCTGGGGAGCGAGAACCCTTTGGGGAAGGGCTCGTCATGGATGCGGGGGCCAAAACATGGCGGGCCCACATCGTCTTCTTCTTCTAACGCCAAGGATCGAGCAAGGCGGTCGATCCGGTGGCGGGCGTCGTTCTCGCCGACTCCTTCTCGGCGGCCGAGTCGGTCGCCAAGAGTCGGGTGCGTGATAGGCGGTGGGGTGAGACGTCTTTCTCTTCGAGGCGGGGGAGGAGGCAGATTTCCTTGGTGCTCCACCGCTCGAGGGCGGCCCTCCGCGCCGCGCTCGATGGTGATGCTTGTCCGGCTGCGACTGGCAGCCGGCTCCTTGTCTTTCTTCTGGCGTGCGTCGCTCGCAGTCGGCGAGTGGGACGTTGCAGCGTGCTCCCAGCGCGGGGGATGACTATAAGCACGTGCGCCGGCCTCGTGTCGTTCTGCAGCCTCGTCGATCAGCTGCTAGATCCGTCTTGTCATGTAAGGGAGCTCGTCGGCTCCCAGCCCATTGAGCTCTTCTGCGGCCGCCTGAGCGGCTCGTAGATTCTCAAGCGGGGTGGCGTAGACGGGGCGATCTGCCCCCAGCATGCTGGCGACGGCCGCGCCGCGCTTCTGGACGAAGTCGGCTCGGCTCGGGCCGCTAGGCGGCGGCGTACCGAAGGCGGCGCGGTCGACTTCGCGCTGGTGGGCCTCGGTGAGGCGTCTCATGGAGGCTATCTTCTGGCCTTCCGCGATGAGGGCGAGGCGGCGTGCCTCCAGGGTCTCGGCGTCGGCATCGGCCGGGATGGGGACGGAGAGGTCGTGCATCGCCGCTCGCAGGGCGTCGTGGGCATTCTCGCCCGAGTTGGCGACGTGGCTGATGACCAACACCTCAGTGACAGCACTGCTGCCGCTGTCAGCTCGAGGGAGAGGATCGTCGAAGACCACCACGTCGGAGGGGTAGGCGTCGAGCGATGCCGTGTCGGAGTCGACGAGCATCGGGTCGGTGGAACCGACCGACTCCACATCTGCAGCGGGCTCGCTGGAGACGTGAAGCTGGTCGAGGAGGCGGACGAGGCGGCTCTCAGGGTAGTCCGTGCCTGCGTTGGACGCAGGCTCGTCGGAGATGCGAGTCTCGCCGAGCAGATCGGCGAGGCAGCTCGCTGCGCAGGCATCGTCGACGCCTTGCAGCGCGTCGAGGCAAACGCCATCGGGCGCAGCAGGTTGGCTGCGCTCGCGGGGGAGGAAGAGGGTTCCCGTCCAGAACAGGTCTCCGGACGACGGTGCACCTGGCCCCACGGTGTTCCAAATGTCGGGTGGTAGGTGCGACATATGCCACCGGGTGGCTTATCATTGTGGGTGCCAATAAGACGTCGCCGGTGCCTGGAAACGGGATGAGGCGAAGACATGCACGCCGGCGGATCTTACCCAGGTTCGGGGCTCTCCGAGGAGATAACACCCCTAGTCCTGCTTTGCGGGATCTCCGCATGATCACTAGATCAGGAAAAGTAGCTACAATCGCTCCTAGAGCTGTTGGGTTCAAGGGAGAAGAAGAACAAGGCTAGCTCTTACTTCTCTCTCTATGGTGTGTGTGCTATGCTTAGAAGCCAACCCTTTGCATGGGTGCCCCGGGGGGTTTATATAGGCCTACCCCCCGGGGGTACAATTGTAATCCGGCTGGGCACTGGTCCCGGCCGTCAGTGTCTACGCTCGCCGGCTTCTCCGCCGGCTGTTGGGGCCCGCCGACTAGTGGGTCCCGCCGGCTACCAGCCTCTTGGTCGACAGGCCGGCCCCACCGCCTAGGATCTTGTCGGCGGCTGCTTACTGTAGCCTCGCCCCTGATGACGAGGGCTTCGTTGAGGTAAGCGTGGCTACAGTGGGCCGCCTCGAGGGCTCTCACTGTAGCCTTACCTCGTCTTATCTCCTTAATGTGGCACATGCTTCGAGAGGAGGGGGTAGCCGACTTCTGGGAGCCGGCTACGCCCTTGGCCAACTGGGGGAGGCTGGGCCGCCCCCGCATCTCTCTCTGGCTGAAGGGGCCCGCCACCCGTGGGCCGTACCGGCGTCTGCCGTGGGTGACGTTGAGGCTAGCATGGCTACAGTGCCGAGCCGGACGGGAGATGGCCGTCCCGTACGGCGTCCTGTGGCCATGCCTGCCTCGGGTTTCAGGGGTAGTAGGCCGCACTGTGGCCTCACCACGTCTCGTCACCGTTATGTGGCGTAGCTTTGGTGGTTGCGGTCTTGGCCGGCTTCTTGGAGTCGGCGCTCTTCGAGGCCGGCTTCCTGGAGTCGGCCACCCCGCCGTTATCCCGGGGGGAAGGTTGCTGAGGCTGGACCGCCTTCCGTGAGTCGGCTTCAGAGGTAGCCGGCCAGGGGAGGTGGTCCAATGATTGGAGTGCTTGAAGGCCCAAAGGCCTGATAATTTTTTTAGAAGAACCAGGGGCAGTCGGTTAGGCTACCCGTGGCCATTTACTCCGACAGAATACTTTTAAGGATTTCAGAACACTTGATGTATGTCTTGCTATGAATACGCATGGTGACAATGGGGTATCATATTGATTCACTTGATATGTGTTTTGGCACTCAACTCGCGGATTCCCGAGGTGATATTGGAGTAATCTATGCATAGGGGTTGATGCACATTCTCGTCTTTGTTTCTCCGGTAGAAATCTTGGGGCACTCTTTGAGGTTCTTTGTGTTGGATTGAGTATTATGAATCTGAAATTGTTTGATGCATATCGTATAATCAACTCACGGATACTCGCGGTGACATTGGAGTATCTAGGTGACATTAGAGTTGATTGATGTGTATCATATGGTGTTATTTTAGTAAAAACTCTTGGTTAGATCGGTCGGAAAGAATAGCTTTGTGTTATTTTAGTACGTACTCTAGGATAGATTGATCGGAAAGAATAGCTTTGAGGTGGTTCCGTATCCTACAAATAATTTCTTCTTATGTTCTCCGCTAGATGGGAACTTTGGAGTGATTCTTGATCGCACATTTAGGGATGGTTATATGATCCAATTATATTAGCATTGTTGAGAGATTGCACTAGCAAAAGTACGGACCCTAGGCCTCATTTTCAAGCATTGCAATACCGTTTGTGCTCTGTTTTATCAATTGCTACCTTGCTGTTTCTTATTGTTCCTATTATAAAAGTCAATATCTACTATCATTACTACGTTTGTATCACCATCTGTTCGCTGAACTAGTGCACATATACAAATTGCCATTGTATTTGGTGTGTTGGGGACACAAGAGACTTTTTATTATTTAGTTGCAGGGTTGTTTGAGAGATACCATCTTCATCCTACACCTCCCACGGATTGATAAACCTTAGGTCATCCACTTGAGGGAAATTTGCTACTGTCCTACAAAACTCTGCGCTTGGAGGCCCAACACGAGTCTACAAGAACAAGTTGTGTAGCAGACATCAAGCTCTTTTCTAGCGCCGTTGCCGGGGAGGTGAGTGCTTGAAGGTATATCTTTAGATCTTGCAATTGTATCTTTTAGTTTCTTGTTTTATCACTAGTATGGTTTATAAAAAGAAAAGTACAAAAAATGGAATTGAGGTTGCATCATATTATTCATCTTTATAATGTCTTTCATGAAAATGATGGAAAGGAAAATTGTGCTCAATTGATAGAAGAAGAATTCTATAAAAAATTTGACAAAAAATCTTTGAATGATGAGTATGATTGCAATGTTGTTGGTATGAACTCTTTGAATATCCATGATGCTAACGATATGCAAAGCCATAAGCTTGGGGATGCTATGTTTGATGAAGATATCTTTCGTCCCCCAAGTTTTGATGAGAAAAAATATTATGATGATAGCATGCCTCCTATTTATGATGATTATATTGATAAAAGTGGGTTTGGAAGATTGTCAATTCTTGGTAGTATTGATCCCACTATTTTGGAGGGTTTTGAATCTTATTGTTATAATTATCAAAGTGGATTTGGAGAGGTCATGACTTTATTTAGTGATGAATCCACTATTTTGGAAATGGTTCCAATTGACTATGACAACAAAGTTCCTATCTATAATGATTATGATGATGACATGTATGCTATAAAGAATAATGATAACCATGAACTTGTCATTATGATTTTAATTTTCAATCACATGATAGTTATTTTGTTGAGTTTGCTCCCACTACTATTGATGAGAATAAATTTGCTTATGTGGAGAGTAACAAAAATTTTATGCTTATGTATCATGAAAAGAATGCTTTATGTGATAGTTATATTTTTGAATTCATTCATGATGCTACTGAAAATTATTATGAGAGAGGAACATATGCTTTTACCTATTTCAATAATATCAAGTTCCCTCTCTTTATGTTGAAAGTCTTGAAGTTGCACTTGTTTTGCCTTCCTATGCTAGTTGATTCTTGCTCCCAAAAGTTATTTGCTCACAAAATTCCTATGCATAGGAAGTGTTTTAGGCTTAAATGTGCTTGCCATGTGCTTCATGATGCTCTTGTTATGTTTCAATTCTTATCATTTATGCGAGCATCATTGAAATCATCATTCCTAGCTAAAAGGCATTAAAGAAAAGTGCTTGTTGGGAGACAACCCAATATTTATACCTACTGTCTTTGTGTGTTCACATGATTAGGATACTGTATTAATCATGTTTTATAGCTCTTGTTTCAATAAAGTGCCAAGTAAAGCCTTTGGGATTATGCTTGGTGATAGTTGATTTGATCTTGTTGGAAAACAGAAACTTTTGCGTCCAGTAAAATAATTTTCAAAAATCACAGAAGTGACGAAAGCCTTTGAATTATTTACACAAGATTGATATACAAATTGCCTACATCTTCCTAATTTTTAAGAATTTTTGGAGTTACAGAGGTATAGTTGGAGTCCAGATTACTACATACTGTTCTGTTTTTGTTAGATTCTGTTTTTGCATAGTTTGCTTGTTTTAGTGTTTCCATAGCTTATATTAAGTGATATAAATTGTGGAAATGATAAGGTATAGTAGGCATTGTGTGAGAACTATTATGAATCTTGTCTTCGACATTACCAAAGTGAATGATTTATATCATATTAACCTATCTCGCGAAGTTCCGTTAAGTTTTGTGTGATTGAAGTTTTCAAGTTTTGGGTGACATATCGATATGAGGAGAATAAGGAGCGACAAGACCCTAAGCCTGGGGATGCCCAAGGCACCCCCAATATAATATGCAAGGAAGATCCAAGCAACTAAGCTTGGGGATGCCCCGGAAGGCATCCCCTCTTTCGTCTCCAACATTATCGGTAATTTTACTTGGAGCTATATTTTTATTCGTCACATGATATGAGTTTTGCTTGGAGCGTCATTTTATTTTATTATTATTTCCTTGCTGTTATTTATAATAATGTTTTGCATCTTTTATTTCAATAAAAATGTCAAGTATAGCTTTTACCATGCTTATTTTGCAAGTCTATTCGTGGTTGTTTGAAAACAGAAAGCTGCACTCTAGTGCGTGAAATCTTGAAAAAATTCAGAATGTGACAAAACGTTGAAACTTTTTGCAAAATAATATATGATAAATTTTATACAATGTGGTAATTTTTCAGATTTTTTTTGTTAAATAAGTATGGATCTTACTTCATCCTTTACAAACTGTTCTGTTTAGACAGATTGCTGTTATGTTTGCGTTGTTTGTATTTGTTTGCTTGTTTAATGATTCTATTTGAGGATAGGAGTATTAAATATGCAGAGGCATTTAGTATGCAATGTTGAATAATAATTTTAGTGATTTTCTACAGTAGAGAATGATAAGGTTATTGCATTGATTTATACTAACTTATCTCACGAGTTCTTGTTGAGTTTTGTGTGGATGAAGTTTTTAAGATTTAGGAAAACTTGGATATAAAAGGAATTAAGGAGACATAAAAGCTCAAGCTTGGGGATGCCCAAGGCATCCCAAGATAATATTTCAAGAAGTCTCAAGCATCTAAGCTTCGGGATGCCCCGGTAGGCATCCCACCTTTCTTCATCAATAATTATCGGTTAGTATCTGTTGAGCCTAAGTTTTTGCTTCTTCACATGAGTTGTGCTATTCTTGGAATGTAATTTTATTTTCTTTTTCTTTTTTCTTGCTGTTTTAATAAAATACTTAGACCTGAAAGTTTTAAAATAAGAGAGAGTCCTCAAATAGCTACCCATTTACTTAACTACTTGTTTGATCTTCACTTATATCTTTTTGGAGTAGTTTGTCATTTACTCTTGTGCTTCACTTATATCCTATGAGTAAATTGTTGAATCAATTGAATATCATGAAGTTGAAATTATATGTTCATATTATGCCTAGTAGTAGCTTCACATTGGGTTTAGAAAGTGAAATCTTTTGAAGCTTGACAATCACAATATTGCCATACAAGCAATTCATGAATGATTAGTATAAGGAAGAGAACTTTCACATGCAAAAATGTTATATTGGACATCTTCTATGATTGTGAATACCCATTAATTATTTTCAAACTTGAGCAAATTAGTTGAAGTTGGACAAGGAAGACAATGTAATGAGTTATGTTTGGGTATATTTGCATAGAAGTTATGTTGTTATGGCTCCTCCAACATGTGGTGTTTGCCTAGGATCTTTTGCTAGCCAAAAATTTGTACTAAGTAGATATACTACTTGTGCATCCAAAAACCCTTAAACCCAGTTTCTTGCCATGAGTGTCCACTATACCTACCTATGGATTGAATAAGATCCTTCAAGTAAGTTGTCATCGGTGCATAAAGCAATAAAAATTGCTCCTAAATATGTTTGATCTTTTATTGTAAGGGAAAATTGAGCGTTGTACGAACTTGTGATGGCAAAGTAATAAAAGCGACAGACTGCATAATAAAGGTTGTTATCATAAGGGGCAATATAACGTGACGTTCCTTTGCTTAAGAGCTTGGGCATCCACAAATAAAAAGTGCATGACAACCTCTGCTTCCCTCTATGAAGGGCCTATCTTTTACTTTTTAGTATTTAATTTTATGCAAAGAGTCAATAGTATACATCCTCATTCAACCTCAGTTATTCTCTAGTTGGCAAGCATAATGTGGTGGGGAAAGATCTAGGCACATATGACTAGTCAAATATATTTGATCATGATTTATTATTGTTGACAATTATCTCTATGATAAATGAGTTGGGAGGCGAAACATTAAGCCCCTATCTTTCTCTGTGTTCGATGGATGCCATTTTTTCTAAGAATATGCTTTGAGTAGTAGCAATCATGGAAGACTATATGATGATTGGGTATGTGGAGCTCTTACTTAGACTCTGTTGAATAAGTTGAATTGGAATTGTTTGGTGGCTAAGAATATAGGTTGTTGAGTTTTAAGAGAATTCCTTGTTTGAACCATAACATGTGAATTGGTTGCTACTTTAACATGATGAGTTTTATGAGAAAGAGTTGTTGTTATGATGCTAGGAAAAGTGATTGAAATTATCATTGATCAAACTTATGCACTTTGCTAGCATTCACACTTCATAAATTCTTTCTTTTATCGTTTACCTACTCAAGGACGAGTAGCAATTAAGCTTGGGGATGCATGCTGATACGTCTCCAACGTATCTATAATTTATGAAGTATTCATGCCGTTATATTATCATTTTTGTATGTTTTACAATCATCAACTTTATGTCATTTTTTGGGACTAACCTATTGACATAGTGCCAGTTCCTGTTTTTTGCTTGTTTTTTACTTCGCGGGAAATCAGTACCAAACGGAGTCCAAACGCAGCGAAACTTTGGAGAATTTTCATGGACCAGAAGGCACAACTTGGGACAAAGAAGTACTAGAGGGGTGCCCTGAGGGGGGCACAACCCACCTGGGCGTGCCTGGGGGCCTAGGCGCGCCCTGGTGGGTTGTGCCCACCTCGGTGGCCTCCCGCACCGCCTCTTTGCCCTATAAATTTCCAAATATTCCAGAACCCCCCAAAAGAACCCTAAATCAGAAGTTCCGCCGCCGCAAGCCTCTGTAGCCACGAAAAAACAATCTAGACCCTGTTCCGGCACCCTGCCGGAGGGGGAAATCATCACCGGTGGCCATCTTCATCATCCCAGCGGCCACCATGATGAGGAGGGAGTAGTCCACCCTCGGAGCTAAGGGTTTTTATGAGTAGCTATGTGTTTAATCTCTCTCTCTCTCTCTTGTGTTCTTTAGATGTCACGATCTTGATGTATCGCGGGCTTTGTTAATATAGTTGGATCATATGGTGTTTTCCCTCTCTATCTTGTTGTGATGAATTGAGTTTTCCCTTTGAGATTTAATTTTATCGGATTGAATACTTTTATGGATTTGAGAACACTTGATGTATGTCTTGCTATGAATACTCGTGGTGACAATGGGGTATCATACTGATTCACTTGATATGTGTTTTGGCACTCAACTCGCGGATTCCCGAGGTGACATTGGGGTAATCTATGCATAGTGGTTGATGGACGTTCTCGTATTTGTTTCTCCAGTAGAAATCTTGGGGCACTCTTTGACGTTCTTTGTGTTGAATCGAGTATTTTGAATCTGAAATTGTTTGATGCATATCGTATAATCAACTCACGGATACTCGCAGTGACATTGGAGTATCTAGGTGACATTAGAGTTGGTTGATGTGTATCATATGGTGTTATTTTAGTACAAACTCTTGGTTAGATCGGTCGGAAAGAATAGCTTTGTGTTATTTTAGTACGTACTCTAGGATAGATTGATCGGAAAGAATAGCTTTGAGGTGGTTCCGTATCCTACAAATAATTTCTTCTTATGTTCTCCGCTAGATGGGAACTTTGGAGTGATTCTTGATCGCACATTGAGGGATGGTTATATGATCCAATTATATTAGCATTGTTGAGAGATTGCACTAGCAAAAGTACGGACCCTAGGCCTCATTTTCAAGCATTGCAATACCGTTTGTGCTCCGTTTTATCAATCACTACCTTGCTGTTTCTTATTGTTCCTATTATAAAAATCAATATCTACTATCATTACTACGTTTGTATCACCATCTGTTCGCTGAACTAGTGCACATATACAAATTGCCATTGTATTTGGTGTGTTGGGGACTCAAGCGACTTTTTATTATTTGGTTGCAGGGTTGTTTGAGAGAGACCATCTTCATCCTATGCCTCCCACGGATTGATAAACCTTAGGTTATCCACTTGAGGGAAATTTGCTACTGTCCTACAGAACTCCGCGCTTGGAGGCCCAACATGAGTCTACAAGAACAAGTTGTGTAGTAGACATCACTTATCACGTGCCACGGATGGGCAAGCGGAGAGGGTTAACTCATACGTCCATTTTGCCTGATGTTTTACTACTTTTATTTATTGTATTTTGGATTGTTATTTCACTTTATGATGCAATTCTTATGCCTTTTCTCTCTTGTTTTGCAAGTTTCACATGAAGAGGGAGATTGTCGGCAGCTGGAATTCTGGACCGGAAAGGGCTTTAGCAGAGAAAACTATTCTGTACAACTCCAAATGACCTGAAAATTTATGAAGAATTATTTTGGAATATATAAAAGAATATTTGCAAAATAAATACCAGAGAGGACCCACCAGGAAGCCACAAACCTGGGGGGGCGCCCTACCCCCTAGGTGCGCCCCCGAGCTTGTGGAGCCCCTGGATGGCCTCCGGGGCCCATCTTCTCCCATATGATGCCATTTGCCCTAGAAAAAAATCATAAGAAAACTTTCAGGACGAAGCGCCTCCATCTTGAGGCGGAACCTGGGCAGGAGTACTTTTGCTCTCTGGCAGAGCGATTCCTCCGGGGACACTTCCCTCCAGGAGGGGGAAACCGAAGCCATCGACATCAAAAATGATCCTCTCATCGTGGGAGGACAAATCTGCATCAACATGTTCACCAGCACTATCTCAACTCAAACCCTAGTTCATCTCTCGTATTCAATCATTGTCCGAAAACCTCAGATTGGTACGTGTGGGTTGCTAGTAGTGTTGACTATATCTTGTAGTTGATGCTAGTTGGTTTATTTTGATGGTAATATGCCCTAGAGGCAATAATAAAATGGTTATTGTTATATTTCCTTAATCATGATAAAGGTATTCATGCTAGAATTGTAGTGACCGGAAACTTAAATACATGTGTGAATACATAAACAAATATTGTGTCCCTAGTGAGCCTCTGCTGGACTAGCTCGTTGATCAAAGATGGTTAAGGTTTCCTATCCATAGACATGTGTTGTCATTTGATAACGGGATCACATCATTAGGAGAATGATGTGATGGACAAGACCCATCCGTTAGCTTAGCATAATGATCGTTCAATTTATTGCTATTGCTTTCTTCATGTCAAATACATATTCCTTCAACTATGAGATTATGCAACTCCCGGATACCGGAGGAATACCTTGTGTGCTATCAAACGTCACAACGTAACTATGTGATTGTAAAGATGCTCTACGGGTATCTCTGAAGGTGTTTGTAGAGTTGGCATTGATCAAGATTAAGATTTGTCACTCCGAGTATCGGAGAGGTATCACTCGTCCCTCTCAGTAATACACATCATAAGCTTGCAAGCAAATGACTAAGGAGTTAGTTACGAGGTGATGTATTACGGAACGAGTAAAGAGACTTGCCGGTAACGAGATTGAACTAGGTATAGAGATACCAACGATCAAATCTCGGGCAAGTAACATACCGATGGACAAAGGGAATGACGTATGTTGTCATAACGGTTCAACCGATAAAGATCTTCGTAGAATATGTAGGAGCCAATATGGCCATCCAGGTTCCACTATTGGTTATTGACCAGAGAGGTGTCTCGGTCATGTCTACATAGTTCTCGAACTCATAGGGTCCGCACGCTTAACGTTTGTTGACGATATAGTGTTATATGAGTTATATGATTTGGTGACCGAATGTTGTTCGGAGTCCCGGATGAGATCACGAACATGACGAGGAATCTCAAAATGGTCGAGAGGTAAATATTTATATATAGGGCGATGGTATTCGGACACCGGAAGGGTTTCGGGATGCACCGGGTAGCCATCGGGTCACCGAAAGGGGTTCCGGACAAACCCCGATAGGTATATGGGCTTAATGGGCCAAGGGAGGGACAGACCAGCCCACAGGGGGCTGGTGCGCCCCTTTCCCTGGCCAGCCAGCCCTAGGGAAGGAAATGGGGGAGGGCTAGCACCTCCAGCCTTTCCCTCTCTTGGGAGAAAGGAAAGGGGGGGGCCTCCCTCCCCTGCCTTTCCCCGCACCTATACATGGCAGGGGGGCGCCACTTGGGAGGAAACCCCAAGTAGGATTCGGCCTACTTGGGTTGCCCTCCTGGATGCTTTCTCCTCCCCCACCTATATATATGAGGGAGGGGGCGCCTAGCACACCAGAACATCATCTTAGCCGTGTGCGACGCCCCCCTCCATGGTTTACACCCCGGTCATATTTTTGTAGTGCTTAGGCGAAGCCCTGCGGAGATCACTTCACCATCACCGTTACCACGCCGTCATGCTGTCGGAACTCATCCACTACCTTGCCGTCTTGCTGGATCAAGAAGGCGGAGGACATCACCGAGATGAACGTGTGTGGAACTCAGAGGTGCAGTACGTTCGGTACTTCATCGGTTGTAGCGCGAAGGAGTTCGACTACATCAACCGCGTTACTAAATGCTTCCACTTACAGTCTACGAGGGTACGTAGACACACTCTTCCCCTCTCGTTGCTATGCATCTCCATGGATAGGTCTTGCGTGTGCGTTGATTTTTTTCCATGCAACGTTTCCCAACAGTGGCATCCGAGCCAGGTCTATGCGTAGATGATATGCATGAGTAGAACACAGAGAGTTGTGGGTGGTGATAGTCATACTTCTTACCACCAGCGTCTTATTTTGATTCGGCGGCATCGTGGGATGAAGTGGCTCGGACCAACCTTACATGTCCACGCACATGAGACTGGTTCCACCGACAGACATGCAACTAGTTTTGCATAAAGGTGGCTGGTGGGTGTCTATTTCTCCTACTTTAGTTGAATTGAATTTGACTGCGGCCGGTCCATGAAGAAGGTTAAAACAGCAAACTTGATAAATGACCGTTGTGCTTTTTGCCGTAGGTAATAATGGTTCTTGCTAGAAGCCCTTAGCAGCACATAAAACTTGCAACAACAAAGTAGAGGACGTCTAACTTGTTTTTGCAGGGCATGTTGTGATGTGATATGGTCAAGACGTGATATGATATACATTGTTGTATGAGATGATCATGTTTTGTAATATCGACAACCGGCAGGAGCCTTAGGGTTGTCTCTTTATTGTATGATGCAAACACCATGTAATTGCTTTACGTTGTCACTATGCGTTAGCGATAGTTGTAGAAGCAATAGTTGGTGAGACGACCATGCCACAACGATGGAAATCAATGTGGCGAGCTGGTGACGATAGAGATCATGGCGATGCTTTGAAGATGGAGATCAAAAGCACAAGATGATGATGGCCATATCATGTCACATATTTTGATTGCATGTGATGTTTATCTTTTATGCATCCTATTTTGCTGAGAACGATGGTAGCATTATAAGATGATCCCTTCACTAAATTTCAAGATAAAAGTGTTCTCCCTGAGTATGCACCGTCGCTAAAGTTCGTCGTTTCGAAGCACCTCATGATGATTAGGTGTGATAGAATCTACATTCACATACAACGGGTGTAAGACAGTTTTGCACATGCGGAATACTTGGGTTAAAGTTGACGAGCCTAGCATGTACAGACATGGTCTCAGAACACTGGAGACCGAAAGGTCGAACGTGATTCATATAGTAGATATGATCAACATAGAGATGTTTACCATTGATGACTACCCCATCTCACGTGATGATCGGACATGGGTTAGTTGACTTGGATCATGTATCACTTAGATAACTTGAGGGATGTTTATTTCAGTGGGAGTTCATTAGTAATTTGATTAATTGAACATAATTTATCATGAACTTAGTCTTATAGTTTTGCATATCTATGTTGCAGATCAATGGCCCGAGCTACCGTTCCCCTGAATTTTAATGCGTTCCTAGATAAAGCTAAGTTGAAAGATGATGGTAGCAACTACACGGACTGGGTCTATAACTTGAGGATTATCCTCGTTGCTGCACAAAAGAATTATGTCCATAATGCACTGCTAGGTGACAGACCTATTGCAGGAGCAGATATAGATGTTATGAACGTTTGGCTAGCTCGATATGATGACTACTTAATAGTTTAGTGCGCCATGCTATATGGCCTAGAACTGGGACTTTAAAACATTTTGAAATGCCACGGAGCATATGAGATGTTCCAAGGGATGAAATTGGTATTTCAGGTTCATACCCGTGTCGAGAGGTATGAGACCTCTGACAAGTACTTTGCCTACAAGATGGAGGAGAATAGCTCAGCCAGTGAGCATGTGCTCAGAATGTCTGGGTACTACAATCTATTGAATCAAGTGGGAGTTAATCTTCCATATGAGATAGTGATTGATAGAGTTCTCTAGTCACTATTACCAAGCTACAAAGGCTTCGTGATGAACAATAATATGCAAGGGATGAATAAAATGATTCCTGAGCTCTTCGCAATGCTTAAGGCCGCGGAGGTAGAAATCAAGAAGGAGCATCAAGTGTTGATGGTTAACAAGACCGCTAGTTTCAAGAAAAAGGGCAAAGGAAAGAAAGGGAACTTCCAGAAGAATGACAAGCAAGTTGCCACTCCCATGAAGAGGCTCAATGCTAGACCTAAGCCTGAAACTGAGTGCTTCTACTGCAAAGAGAATGGTCAATAGAAGAGGAACTGCCCCAAATACTTGGCGGATAAGAAGGATGGCAAAGTGAACAAAGCTATATTTGATATACCTGTTACTGATGTGTACTCCAATAGTGTTCATGGTAACCCCTGGGTATTTAATATCAGCTCAGTTGCTAAAATTAGTAACTCAAAATAGGAGTTGTAGAATAAACACAGACTAGTTAAGGGCGAGGTGACGACGTGTGTTGGAAGTGATTCCAAGGTTGATACGATCACCAACGCACACTCCCTTGATACGTCTCCAACGTATCTATAATTTATGAAGTATTCATGCTATTATATTATCCATATTAGATGTTTAATATGCATTTATATGCTATTTTATATGGTTTTTGGGACTAACCTATTAACCTAGAGCCCAGTGCCAGTTTCTGTTTTTTCCTTGTTTTGAGTTTTACAGAAAAGGAATACCAAACGGAGTCCAATTGACGTGCCAATTTTTGATGATTTTTTATGGACCAAAAGAAGCCCCCAGAGTAAAAGAGTTGGGCCAGAAGAGTCCCGAGCCGTCCACGAGGGTGGAGGGCGCGCCCTACCCCTTTGGGCCCGCCCCCTGCCTCGTGGACGACTCGGAGACCCACCTGACGTGAAACCAACGCCAAAAATTCCTATAAATACAGAAACCCCCAGAAAGAAACCTAGGTCGGGAGTTCCGCCGCCGCAAGCCTCTGTAGCCACCAAAAACCAATTGGGACCCTGTTCCGGCACCCTGCCGAAGGGGGGATCCATCACCGGTGGCCATCTTCATCATCCCGGCGCTCTCCATGACGAGGAGGGAGTAGTTCACCCTCGGGCTGAGGGTATGTACCAGTAGCTATGTGTTTGATATCTCTCTCTCATGTTCTTGATTCGGCACGATCTTGATGTATCGCGAGCTTTGCTATTATAGTTGGATCTTATGATGTTTCTCCCCCTCTACTCTCTTGTAATGTATTGAGTTTTTCCTTTGAAGTTATCTTATCGTATTGAGTCTTTACGGATTTGAGAACACTTGATGTATGTCTTGCATGTGCTTATCTATGGTGACAATGGGATATTCATGTGATCTACTTGATGTATGTTTTGGTGATCAACTTGCGGGTTCAGTGACCTTGTCAACTTATGCATAGGGGTTGGCACACGTTTTCGTCTTAACTCTCCGATAGAAACTTTGCGGCACTCTTTGAAGTTCTTTGTGTTGGTTGAATAGATGAATCTGAGATTGTGTGATGCATATCATATAATCATACCCACAGATACTTGAGGTGACATTGGAGTATCTAGGTGACATTAGGGTTTTGGTTGATATGTGTATTAAGGTGTTATTCTAGTACGAACTATAGGATAGATCGAACGGAAAGAATAGCTTCGTGTTATTTTACTACGGACTCTTGAATAGATCGATCAGAAAGGATAACTTTGAGGTGGTTTCGTACCCTACAATAATCTCTTCGTTTGTTCTTCGCTATTAGTGACTTTGGACTGACTCTTTGTTGCATGTTGAGGGATAGGTATATGATCCAATTATGTTATTATTGTTGAGAGAACTTGCACTAGTGAAAGTATGAACCCTAGGCCTTGTTTCCTAGCATTGCAATATCGTTTGTGCTCACTTTTATCGCTTGCTACCTTGCTGTTTTTATATTTTCAAATTACAAAAACCTATATCTACCATCCATATTTCACTTGTATCACCATCTCTTCGCCAAACTAGTGCACCTATACAATTTGCCATTGTATTGGGTGTGTTGGGGACACAAGAGACTCTTTGTTATTTGGTTGCAGGGTTGCTTGAGAGAGACCATCTTCATCCTACGCCTCCCACGGATTGATAAACCTTAGGTCATCCACTTGAGGGAAATTTTCTACTGTCCTACAAACCTCTGCACTTGGAGCCCAACAATGTCTACAAGAAGAAGGTTGCATAGTAGACATCAAGCAATTTCTGGCGCCGTTGCCGGGGAGGTGAGTGCTTGAAGGTATATCCTTAGATCTTGCAATCAAATCTTTTAGTTTCTTGTTTTATCACTAGTTTAGTTTATAAAAGAAAACTACAAAAAAATGGAATTGAGGGTGCCTCATTTGCTTCATCTTTTTAATATCTTTCATGAAAATAAGGATTCCGATAATTGTGCCAAAATGTTAGAAGAAGAATGCATTAAAATGTTTGGCACTAAATCTTTGAATGATGAGCATGATTGCAATGTTGTTAGTATGAACTCTTTGAATATTCATAGTAATAATGATGATTGCACTAATCATGATGAAGATGTCTCTTATAAGCATGTCAACTTTTGTGGAGTACATAGAGTCTGCAAGTACACACCAAATAGGGAAGATAGATTTTCCAAAAGGCATAAGTATTTAGAAACTAAATGGTTGCAAGAAAGGCTAGATGTTTGTGCTAAAATTAAAATTTTCTTAGCCATCCTTGTGAACTTTGCAATGAACGTGGTCATTTAAATATCCAATGCAAATTGTTTCATGATCGAATCCTGTCCAAGAATTGTGATGACTTGATTTCCCTTGCACATCATAATGAACTTAGTTTGCTTTTGGGTTATGAAGAAATGAAACGTATAACTAAGAATATTCCAGAATTTGCCCTTGAGAGAGTTCTTGATTTTGATCTAGAAGAAATTTTTATGTATTGTGCGGTGAATTGCATTGAAAATCCTTATATTGCCAATTACATAAAGACAAGAAAACAAATAGAAGATGAAGAGAATACTAAAGAAAGGGAAGAGACTTCCCAATATCCTCCTATTATTTATTATGATGAATCAGGTAACGAGGAAGAGCCTTCTATTCAACCAATCTCATTAATAAGGAGCTCCAAAAGAGGATTAAACCCACACATAATTTGAAGAAGAAAAAGAAAATACGGAGAAGCAAAGGTAAAAAGGTATCCCTCCCAAATGATGTTGCTCCTATTACTCATCGTGATGATGATAATTGCTATACTATTGGTGCTACCCATACTATTAATGATGAGAGTGATTATGCTTATGATATGAAAAGGCCCAAGCTTGGGGATGCTATGTTTGATGAGAATGATATGTTTGAGAATTTATTTGCTGCAATTAATGTTTGTCCCAAGCTTGGGGATGCTATGATTTATGAAGATGATATTTTTAGCCTCCCAAGTTTTGATGAGCAAATTTATTATGATCATAGCATGCCTCCTATTTATGATGATTATTGTGATGACACTTATGCTATAAAAAGTAGTGATGATTATGTTTATAAAACTTGTCATGATTATGATTACCCTTTTTCTGAACATTACTCTTTTAATGTGGAAACAATTTATAGTATTCGAGTTTCTTATGATACTCCCACTATTCTGAATGAGAAGAATTTTGCTTATGTGGAGAGTAGTAAATTTTCTATGCTTGTAGATCATGAAAAGAATACTTTATGTGATGGTTATATTGTTGATTTTATTCATGATGGTACTGAAAATTATTATGAGGGAGGAATATATGCTTGTAGGAATTGCAATAATAACAAGTTTCCTCTCTATGTGCTTAAAATCTTAAAGTTATGCTTGTTTTGCTTTCCTATGCTAGTTGATTCTTGTTCTCATAAATTGTTTGCTCACAAAATCCCTATGCATAGGAAGTGGGTTAGACTTAAATGTGCTAGTCATATGCTTCATGATGCTCCCGTTATGTTTCAATTCTTATCTTTTATGTGAGCATCATTGTCATCATCATGCCTAGCTAGAAAGGCATTAAAGAAAAGCGCTTGTTGGGAGACAGCCCACTATTTACCCTTACTGTTTTTGTGTGTTCACATGATTATGCTACTTTAGTAATCATGTTTTATAGATTTTGTTTCAATAAAGTGCCAAGTAAGACCTTTAGGATAGCTTACCGTGATAGTTGTGTTGATCCTGCTGAAAATCAGAAACTTTTGCGCCCAGTAAATTAGTTTGATAATTGACAAAAACGTGCTTTTGATCTGATTCTTTTTTCTATGGATTGTTACACAAATTGCTCAGGTTTTCCTAATTTGGTAGAATTTTTGGAGTTACAGAAGTATGGAAAGTTACCAGATTACTACAGACTGTTTTGTTTTTGACAGATTCTGTTTTCTATGTGTTGTTTGCTTATTTTGATGAATCTATGAGTAGTATCGGAGGGTATGAAGCATAGAGAAGTTGGAATACAGTAGATATTACACCAATATGAATTTATAATGAGTTCACAATAGTACCTAAGTGGTGATTTATTTTCTCATACTAACGAAGCTTACGAGTTTTCTGTTAAGTTTTGTGTTGTGAAGTTTTCAAGTTTTGGGTAAAGATTTGATGGACTATGGAATAAGGAGTGGAAAGAGCCTAAGCTTGGCGATGTCCAAGGCACCCAAAGGTAAAATTCAAGGACAACCAAAATCCTAAGCTTGGGGATGCCCCGGAAGGCATCCCCTCTTTCGTCTTCGTCTATCGGTAACTTTACTTGAGGCTATATTTTTATTCACCACATGATATGTGTTTTTCTTGGAGCGTCATTTTATTTTATTTAGTTTTGCTTGTTGTTTAAATAAAGTACTTAAGGTATGAAGTACTTAAATGATTGAGAGTCCTCACATAGCTAAATAATTATCTGACTACTCATTGATCTTCACTTATATCTTTTTAGAGTAGTTTTGTCATTTACTCTTGTGCTTCACTTATATCCTATGAGTAAATCATTGAAGGAATTGAATATCATAAATCTGAATTTATATATGTTTCATATGCTTATCCCATGGGGAGTAATGACTTCACATATAAGAAGTAGAGGTGGTAAATTTATTGAAGGTTAGCAAACATTGTATTGGTCACTTGAACAATTCATGAAAGAATATTGAAGGAAGAGAGATTTCACATATAAATATACTATCTTGGACATCTTTTGTAATTGTGAACACTCATTAAAATATGACATGCTAAAAAGTTGATGTTGGACAAGGAAGACAACTTAATGGGTTATGTTTTCCTATATCCGAAACGTTATATTGTCTTGGATCATCCAACATGTTGAGCTTGCCTTTCCCTCTCATGCTAGCCAAATTCTTTGCACCAAGTAGAGATAGTACTTGTGCTTCCAAAAATTCCTTAACCCAGTTTTGCCATGAGAGTCCACCATACCTACCTATGGATTGAGTAAGATCCTTCAAGTAAGTTGTCATCGGTGCATGCAATAAAAAAATTGCTCCTTAAGTATGTATGATCTATTTGTGCGAAGAAAATAAGCTTTATACGAACTTGTGATAGGGAAGAAATAAAAGCGACGGACTGCGTAATAAAGGTCTTTATCACAAGCGGCAATATAAAGTGACGTTCTTTTGCATTAAGATTTTGTGCATCCAACCATAAAAGCGCATCACAACCTCTGCTTCCCTCTGCGAAGGGCCTATCTTTTACTTTTACCTTCTACCCTTATACAAGAGTCATGGTGATTTTCACCTTTCCTTTTTACACTTTTTCCTTTGGCAAGCACTTTGTGTTGGAGCGATCCGGATATATATATATCCACTTGGATGTAGGTTTTCATAAAGTATTATTGTTGACATTACCCTTGAGGTAAAAGGTTGGGAGGTGAAACTATAAGCCCCTATCTTTCTCTGTGTCCGATTAAAACTTTGAACCCATAAATATCACGTGAGTGCTAGCAATTGTGAAAGATTAAATGATAGTTGAGTATGTGGAGTTTGCTGAATCAAAGATCTTACGTAGACCCTTCCCGAAATAAGATGAATTGCAATTGTTTGATGACTAAGAGCATGGTTTGTTAGTTTCAAGAAAGTTTATGATCTATACTTTAACATGTGAATAGCTTGTTACTTGACCATGAAAAGTTTTATGAGATGTGCTACTATTATGACATATAATGATGCTAGAAAAGGTGATTGAAATTATCATTGATCAAACTTGTCCACCTGCTAGAGTTCACACTTCATAAATTATTTATTTTATCATTTACTTACTCGAGGACGAGCTGGAATTAAGCTTGGGGATGCTGATATGTCTCCAACGTATCTATAATTTATGAAGTATTCATGCTATTATATTATCCATCTTAGATGTTTTATATGCATTTACATGCTATTTTATATGAATTTTGGGACCAACCTATTAACCTAGAGCCCAGTGCCAGTTTTAGTTTTTTCCTTGTTTTTGAGTTTTACAGAAAAGGAATACCAAATGGACTCCAATTGACGTGCCAATTTTTGACGATTTTTATGGACCAAAAGAAGCCCCCGGAGTAAAAGAGTTGGGCCAGAGTCCCGAGCCGTCCACGAGGGTGGAGGGCCCGCCCTACCCCCTGCCTCGTGGACGACTCGGAGACCCCCCTGACGTGAAACCAACGCCAAAAATTCCTATAAATACAGAAACCCCTAGAAAGAAACCTAGATCGGGAGTTACACTGCCGCAAGCCTCTGTAGCCAGCAAAAACCAATCGGGACCCTGTTCCGGGACCCTGCCGGAGGGGGGATCCATCACCGGTGGCCATCTTCATCATCCCGGTGCTCTCATGACGAGGAGGGAGTAGTTCACCCTCGGGGCTGAGGGTATGTACCAGTAGCTATGTGTTTGATCTCTCTCTCTCGTGTTCTTGATTCGGCATGATCTTGATGTATCGCGAGCTTTGCTATTATAATTGGATCTTATGATGTTTCTCCCCCTCTACTCTCTTGTAATGGATTGAGTTTTCCCTTTAAAGTTATCTTATCGGATTGAGTCTTTAAGGATTTGAGAACACTTGATGTATGTCTTGCATGTCCTTATCTGTGGTGACAATGGGATATCACGTGATTCACTTGATGTATGTTTTGGTGATCAACTTGCGGGTTCAGTGACCTTGTGAACTTATGCATAGGGGTTGG